>NC_135233.1:353880853-354194507 GCF_051348905.1 Ranitomeya variabilis
CCAAGAGGTACCCTTTTTTTTTTTGGAAGTGCATCTGAACAGCAAGGTGGATTGCTGTTGAGGGGAGATAGAGAGAAAAAAAAAAAAATCTATAAATCTTCAGCACAGCGAGTGTGAGCGAGCTGAGTGTGACCTGAGCGTAAGTGTGAACGGCGGTAAGTGTGTGACTTGTGATTCAGTGACTTTGGAATCAGGGAGTTTCCAAGGGAGGAATTGCTTCTGTTTTTTTTTTTTTTTTTTTAATTAATACTTTGTATTTATTTTTAATTAAAGTTTCTGTGTGGTGCAATCCCCATTAGGAAATGTGCTCCACAATTGTTAATGCCATCCAGTGCACATCTTGCCACATGTATGCAGTCCTTGACCAGCCGGTCGAGGGTGCATACTGCTGTGCGAGATGTGAGCACATTGTGCATTTGGAAGCCCAGATTTTGGATCTAAATGTGCAGCTGGCAACACTGAGATCCATAGACAATATGGAGAGGAGTCTTCTGCTCACAGAGCAGACGCTCAATGGGATAGATGAGGAGGGGGATGGTAGGATGGAGCAGCAGGACAGTGTGGCAGTTAGCTGGGTGACAGATAGAAGGCGGGGTAGAGGGAAGAGTGCCAGGGAGGCTAGTCCTGATCTGGCACACCCCAATAAGTTTGCTAAGTTGGCAGATGAGGGGGGTGCCAGTACAGGGGTAGCACTGCTGCAGCCAGGCATGTCCTCTGAAAGCCGGAGGAGTGACTGCTCCAGTAAGGAGGGAAATAGGAGAGCAGGGCAGGCCAGACAGGTGCTGGTAGTGGGGGACTCAATTATTAGGGGAACAGATAGGGCAATCTGTCACAAAGACAGGGATCGTCGGACGGTGTGCTGCCTACCTGGCGCTCGAGTCCGACACATCGCTGATCGGGTGGACAGATTACTGGGAGGGGCTGGTGAGGACCCAGCAGTCATGGTGCACATTGGCACAAATGACAAAGTTAGAGGTAGGTGGAAGGTCCTTAAAGATGATTTCAGGGAATTAGGCTGCAAGCTGAAAGCAAGGACCTCCAACGTGGTATTTTCCGAAATACTGCCTGTACCACGTGCCACGCCAGAGAGGCAACGGGAGATTAGGGAGGTTAATAAGTGGCTCAAGAATTGGTGTAGGAAGGAGGGGTTTGGGTTCCTGCAGAACTGGGCCGACTTCTCAGTGGGCTACAGGCTCTACGCTAGGGACGGGCTGCACCTCAATGGGGAAGGGGCAGCTGTGCTGGGGGAGAAAATGGTTAGAAGGTTGGAGGAGTGTTTAAACTAGGGATTGGGGGGGAGGGTATTCATTTTATAGGAGGGGAAGATAGTGCAGATAGAGAGCTGGGCACAAATAAGGAAGTTGGGGGTGGCGGTGGCATGGGGGGTGGGGTTAGAACAGTTATTAATTTAAGAAAGAATAGAGGTACAGAGAGTAACATCAAGTGCATGTATACTAATGCCAGAAGCCTCGCCAACAAAATGGACGAATTAGAACTAATGTTGTTGGAGCATAATTATGACATGGTGGGGATATCTGAGACGTGGCTGGATGAGAGCCATGACTGGGCTGTTAACTTGCAGGGCTATAGCCTGTTCAGAAATGACCGTACAGATAAGCGAGGGGGAGGGGTGTGTCTATATGTAAAATCTTCCTTAAAACCCATCCTGCGTGATAATATAGGTGAATTTAATGAAAATGTGGAGTCCCTGTGGGTGGAGATAAGGGGAGGGGGAAAAAATAATAAATTACTGATAGGGGTTTGTTATAAATCTCCAAAAATAATGGAAGCAATGGAGAATATCCTCGTAAAGCAAATAGATGAAGCTGCGACTCAAGGAGAAGTCATTATTATGGGGGACTTCAACTACCCTGAAATAGATTGGGGAACAGAAACCTGCAGTTCCAGCAAAGGTAATCGGTTTTTGACAACTATGAGAGACAATTACCTTTCACAGCTGGTTCAGGACCCAACAAGGAGGGGGGCACTGCTAGATCTAATATTAACCAACAGGCCAGACCGCATATCAAATATAAGGGTTGGGGGTCACTTGGGGAATAGTGATCATAAAATAATAAGTTTTCATGTAACCTTTAATAAGATGGGTAGTAGGGGGGTGACAAGGACACTAAACTTCAGGAGGGCAAATTTCCAACGGATGAGAGAGGATCTTGGTGCAATTAACTGGGACGATATCCTGAGACACAAAAATACACAAAGAAAATGGGAGACGTTTATTAGCATCCTGGATAGGACCTGTGCACAGTATATACCGTATGGGAATAAACATACTAGAAATAGGAGGAAACCAATATGGCTAAATAGAGCTGTTAGGGGCGCAATAAGGAACAAAAAGAAAGCATTTAGAGAATTAAAGGAAGTAGGTAGTGAGGAGGCATTAAATAAATACAGAAAATTAAATAAATTCTGTAAAAAGCAAATCAAGGCAGCAAAGATTGAGACAGAGAGACTCATTGCTAGAGAGAGCAAAAATAACCCCAAAATATTCTTTAACTACATAAATAGTAAGAAACTAAAAAATGACAGTGTTGGCCCCCTTAAAAATAGTCTGGGTGAAATGGTGGATGAGGATGAGGAAAAAGCCAATCTGCTAAATGACTTTTTTTCATCAGTATTTACAAAAGAAAATCCCATGGCAGCCAATATGACTAGTGATAAAAATTCCCCATTAAATGTCACCTGCTTAACCCAGCAGGAAGTACAGCGGCGGCTAAAAATCACTAAAATTGACAAATCTCCGGGCCCGGATGGGATACACCCCCGAGTACTGCAGGAACTAAGTACAGTCATTGATAGACCATTATTTTTAATCTTTAAAGAGTCCATAATAACAGGGTCTGTACCACAGGACTGGCGTATAGCAAATGTGGTGCCAATATTCAAAAAAGGGGCAAAAACTGAACTCGGTAATTATAGGCCAGTAAGTTTAACCTCTACTGTGGGTAAAATCCTGGAGGGCATTCTAAGGGATGCTATACTGGAGTATCTGAAGAGGAATAACCTCATGACCCAGTATCAGCACGGGTTTACTAGGGACCGCTCATGTCAGACTAATTTGATCAGCTTCTATGAAGAGGTAAGTTCCGGACTGGACCAAGGGAACCCAGTGGACGTAGTGTATATGGACTTTTCCAAAGCTTTTGATACGGTGCCACACAAAAGGTTGATACATAAAATGAGAGTAATGGGGATAGGGGAAAATATGTGTAAGTGGGTTGAGAGCTGGCTCAGGGATAGGAAACAAAGGGTGGTTATTAATGGAGCACACTCGGACTGGGTCGCGGTTAGCAGTGGGGTACCACAGGGGTCAGTATTGGGCCCTCTTCTTTTTAACATATTTATTAATGACCTTGTAGGGGGCATTCAGAGTAGAATTTCAATATTTGCAGATGACACTAAACTCTGTAGGGTAATCAATACAGGGGAGGACAATTTTATATTACAGGATGATTTATGTAAACTAGAAGCTTGGGCTGATAAATGGCAAATGAGCTTTAATGGGGATAAATGTAAGGTCATGCACTTGGGTAGAAGTAATAAGATGTATAACTATGTGCTTAATTCTAAAACTCTGGGCAAAACCATCAATGAAAAAGACCTGGGTGTATGGGTGGATGACAGACTCATATTCAGTGGCCAGTGTCAGGCAGCTGCTACAAAGGCAAATAAAATAATGGGATGTATTAAAAGAGGCATTGATGCTCATGAGGAGAACATAATTTTACCTCTATACAAGTCACTAGTTCGACCACACTTAGAATACTGTGCACAGTTCTGGTCTCCGGTGTATAAGAAAGACATAGCTGAACTAGAGCGGGTGCAGAGAAGAGCGACCAAGGTTATTAGAGGACTTGGGGGTCTGCAATACCAAGATAGGTTATTACACTTGGGGCTATTTAGTTTGGAAAAACGAAGACTAAGGGGTGATCTTATTTTAATGTATAAATATATGAGGGGACAGTACAAAGACCTTTCTGATGATCTTTTTAATCATAGACCTGAGACAGGGACAAGGGGGCATCCTCTACGTCTGGAGGAAAGAAGGTTTAAGCATAATAACAGACGCGGATTCTTTACTGTAAGAGCAGTGAGACTATGGAACTCTCTGCCGTATGATGTTGTAATGAGTGATTCATTAATTAAATTTAAGAGGGGACTGGATACCTTTCTGGAAAAGTATAATATTACAGGGTATATACACTAGATTCCTTGGTAAGGCGTTGATCCAGGGAACTAGTCTGATTGCCGTATGTGGAGTCGGGAAGGAATTTTTTTCCCCATGGTGGAGTTACTCTTTGCCACATGGGGTTTTTTTGCCTTCCTCTGGATCAACATGTTAGGGCATGTTAGGTTAGGCTATGGGTTGAACTAGATGGACTTAAAGTCTTCCTTCAACCTCAATAACTATGTAACTATATGTAACTATGTAACTATGTACCCGGTACCGGGCCTCTGAGTCTCTGTTCTGGGGTTGTCACGGTGGCTAGACCCGGTCCGTGACCCTGCTGAGGGGCGTAAAATAAAGGTGGAGGTATGGTGATGATGTTGTGGGGCAGGTCGCAGTAATTAACAAGGACACCAGGTTGCAGTCTCTTTACCTCTTTACTGAAGGCTTCAGGATCCTCAGTCCGGAATACGGTTAAACGGGCTGCGCAAGTCCGGCCGGTCCGATGGCACCTCCAGAGTTCCCTTTGCAGGTGGAAATCTGTGCCTACCTTCCAGCGCTTGTGTGTTGTGGTCCTTCCCTGCTGTGCTTACGGGATAGTCCCCACAACTGTTGTGTCTGTTTCTGAAGTTCCCTCACAACTCGATTATGATGTTCTTCTTCGTCCCCCAGATGATATGGCTAGGACGCACCCGTATGACTGGTAGGCTCGGAGCTCTTCCTGGACCCTAGTGTCGCCGCTCTCCTATTGTTGCCCCCTATGTCTTCTTAGGTGATTTGAGTGAGACAACCCGCCTATAACTGACTGTCCTGCCATAGGTTTGAAGTATTGCTTGGAGCCTAATACTTCCTCGGCGTTCCGGCCACCGGCTACGCGCCTCAGTAGGATGTTGCCTCGTCTTACAGCATGACTCCTACTGGTGTTTCTCCTTGTTGCGTTGATCTCGTTTCTCACTCAGCACAATAAACCTCGCTTCTTGTCCTTTCTTAGGGTACTGCCACGATCAGGTGCAGGCGCGGTCCCGTAACGTTCTCTCTGTTCGCTAGGCCTCTGTCAGGATCCCACCCCTGACAGGGACCCCCCTGAATCTACCCCTGCAACACCCTCTGCCACAGGATGTTGCCTGGTTCCAACCCAGTCAGCTTTCTCTCTAACTTCCTATCCAACCCCCAGTTTTACCAGACTGTGAGGAGTGGCCTAATACATAGCGCCCTTAGCTCCCCCTGGAGGCCAGACTGTGAAGTGTATTGGTTTCTGTGATACCTGGTCAGGTGAACTCCTTCAGTGCCATCAGAGGTACCATAGCCCCCCTTAGCGGCGGAGCATCAGTACTGCAATGACCAGGACTCTGGGGCGCTGCACTCCCCCCCGGTTAAATCCAGTACTCCTGGACTGGGAAGAAAACAACAATACATGTCAGCAAAAGACATACAATTTTGAAATGCAATAACAATAAGCAGATTTGAACAGAACTTCCCTTTATGGGAGGTGAGGACTAGTGTTGAGCATTCCGATACCGCAATTATCGGGTATCGGCCGATACTTGCGGTATCGGAATTCCGATACCAAGATCTGATACTTTTGTGGTATCGGGAATCGGAAGTTCCCAGTGTATGGTTCCCAGGGTCTGAAGGAGAGGAAACTCTCCTTCAGGCCCTGGGATCCATATGAATGTGTAAAATAAAGAATTAAAATAAAAAATATTGATATATTCACCTGTCCGGAGGCCCCTGCACCTTACCACTGTTAACCGGCAGCCTTCTTTGTTTAAAATGAGCGCGTTCAGCACCTTCCATGATGTCACAGCTTCTGATTGGTCGCATGCCGCTCATGTGACCGCCACGCGACCAATCACAAGCCGTGACGTCATGGATATCGTTCAGTGTGAAGGTACCTTTAGCCTAAGTGGGAGAGGAAATTTTCGGTCTGGGGTTAAATATTTGGCCTTACAGGCAAGTCATTAACCTGCAAAGGATGAACGTTGACATATTTCCAAGCAAAACCCATTTTGGTTTAGTTTTCATGTGTTTTTTGTGGCACCGGGAAAAATAGCATGAATCTCGGAAAAAATTATTAAGGCTGTGAACTAGGAGTCAGGAATGCTTCCAGGGGCGATTTCCATGAGGTCCCTGTGTCATTTGAGCAGTGTTTCCATCATTTTCAGATGTTTTTAGACCTTAAAAGGACTCCTGGGAGATCGCGGTAAAAATACTCAGGTCTCCCACAGACTTACATTGGGCTCGTTGTTCTGGCCGAGTTCCCGAGTATTCCAATTTCCTCGACCCGAGCAACGAGCACCCAAGTATTTTAGTGCTCACCCATCACTAATTCTAAGTTCTTCAAAGTAGCCACCTTTTGCTTTGATGACTGCTTTGCACACTCTTGGCATTCTCTTGATGAGCTTCAAGAGATAGTCACCGGGAATGGTCTTCCAACAATCTTGAAGGAGTTCCCAGAGATGCGTAGCACTTGTTGGCCCTTTTGCCTTCACTCTGCGGTCCAGCTCACCCCAAACCATCTTGATTGGATTCAGGTCTGGTGACTGTGGAGGCCAGGTCATCTGGCGTAGCACCCCATCACTCTCCTTCTTGGTCAAATAGCCCTTACACATCCTGGAGGTGTGTTTGGGGTCATTGTCCTCTTGAAAAATAAATGATGGTCCAATTAAATGCAAACCGGATGGAATAGCATGCTGCTGCAAGATGCTGTGGTAGCCATGCTGGTTCAGTATGCCTTCAATTTTGAATAAATCCCCAACAGTGTCACCAGTGTTGTGAACTATTGTTCTTGGCTCCCTCTTGTGGTCATTAGCGGTATGGCACTTTGAGTGTCTTTCCCCAGGTTGGCACTCACCTGCTTCATTTGGTCTGGGTGTGCCTATATAAACTTCCTGGATACTCAGTATTGTGCCTGGATTCGTTGTTATCAGACCTTGTCTGTTTTCTCCTGTCTCCTGGTCTCCTGATTTTGCAAGATAAGCTAAGTCCTGCTTTCTTATTTTTGTGCATTTGAATTTCCCTTATTTTGTTCCAGCTTTGTTTAAAATGTGATTCCTGATTTTGATGGAAGCTCAAGGGGGGCTGTTATCCTCCCCCCACACCGTTAGTCGGTGCGGGGGTTCTTGGATATTCAGCGTGGATATTTTGTAGGGTTTTTTTGCTGACCGTATAAGTCATCTTTCTATTTTCTGCTATTAGTCAGTGGGCCTCTCTTTGCTAAATCTATTTCATTCTTACGTTTGTCATTTCTTCTTACCTCACCGTTATTATTTGTTGGGGGCTTGTATTTCAACTTTGGGGTTCCTTTCTCTTGAGGCAAGAGAGGTCTTATTTTCTCTGAAAGGGTTAGTTAGTTCTCCGGCTGGCGCGAGACGTCTAGAACCAACGTAGGTACGTTCCCCGGCTGCTGCTAGTTGTTTGTGTTAGGATCAGGTATACGGTCAGTCAAGTTACCACTTCCCTATGAGCTGGCTTTTTGTGTTTGCAGACTTAGCTGGTACTCCTGAGATCCTCTGCCATTAGGATCATAACAGTAATCCAGGCCAAAAGAGTGCATTGCTGAAGTGGGACTATAAGAAAAGAAGTCTGAGTTTTTTTTTTTTTTCTTCCTCCCCTTTATCTCTGAGTGGCTTGAAGCTCTGCTGCAGACATGAATGTTCAGACTCTGATTACTAGTGTGGATCAGCTTGCTGCACGTGTGCAGGGCATTCAGGATTTTGTTATTAGCAGTCCTATGTCAGAACCTAAGATACCTATTCCTGAGCTGTTCTCTGGAGATCGATTTAAATTTGGGAATTTTAGGAATAATTGTAAATTGTTTCTATCTTTGAGACCTCGTTCGTCTGGAGACTCAGCTCAACAAGTTAAAATTGTTATCTCCCTCTTGCGTGGCGACCCTCAGGATTGGGCTTTCTCATTGGCGCCAGGAGATCCGGCATTGGCAAATATTGATGTGTTTTTTCTGGCGCTCGGATTGCTTTATGAGGAGCCCAATCTTGAAATACAGGCAGAAAAAGCATTGCTGGCTGTCTCTCAGGGCCAGGATGAAGCTGAGGTGTACTGCCAAAAATTTCGGAAATGGTCCATGCTTACTCAATGGAATGAGTGTGCTCTGGCCGCAAATTTCAGAAATGGCCTTTCTGAAGCCATTAAGAATGTGATGGTGGGTTTTCCCATTCCTACAAGTCTGAATGATTCTATGGCTCTGGCCATCCAGGTTGATCGGCGTTTGCGGGAGCGCAAAACTGCTAATCCTCTGGCGGTGTTGTCTGAACGGACGCCTGACTCAATGCAATGTGATAGAATCCTGACTAGAACCGAACGGCAAAATCATAGGCGTCAGAATGGGTTGTGTTTTTACTGTGGTGATTCTACACATGTTATCTCGGCATGCTCTAAACGGCCATCAAAGGTTGTTAGTGCTGTCGCCATTGGTAATTTACAGCCTAAGTTCATTTTGTCTGTGACTTTGATTTGCTCATTATCTTCCTACCCTGTTATGGCATTTGTGGATTCAGGTGCTGCCCTGAGTCTTATGGATTTATCATTTGCAAAGCGCTGTGGTTTTGTCCTAGAGCCTTTAGAAAATCCTATTCCTCTTAGAGGAATTGATGCTATGCCATTGGCAGAGAATAAACTGCAGTATTGGACACAAGTGACCATGTGCATGTCTCCTGAGCATCGGGAGGTGATTCGTTTTCTTGTTTTGCATAAAATGCAGGATTTGGTCGTTCTGGGTCTGCCATGGTTACAGACCCATAATCCAGTTTTGGATTGGAAGGCTATGTCCGTGTCAAGTTGGGGTTGTCAGGGAATTCATTGCGATTCCTCGTTGGTGTCTATTGCTTCTTCTACTCCTTCTGAAGTCCCTGAGTATTTGTTGGACTATCAGGATGTATTCAGTGAGTCCAGGTCCAGTGCCCTTCCTCCTCATAGGGACTGTGACTGCGCTATAGATTTGATTCCTGGTAGTAAATTTCCTAAGGGACGACTGTTTAATCTGTCTGTACCTGAGCATGCCGCGATGCGTGCTTATATTAAGGAGTCTTTAGAGAAGGGACATATTCATCCATCCTCTTCCCCTCTTGGTGCAGGATTCTTTTTTGTGGCCAAGAAAGACGGCTCTTTGAGACCGTGTATAGACTATCGGCTTTTGAATAAAATCACTGTCAAATTTCAGTATCCTTTGCCACTATTGTCGGACTTGTTTGCCCGGATTAAGGGTGCCAAGTGGTTCACCAAGATAGATCTTCGCGGTGCGTACAACCTTGTGCGCATTAAGCAGGGAGATGAATGGAAAACTGCGTTCAATACGCCCGAAGGTCATTTTGAGTACTTGGTGATGCCTTTTGGGCTTTCTAATGCCCCCTCAGTGTTTCAGTCCTTTATGCATGACATTTTTCGGAAGTATCTGGATAAATTTATGATTGTTTATCTGGATGATATTCTGGTTTTCTCTGATGATTGGGATTCTCATGTAAAGCAGGTCAGGATGGTGTTTCAGGTTTTGCGTGATAATGCTTTGTTTGTGAAGGGCTCAAAGTGTCTCTTTGGAGTGCAGAAGGTTTCCTTTTTGGGTTTTATTTTCGCCCCTTCTACTGTGGAGATGGACCCAGTCAAGGTCCGAGCTATTCATGATTGGACTCAACCCACGTCCGTTAAGAGTCTTCAGAAGTTCTTGGGTTTTGCTAATTTCTAGCGTCGTTTTATTGCTAATTTTTCTAGCATTGTAAAACCTTTGACGGATATGACCAAGAAAGGTTCTGATGTTGCTAATTGGGCTCCTGCGGCCGTGGAGGCTTTCCGGGAGCTGAAGCGCCGGTTTACTTCGGCGCCTGTTTTGTGCCAGCCTGATGTCTCACTTCCCTTTCAGGTTGAAGTAGACGCTTCTGAGATCGGTGCAGGGGCTGTTTTTTCGCAGAAAGGCTCTGGTTGCTCTGTGATGAGACCATGTGCTTTTTTTTCTAGGAAGTTTTTTGCCTGCTGAGCGGAACTATGATGTTGGTAATTGGGAGTTGTTGGCTATGAAGTGGGCATTTGAGGAGTGGCGTCATTGGCTCGAGGGAGCTAAGCATCGTGTGGTGGTCTTGACTGATCATAAAAATCTGATGTACCTCGAGTCCGCTAAACGCCTGAATCCTAGACAGGCTCGTTGGTCGTTGTTTTTCTCCCGTTTTGACTTTGTGGTCTCGTACCTGCCTGGTTCAAAGAATGTGAAGGCTGATGCTCTTTCTAGGAGTTTTGTGCCTGACTCTCCTGGAGTCGCAGAGCCAGCGGGTATTCTTAAAGAGGGAGTAATCTTGTCAGCCATTTCTCCTGATTTGCGACGTGTGTTGCAGAGATTTCAGGCTGGTAGACCTGACTCTTGCCCACCTGACAGACTGTTTGTTCCTGATAAATTGACCAGTAGAGTTATTTCCGAGGTTCATTCCTCGGTGTTGGCAGGGCATCCTGGGATTTTTGGTACCAGAGATTTGGTGACTAGGTCCTTTTGGTGGCCATCCCTGTCGCGGGATGTGCGATCTTTTGTGCAGTCCTGTGGGATTTGTGCTCGGGCTAAGCCTTGCTGTTCTCGTGCCAGTGGGTTACTTTTGCCCTTGCCCATCCCGAAGAGGCCTTGGATGCACATTTCCATGGATTTCATTTCAGATCTTCCTGTGTCTCAAGGAATGTCTGTCATCTGGGTGGTCTGTGATCGTTTTTCCAAGATGGTCCATTTGGTGCCCTTGCCTAAGTTGCCTTCCTCTTCCGATTTGGTTCCTTTGTTCTTTCAGAATGTGGTTCGTTTGCACGGCATTCCTGAGAATATCGTGTCTGACAGAGGATCCCAGTTTGTGTCCAGATTCTGGCGATCCTTTTGTGCTAGGATGGGCATCGATTTGTCATTTTCATCTGCCTTTCATCCTCAGACTAATGGCCAAACGGAGCGAACTAATCAGACGCTGGAGGCTTATTTGAGATGTTTTGTTTCTGCGGATCAGGATGATTGGGTGACTTTCTTGCCACTGGCTGAGTTTGCCCTTAATAATCGGGCAAGTTCCGCTACTTTGGTTTCGCCATTTTTCTGCAACTCTGGTTTTCCTCGGGTCATGTTGAACCTTCTGACTGTCCTGGGGTGGATTCCGTGGTGGATAGGTTGTAGCGGATTTGGAATCTTGTGGTGGACAACTTGAAGTTGTCACAGGAGAAGGCTCAGCGCTTTGCCAACCGCCGCCGCGGTGTGGGTCCCCGACTTCGTGTTGGGGATTTGGTTTGGTTGTCTTCTCGGTATGTCCCTCTGAAGGTTTCCTCTCCTAAGTTTAAGCCTCGCTTTATTGGTCCTTATAAAATTTTGGAAGTCCTTAATCCGGTGTCGTTTCGTTTGGATCTTCCGGTGTCGTTTGCCATTCACAATGTGTTCCATAGGTCTTTGTTATGGCGGTACGTGGTGCCTATGGTTCCTGCTGTTGAGCCTCCTGCTCCGGTGTTGGTTGAGGGCGAGTTGGAGTATGTAGTGGAGAAGATCTTGGACTCTCGTCTCTCTAGACGGAAGCTTCAGTATCTGGTCAAATGGAAGGGCTATGGTCAGGAGGACAATTCCTGGGTGGTCGCCTCTGATGTTCATGCGGCCGATTTGGTTCGTGCCTTTCACGCTGCTCATCCTGATCGCCCTGGTGGTCTTGGTGAGGGTTCGGTGACCCCTCCTTAAATGGCGGGTACTGTTGTGAACTATTGTTCTTGGCTCCCTCTTGTGGTCATTAGCGGTATGGCACTTTGAGTGTCTTTCCCCAGGTTGGCACTCACCTGCTTCGTTTGGTCTGGGTGTGCCTATATAAACTTCCTGGATACTCAGTATTGTGCCTGGATTCGTTGTTATCAGACCTTGTCTGTTTTCTCCTGTCTCCTGGTCTCCTGATTTTGCAAGATAAGCTAAGTCCTGCTTTCTTATTTTTGTGCATTTGAATTTCCCTTATTTTGTTCCAGCTTTGTTTAAAATGTTATTCCTGATTTTGATGGAAGCTCAAGGGGGGCTGTTATCCTCCCCCCACACCGTTAGTCGGTGCGGGGGTTCTTGGATATTCAGCGTGGATATTTTGTAGGGTTTTTTTGCTGACCGTATAAGTCATCTTTCTATTTTCTGCTATTAGTCAGTGGGCCTCTCTTTGCTAAATCTAGTTCATTCTTACGTTTGTCATTTCTTCTTACCTCACCGTTATTATTTGTTGGGGGCTTGTATTTCAACTTTGGGGTTCCTTTCTCTTGAGGCAAGAGAGGTCTTATTTTCTCTGAAAGGGTTAGTTAGTTCTCCGGCTGGCGCGAGACGTCTAGAACCAACGTAGGTACGTTCCCCGGCTGCTGCTAGTTGTTTGTGTTAGGATCAGGTATTCGGTCAGTCAAGTTACCACTTCCCTATGAGCTGGCTTTTTGTGTTTGCAGACTTAGCTGGTACTCCTGAGATCCTCTGCCATTAGGATCATAACACACCAGCAAAGCACCCTCACACCATCACACCTCCTCCTCCATGCTTCACGGTGGGAACCAGGCATGTAGAGTCCACCCGTTCACCTTTTATGCGTCGCACAAAGACACGGTGGTTGGAACCAAAGATGTGAAATTTGGACTCATCAGACGAAAGCACAGATTTCCACTGGTCTAATGTCCATTTCTTGTGTTCTTTAGCCCAAACAAGTCTCTTCTGCTTGTTGCCTGTCCTTAGCAGTGGTTTCCTAGCAGCTATTTTACCATGAAGGCCTGCTGTACAAAGTCTCCTCTTAACAGTTGTTGTCGAGATGTGTCTGCTGCTAGAACTCTGTGTGGCATTGACCTGGTCTCTAATCTGAGCTGCTGTTAACCTGCGATTTCTGAGGATAGTGATTCGGATAAACTTAACCTCAGAAGCAGAGGTGACTCTTGGTCGTCCTTTCCTGGGCCAGTCCTCATGTGAGCCAGTTTATTTGTAGCGCTTAATGGTTTTTGCCACTGCACTTGGGGACACTTTCAAAATTTTTCCCAATTTTTCGGACTGACTGACCTTCATAAAGTAATGATGGCCACTCGTTTTTCTTTACTTAGCTGCTTTTTTCTTGCCATAATACAAATTCTAACAGTCTATTCAGTAGGACTATCGGCTGTGTATGCACCATACTTCTGCACAACACAACTGATGGTCCCAACCCCATTTATAACGCAAGAAATCCCACTTATTAAACCTGACAGGGCACACCTGTGAAGTGAAAACCATTCCCGGTGACTACTTGAAGCTCATCAAGAGAATGCCAAGAGTGTGCAAAGCAGCCATCAAAGCAAAAGGTGGCTACTTTGAAGAACCTAGAATATAAGACATAATTTCATGTGTTTCACACTTTTTTGTTAAGTATATAATTCCACATGTGTTAATTCATAGTTTTGATGCCTTCAGTGTGAATGTACAATTTTCATAGTCATGAAAATACAGAAAAATCTTTAAATGAGAAGGTGTGTCCAAACTTTTGGTCTCTACTGTATACAACATGAGTCGCCACATAACACCTATGTACAGTAAGATACCCCACAAAGCCCCCAATATACAGTATGAGCCCCCGCACATTCACACCACACATTGTCCTACGGTTTTCATTGTCTACACTGACTTTCTGCACATAAGACAAGTTGAAGTGACGCCATCATGTCTGCTATCTCAGTCACACACGATGAATGGTGGAAGGAGTTGGCAGCCCTCTCCTTCACCATTATATTCACAGCTATTGTCATTCTGAGATCTTCAGCTGTGCTGGTCCACGTGCCAGACTGAAACAACCAGAGGGCCGGTTGTAGCCTGTGGGCTGCACTTTGCCCAGATCTGATGTATTGTAAGTAGTGTTGAGCATTCCGATACCGCAAGTATCGGGTATCGGCCGATACTTGCGGTATCGGAATTCCGATACCGGGATTCCGATACTTGCCACGTATCGGATACCGGAATCGGAAGTTCCCAGATTCAAAATGCACAAATTCAGCCAATGAGAATGATTTCAAGTGTGGGCACATCCTGTTCAGCATGGAGGGCATGAAACTACTGGCATGGCTGTGATTGGCTGCTGAAATGATGTCATGATGCAGTTTAAAAGTCGCTGGCGCCATTTTGCGATCACTCTGCTGTGAATTCAGTTAGTGACAGGACGCTGTTTGCTGACTGAGGGCCAGTTTAGAGATAGCGATTTGCTTCTTTGTGCTTTCCAAAGGCTAATTTAGCAACCACTGTGTTCACCTACTATTCACCTTGCTTTTGCCTTGTAGCGCTGTTTTCACAGCGATCTGCAAGGTCTGTGTGTGTGTGTGTGTGAGTGCAGCCCACTCTCTAGTCTGAGTGCAGCCACATAGGCCATCCATAGCTGGTTGTATTCAGTTCAGGGAGGGTGGTTCATTGCCTCATACTGTTCTTTTTTTTTTTTTTTTTCCAAGTAGTGTAGTCTGCTGCTAAGTTTTAACAAAAAATCCTATTAGTGTCTTTCCACCTGTCTCCAGCTAATTTGTGGAAAAACACTACATAGGATAACGTAGAGGAGGGTTTTTGGGCCTTGCAGCGCCGTTTACGGCTGTCTGCACGGTCTCCGTGTGACTGCAGCTCTCTCTGTTGTCAGTTCAGCCCCCAAAAAATAAATAAATAATAAAGTTCACCAAACACACCAGTGACACCACTTTACATTTCTGTAGGCCACATTAGCTCATATTAAAGTCTAGTCCACACTTTAGAAAATTAGTGTTTCTTATACCTGTTAGGAGGAGTTGTTCAGGAATAAGCACACAAAGCCGTTAGTACTTTTCTGCTTATCTTTATCAGTCACCCAAGATGAAGAAGGCAGTGAGTAAGGCACGTGGGCGTGGGCGCGGAGCAGGGAGGGGACGTGGGGATTCTGTGCCCGCTGCGGGCACCGGTGACTCATCAGCACCCACTTTCACAAGGGAACAGTCATTCATGCGCAGCTTTGTCGCAGAGCGCCGTACACCGCTGCTGCGTGAAGACCAAATTGAAGCCGTTGTCGGATGGATGGCAGCTAATGCATCAACTTCAATTAGTGCCACATCCTCTCAGACACAGAGCACTGGAGAGCAGCCATCTGTCTCTTCACCACCTGCCAAATTGCCCAGGCAGACAGAGAGCCCAGGACAGGAGCCGTCTCTACTTCTGTTCTCTGAATCTCTTGGCTCGGAAACAGGGGGCCAGCCAAGCAGCATTGGAGAAATGGAAGAAGAGGCAGGGTGCAGTGATGCCCAACAGCTTTTTCTCTCTTCCTCTGAAGAGGCGGGTGGGCCAGTGGCTCCGGTCACCACATCGCAGGCCGCATCCGCTGATGATGACACTCAGGTGCCACTTACTGGTGCGTGCTCTGCTGCTGAGACTACCCAGGAGGAGCAGTTGGGGGCAGAGGGTAGTGTAGATGATGAGGTCCTTGACCCATCTTGGCGTGAGGGACAGGAAGGTGGTGGGAGCAGCTCTGAGGAAGAGATTCCCCGTACGGCCCAAAGAGGGAGAGGGAGGGGGAAGACTGCGGATCCTGCAGCCTCCGCTTTGGCACCCGTTAGGAGCATGTCTCTTCCAAAAGCCAAAAAGGGCGCTCCCAAGACTTGCAGTGCCTGGGCCTTTTTTGACACAGTTGCAGATGACATTTGCTATGTCAAATGCAAGGTGTGTCATCAGAAAGTCAAAAGAGGTCGAAATGTCAGCAGCCTCAATACCTCCAACATGTGGAAACATGTGCGCAACAGGCACGCGGCATTGTTAGAAAAACACACTGAAGAGCTAGGCCAACCAACAGCGGCAGCTACCACCTCTTCAGCTCGTGTTGCCTCTTCCTCCAGATCACACGCAGCTGGTTCGGCTTCCTCCCAGGATCGCCGTGGAAGAACCTCTGGCCCTATTGTCCAGAGACCCGCTGTAATTCCACCCGCAGCACCACTTTCCCAGTCATCCACACACTCCCAGCCCAGTCTACAGCCATTGGTAGTACAGGCATGGGAGAAAAGGCGGCCTTTCTCGTCAAACCACCCACGAGCACAGGCTCTGACTGCAGGCATTGCCAAACTTCTGTCACTGGAAATGCTCTCATTCAGGCTGGTGGAGACTGACAGCTTCCGTGACTTGATGTCATTGGCAGTCCCCCAGTACAATGTGCCCAGCCGCTTTTACTTCAGCAGGCAAGCCGTCCCTGCCCTGCACAAGCATGTGGAGGGACACATAAAACACGCGCTACTGAACGCCCTCAGTAGCAAGGTCCACCTCACCACCGATGCGTGGACCAGTCACCATGGACAGGGGCGATACCTTTCCCTCACTGCCCATTGGGTTAATGTCATTGAGCCGGGTACAGACCGTGCGAGTGGCGCAGGACGTGTCCTGCCCACTCCAAGGATTGCAGGAATCCATTCTGTACGCATTGACTCCTCCTCCTACACCAGTTCCTCAGAATCATCGCTGCAGGAGCCGTCACAGTCCACCTCCACATGGACCCGTGATGAACGTGTACCTGTTACGACCGACATGAGCACAGCCGTGGCCAAACGTCAACAGGCCGTCTTGAAATTAATTTCTTTGGGGAATCAAAGCCACGCAGCGCAGGAGCTCTGGAATGCCATCAAGCAGGAGAGCGATGTGTGGTTTGTGCCAGCGAATCTCCAGCCAGGCATGGTAGTGTGTGATAATGGCCGAAATCTGGTGGCAGCTCTGGGCCTCGGCAACCTCACTCACATCCCATGTCTGGCACATGTGCTCAATTTGGTCGTGCAGAGTTTTCTGAGGGACTATCCGGATCTTGATGCACTGCTGCACAAGGTCCGCCTAGAGTGTGCTCACTTGCGGCGTTCCAGCACGGCAAAAGCGCGCATTGCGGCTCTGCAGCGCCGACACCGCCTGCCGGAACATCGCATCATATTTGACCTACCTACCAGGTGGAATTCTGTTATGGTTCTCAATGGCAAGAGAACATAGCCCAGCAAACATACGAACTAGCTCTTGGAAGGATGGAAACTAAACTGACCATGAACTAAACCTGCCGCACAACTAACAGTAGCCGGGTAGCGTAGCCTGCGTTTTATCCCTAGACGCCCAGCGCCGGCCGGAGGACTAACTAATCCTGGCAGAGGAAAATATAGTCCTGGCTCACCTCTAGAGAAATTTCCCCGAAAGGCAGACAGAGGCCCCCACAAATATTGGCGGTGATTTTAGATGAAATGACAAACGTAGTATGAAAATAGGTTTAGCAAAATTGAGGTCCGCTTACTAGATAGCAGGAAGACAGAAAGGGCACTTTCATGGTCAGCTGAAAACCCTATCAAAATACCATCCTGAAATTACTTTAAGACTCTAGTATTAACTCATAACATCAGAGTGGCAATTTCAGATCACAAGAGCTTTCCAGACACAGAAACGAAACTACAGCTGTGAACTGGAACAAAATGCAAAAACAAACAAGGACTAAGTCCAACTTAGCTGGGAGTTGTCTAGCAGCAGGAACATGCACAGAAAGGCTTCTGATTACAATGTTGACCGGCATGGAAGTGACAGAGGAGCAAGGCTAAATAGCGACTCCCACATCCTGATGGAAACAGGTGAACAGAGAGGATGATGCACACCAGTTCAATTCCACCAGTGGCCACCGGGGGAGCCCAAAATCCAATTTCACAACAGTACCCCCCCTCAAGGAGGGGGCACCGAACCCTCACCAGAACCACCAGGGCGATCAGGATGAGCCCTATGAAAGGCACGGACCAAATCGGAGGCATGAACATCAGAGGCAGTCACCCAAGAATTATCCTCCTGACCGTATCCCTTCCATTTGACCAGATACTGGAGTCTCCGTCTGGAAACACAGGAGTCCAAGATTTTTTCCACAACGTACTCCAACTCGCCCTCAACCAACACCGGAGCAGGAGGCTCAACGGAAGGCACAACCGGTACCTCATACCTGCGCAATAATGACCGATGAAAAACATTATGAATAGAAAAAGATGCAGGGAGGTCCAAACGGAAGGACACAGGGTTAAGAATCTCCAATATCTTGTACGGGCCGATGAACCGAGGCTTAAACTTGGGAGAAGAAACCCTCATAGGGACAAAACGAGAAGACAACCACACCAAGTCCCCAACACAAAGCCGAGGACCAACCCGACGCCGGCGGTTGGCAAAAAGCTGAGTCTTCTCCTGGGACAACTTCAAATTGTCCACTACCTGCCCCCAAATCTGATGCAACCTCTCCACCACAGCATCCACTCCAGGACAATCCGAAGATTCCACCTGACCAGAAGAAAATCGAGGATGAAACCCCGAATTACAGAAAAAGGGAGACACCAAGGTGGCAGAGCTGGCCCGATTATTGAGGGCAAACTCCGCTAAAGGCAAAAAAGCAACCCAATCATCCTGATCTGCAGACACAAAACACCTCAAATATGTCTCCAAGGTCTGATTCGTCCGCTCGGTCTGGCCATTAGTCTGAGGATGGAAAGCAGACGAGAAAGACAAATCTATGCCCATCCTAGCACAGAATGCTCGCCAAAATCTAGACACGAATTGGGTACCTCTGTCAGAAACGATATTCTCCGGAATACCATGCAAACGGACCACATTTTGAAAAAACAGAGGAACCAACTCGGAAGAAGAAGGCAACTTAGGCAGGGGAACCAAATGGACCATCTTAGAGAAACGATCACACACCACCCAGATGACAGACATCTTCTGAGAAACAGGAAGATCCGAAATAAAATCCATCGAGATGTGCGTCCAGGGCCTCTTCGGGATAGGCAAGGGCAACAACAATCCACTAGCCCGAGAACAACAAGGCTTGGCCCGAGCACAAACGTCACAAGACTGCACGAAGCCTCGCACATCTCGAGACAGGGAAGGCCACCAGAAGGACCTTGCCACCAAATCCCTGGTACCAAAGATTCCAGGATGACCTGCCAACGCAGAAGAATGAACCTCAGAAATGACTTTACTGGTCCAATCATCAGGAACAAACAGTCTACCAGGTGGGCAACGATCAGGTCTATCCGCCTGAAACTCCTGCAAGGCCCGCCGCAGGTCTGGAGAAACGGCAGACAATATCACTCCATCCTTAAGGATACCTGTAGGTTCAGAATTACCAGGGGAGTCAGGCTCAAAACTCCTAGAAAGGGCATCCGCCTTAACATTCTTAGAACCCGGCAGGTAGGACACCACAAAATTAAACCGAGAGAAAAACAACGACCAGCGCGCCTGTCTAGGATTCAGGCGTCTGGCGGACTCAAGATAAATTAGATTTTTGTGGTCAGTCAATACCACCACCTGATGTCTAGCCCACTCAAGCCAATGACGCCACTCCTCAAAAGCCCACTTCATGGCCAAAAGCTCCCGATTCCCAACATCATAATTCCGCTCGGCGGGCGAAAATTTACGCGAGAAAAAAGCACAAGGTCTCATCACGGAGCAATCGGAACTTCTCTGCGACAAAACCGCCCTAGCACCGATTTCAGAAGCGTCGACCTCAACCTGAAAAGGAAGAGCAACATCAGGCTGACGCAACACAGGGGCGGAAGAAAAGCGGCGCTTAAGCTCCCGAAAGGCCTCCACAGCAGCAGGGGACCAATCAACAACATCAGCACCCTTCTTAGTCAAATCAGTCAATGGTTTAACAACATCAGAAAAACCAGCAATAAATCGACGATAAAAGTTAGCAAAGCCCAAAAATTTCTGAAGACTCTTAAGAGAAGAGGGTTGCGTCCAATCACAAATAGCCTGAACCTTGACAGGATCCATCTCGATGGAAGAGGGGGAAAAAATATATCCCAAAAAGGAAATCTTTTGAACCCCAAAAACGCACTTAGAACCCTTCACACACAAGGAATTAGACCGCAAAACCTGAAAAACCCTCCTGACCTGCTGGACATGAGAGTCCCAGTCATCCGAAAAAATCAAAATATCATCCAGATACACAATCATAAATTTATCCAAATAATCACGGAAAATGTCATGCATAAAGGACTGAAAGACTGAAGGGGCATTTGAAAGACCAAAAGGCATCACCAAATACTCAAAGTGGCCCTCGGGCGTATTAAATGCGGTTTTCCACTCATCCCCCTGCTTAATTCGCACCAAATTATACGCCCCACGGAGATCTATCTTAGAGAACCACTTGGCCCCCTTTATGCGAGCAAACAAATCAGTCAGCAGTGGCAACGGATATTGATATTTAACCGTGATTTTATTCAAAAGCCGATAATCAATGCACGGCCTCAAAGAGCCATCTTTCTTAGCCACAAAGAAAAAACCGGCTCCTAAGGGAGATGACGAAGGACGAATATGTCCCTTTTCCAAGGACTCCTTTATATATTCTCGCATAGCCGCATGTTCAGGCACAGACAGATTAAATAAACGACCCTTAGGGTATTTACTACCCGGAATCAAATCTATGGCACAATCACACTCCCGGTGCGGAGGTAATGAACCAAGCTTAGGTTCTTCAAAAACGTCACGATATTCAGTCAAGAATTCAGGAATCTCAGAGGGAATAGATGATGAAATGGAAACCACAGGTACGTCCCCATGCGTCCCCTTACATCCCCAGCTTAACACAGACATAGCTTTCCAGTCAAGGACTGGGTTATGAGATTGCAGCCATGGCAATCCAAGCACCAACACATCATGTAGGTTATACAGCACAAGAAAGCGAATAATCTCCTGGTGATCCGGATTAATCCGCATAGTTACTTGTGTCCAGTATTGTGGTTTATTGCTAGCCAATGGGGTGGAGTCAATCCCCTTCAGGGGTATAGGAGTTTCAAGAGGCTCCAAATCATACCCACAGCATTTGGCAAAGGACCAATCCATAAGACTCAAAGCGGCGCCAGAGTCGACATAGGCATCCGCGGTAATAGATGATAAAGAACAAATCAGGGTCACAGATAGAATAAACTTAGACTGTAAAGTGCCAATTGAAACAAACTTATCAAGCTTCTTAGTACGCTTAGAGCATGCTGATATAACATGAGTTGAATCACCACAATAGAAGCACAACCCATTTTTTCGTCTAAAATTCTGCCGTTCACTTCTGGACAGAATTCTATCACATTGCATATTCTCTGGCGTCTTCTCAGTAGACACCGCCAAATGGTGCACAGGTTTGCGCTCCCGCAGACGCCTATCGATCTGGATAGCCATTGTCATGGACTCATTCAGACCCGCAGGCACAGGGAACCCCACCATAACATCCTTAATGGCATCAGAGAGACCCTCTCTGAAATTCGCCGCCAGGGCGCACTCATTCCACTGAGTAAGCACAGCCCATTTACGGAATTTCTGGCAGTATATTTCAGCTTCGTCTTGCCCCTGAGATAGGGACATGTTATGACCCCAATGGCGAGGGTCTCAGAGGAACGTGGAAGTCTGCAGAATACAAAAATCCAGCTCATAGGGCAGTGGTAACTGGGTTGACCATATATCTACTCCTAACGCCAACACTAGAAGTAGCCGGGGATCATTCCTACGTTGATTCTAGATGACACGCGCCAGCCGGAGAATCTAGCTACCCCTAGTAGAGGAAAACAAAGACCTTTCTTGCCTCCAGAGAAGGGGACCCCAAAGCTGGATAGAAGCCCCCCACAAATAATGACGGTGAGGTAAGAGGAAATGACAAACACAGAAATGAACCAGGTTTAGCACAGAGAGGCCCGCTTACTGATAGCAGAATAAAGAAAGGTAACTTATATGGTCAACAAAAACCCTATCAAAATCCACACTGGAAATTCAAGAACCCCCGAACCGTCTAACGGTCCGGGGGGAGAACACCAGCCCCCCTAGAGCTTCCAGCAAAGGTCAGGATATAGATTAGGAACAAGCTGGACAAAAATACAAAACCAAAACAAATAGCAAAAAGCAAAAGGCAGACTTAGCTGATATAACTGGAACCAGGATCAGTAGACAAGAGCACAGCAGACTAGCTCTGATAACTACGTTGCCAGGCATTGAACTGAAGGTCCAGGGAGCTTATATAGCAACACCCCTAACTAACGACCCAGGTGCGGATAAAAGGAATGACAGAAAAACCAGAGTCAAAAAACTAGTAACCACTAGAGGGAGCAAAAAGCAAATTCACAACAGTACCCCCCCCTTAGTGAGGGGTCACCGAACCCTCACCACGACCACCAGGGTGATCAGGATGAGCGGCATGAAAGGCATGAACTAAATCGGCCGCATGAACATCAGAGGCGACCACCCAGGAATTATCCTCCTGACCATAGCCCTTCCACTTGACCAGGTACTGAAGCCTCCGCCTGGAGAGGCGAGAATCCAAGATCTTCTCCACCACGTACTCCAACTCGCCCTCAACCAACACCGGAGCAGGAGGCTCAGCAGAAGGAACTACAGGCACAATGTACCGCCGCAACAAGGACCTATGAAATACATTGTGAATAGCAAACGACACAGGAAGATCCAGACGAAAAGATACAGGATTAAGGATTTCCAATATCTTGTAAGGCCCAATAAAACGAGGTTTAAATTTGGGAGAGGAGACCTTCATAGGAACAAAGCGGGAAGAAAGCCATACCAAATCCCCAACGCGTAGTCGGGGACCCACACCGCGACGGCGGTTGGCAAAGCGCTGAGCCTTCTCCTGTGACAACTTCAAGTTGTCCACCACATGATTCCAGATCTGCTGCAACCTATCCACCACAGAATCCACCCCAGGACAGTCAGAAGGCTCCACATGACCCGAAGAAAAGCGAGGATGGAAACCAGAGTTGCAGAAAAAAGGCGAAACCAAGGTGGCGGAACTAGCCCGATTATTAAGGGCAAACTCAGCCAATGGCAAGAATGTCACCCAATCGTCCTGATCAGCAGAGACAAAACACCTCAAATAAGCCTCCAAAGTCTGATTGGTTCGCTCCGTCTGTCCATTAGTCTGAGGATGGAAAGCAGACGAAAACGACAAATCAATGCCCATCCTACTACAAAAGGATCGCCAGAACCTGGAAACGAACTGGGATCCTCTGTCTGACACAATATTCTCAGGGATGCCGTGCAAACGAACCACGTTCTGGAAAAACACAGGAACCAGATCGGAAGAGGAAGGCAGCTTAGGCAAAGGAACCAAATGGACCATCTTGGAGAAGCGATCACATATCACCCAGATAACGGACATGCCCTGAGATAGCGGAAGATCAGAAATGAAATCCATGGAGATATGTGTCCAAGGTCTCTTCGGGACAGGCAAGGGCAAGAGCA
Source organism: Ranitomeya variabilis (assembly GCF_051348905.1). Taxonomy (NCBI): domain Eukaryota; kingdom Metazoa; phylum Chordata; class Amphibia; order Anura; family Dendrobatidae; genus Ranitomeya; species Ranitomeya variabilis. The sequence continues at coordinate 353,904,250 of NC_135233.1, forward strand.
AACCGCTGGCACGAGAACAGCAAGGCTTAGCTCGAGCACAAGTCCCACAGGACTGCACAAATGACCGCACATCCCTTGACAAGGAAGGCCACCAAAAGGACCTGGCCACCAGATCTCTGGTGCCAAAAATTCCCGGGTGACCTGCCAACACCGAGGAATGAACCTCGGAAATGACTCTGCTGGTCCACTTATCCGGGACAAACAGTCTGTCTGGTGGACAAGACTCAGGCCTATCAGCCTGAAATCTCTGCAACACACGTCGCAGATCCGGAGAAATAGCTGACAAGATAACTCCATCTTTAAGAATACCAACAGGATCAGTGACTCCAGGAGCATCAGGCACAAAGCTCCTGGAAAGAGCATCGGCCTTTACATTCTTTGAACCTGGTAAATACGAGACAACAAAATCAAAGCGGGAGAAAAACAATGACCAGCGGGCCTGTCTCGGATTAAGGCGTTTAGCAGACTCGAGATACATCAGATTTTTGTGATCAGTCAAGACCACCACACGATGCTTAGCACCCTCGAGCCAATGACGCCACTCCTCAAATGCCCATTTCATGGCCAACAACTCCCGATTGCCCACATCATAATTTCGCTCGGCAGGCGAAAACTTCCTAGAGAAAAAGGCACAAGGTTTCATAACAGAGCAACCAGGGCCTCTCTGCGACAAAACGGCCCCTGCCCCAATCTCCGAAGCATCCACCTCAACCTGAAAGGGAAGTGAGACGTCAGGCTGGCACAAAACAGGCGCCGAAGTAAACCGGCGTTTCAACTCCTGGAAAGCCTCCACGGCAGCAGGAGCCCAGTTAGCTACATCGGAGCCCCAACTTGAGACTGACATAGCCTTCCAGTCCAGGACTGGATTATGGGTCTGTAACCATGGCAGCCCTAAAACAACCAAATCATGCATTTTATGTAAAACCAGGAAACGTATCACCTCGCGGTGTTCAGGAGTCATGCACATGGTAACCTGTGTCCAATACTGCGGTTTATTTGCTGCCAATGGTGTAGCATCAATACCCCTAAGAGGAATAGGATTTTCTAATGGTTCAAGAGTAAAACCACAGCGCTTAGCAAATGAGAGATCCATGAGACTCAGGGCAGCACCTGAATCTACAAACGCCATGACAGGATAAGATGACAGTGATCAAATCAAAGTTACAGACAGAATAAATTTAGGTTGCAAATTACCAACGGTGACAGGACTAACAACCTTAGCTATACGTTTAGAGCATGCTGAGATAACATGTGTAGAATCACCACAGTAGTAGCACAAGCCATTCTGGCGTCTATGAATTTTCCGCTCATTTCTAGTCAGGATTCTATCACATTGCATTAAATCAGGTGTCTGTTCAGACAACACCATGAGGGAATTTGCGGTTTTTCTATCACATTGCACCGAATTAGGTGTCTGTTCAGACAACACCATGAGGGAATTTGCGGTTTTGCGCTCCCGCAACCGCCGGTCAATTTGAATAGCCAGTGCCATAGTATCATTCAGACCTGTGGGAATGGGAAAACCCACCATAACATTCTTAATGGCTTCAGAAAGGCCATTTCTAAAATTAGCGGCCAGTGCACACTCGTTCCAATGTGTCAGCACGGACCATTTCCGAAATTTTTGGCAATACACTTCAGCCTCGTCCTGCCCCTGAGACATAGCCAGCAAGGCCTTTTCTGCCTGAATCTCAAGATTGGGTTCCTCATAAAGTAAACCGAGCGCCAGAAAAAACGCATCAAGATCAGCCAATGCCGGATCTCCTGGCGCCAGCGAAAAAGCCCAATCCTGAGGGTCGCCCCGTAAGAACGAAATAACAATTTTTACTTGCTGAGCAGAATCTCCAGATGAACAGGGTCTCAGGGACAAAAACAATTTACAATTATTCACGAAATTCCTAAACTTAAACCTGTCTCCGGAAAACAGTTCAGGAATCGGTATTTTAGGTTCTGACCTAGGATTTCTGATAACATAGTCTTGTATGCCCTGCACACGAGTAGCCAGCTGGTCCACACTTGTAATCAAGGTCTGGACATTCATGTCTGCAGCAAGCATAGCCACTCTGAGGTAAAGGGGAAGAAGAAAAAAAAAAAAAAAAACAACTCAGAATCTTTTTTCTTATAATCCCTCTTCTGCAATGCATTAAACATTTAATACTGTCCTGGCAAACTGTTATGACCCCAATGGCGAGGGTCTCAGAGGAACGTGGAAGTCTGCAGAATACAAAAATCCAGCTCATAGGGCAGTGGTAACTGGGTTGACCATATATCTACTCCTAACGCCAACACTAGAAGTAGCCGGGGATCATTCCTACGTTGATTCTAGATGACACGCGCCAGCCGGAGAATCTAGCTACCCCTAGTAGAGGAAAACAAAGACCTTTCTTGCCTCCAGAGAAGGGGACCCCAAAGCTGGATAGAAGCCCCCCACAAATAATGACGGTGAGGTAAGAGGAAATGACAAACACAGAAATGAACCAGGTTTAGCACAGAGAGGCCCGCTTACTGATAGCAGAATAAAGAAAGGTAACTTATATGGTCAACAAAAACCCTATCAAAATCCACACTGGAAATTCAAGAACCCCCGAACCGTCTAACGGTCCGGGGGGAGAACACCAGCCCCCCTAGAGCTTCCAGCAAAGGTCAGGATATAGATTAGGAACAAGCTGGACAAAAATACAAAACCAAAACAAATAGCAAAAAGCAAAAGGCAGACTTAGCTGATATAACTGGAACCAGGATCAGTAGACAAGAGCACAGCAGACTAGCTCTGATAACTACATTGCCAGGCATTGAACTGAAGGTCCAGGGAGCTTATATAGCAACACCCCTAACTAACGACCCAGGTGCGGATAAAAGGAATGACAGAAAAACCAGAGTCAAAAAACTAGTAACCACTAGAGGGAGCAAAAAGCAAATTCACAACAGGGACATCAAGGCCTTTTCCGCCTGAAGTTCTAACTGAGGTTCCTCATAAAGCAACCCCAAGGCCAGAAAAAACGCATCCACATTGAGCAACGCAGGATCCCCTGGAGCCAATGCAAAACCCCAATCCTGAGGGTCGCCCCGGAGCAAGGAAATCACAATCCTGACCTGCTGAGCAGGATCTCCAGCAGAGCGAGATTTCAGGGACAAAAACAACTTGCAATTATTTTTGAAATTTTGAAAGCAAGATCTATTCCCCGAGAAAAATTCAGGCAAAGGAATTCTAGGTTCAGATATAGGAACATGAACAACAAAATCTTGTAAATTTTGAACTTTCGTGGTGAGATTATTCAAACCTGCAGCTAAACTCTGAATATCCATTTTAAACAGGTGAACACAGAGCCATTCCAGGATTAGAAGGAGAGAGAGAGAGAAAGGCTGCAATATAGGCAGACTTGCAAGAGATTCAATTACAAGCACACTCAGAACTGAAGGAAAAAAAAAAAAAAAAATCTTCAGCGGACTTCTCTTTTCTCTCCTTTCTCTGTCAATTAATTTAACCCTTTTGTCCGGTCAAACTGTTATGGTTCTCAATGGCAAGAGAACATAGCCCGGCAAACATACGAACTAGCTCTTGGAAGGATGGAAACTAAACTGACCATGAACTAAACCTGCCGCACAACTAACAGTAGCCGGGTAGCGTAGCCTGCGTTTTATCCCTAGACGCCCAGCGCCGGCCGGAGGACTAACTAATCCTGGCAGAGGAAAATATAATCCTGGCTCACCTCTAGAGAAATTTCCCCGAAAGGCAGACAGAGGCCCCCACAAATATTGGCGGTGATTTTAGATGAAATGACAAACGTAGTATGAAAATAGGTTTAGCAAAATTGAGGTCCGCTTACTAGATAGCAGGAAGACAGAAAGGGCACTTTCATGGTCAGCTGAAAACCCTATCAAAATACCATCCTGAAATTACTTTAAGACTCTAGTATTAACTCATAACATCAGAGTGGCAATTTCAGATCACAAGAGCTTTCCAGACACAGAAACGAAACTACAGCTGTGAACTGGAACAAAATGCAAAAACAAACAAGGACTAAGTCCAACTTAGCTGGGAGTTGTCTAGCAGCAGGAACATGCACAGAAAGGCTTCTGATTACAATGTTGACCGGCATGGAAGTGACAGAGGAGCAAGGCTAAATAGCGACTCCCACATCCTGATGGAAACAGGTGAACAGAGAGGATGATGCACACCAGTTCAATTCCACCAGTGGCCACCGGGGGAGCCCAAAATCCAATTTCACAACAGAATTCCACGTTACATATGTTGGAGCGGTTGTGTGAGCAGCAGCAAGCTGTAATGGAGTACCAGCTGCTTCAGGCGCAAAGAAGTCGCACTCAGCACCGTACAGACTTCACAACCACAGAGTGGGCCACTATGAATGACATCTGCCAGGTTTTGCGTCCCTTTGATTATTCCACGCGGATGGCGAGTGCAGATGATGCACTAGTCAGCATGACTGTCCCCCTTATCTGCCTGCTTGAAAAATCACTGCAAGCGCTAAGGGATGATGTTGTGGAAGAGGTGGAGGATGAGGATTCAGCATTTCCATCATCTTCTGGACAGTCAGCGCCACGTGGTTCCTCACAAACGCGTAGGCAGGGGACAGTTTGTGAGGAGGATGAGGAGGAGTCAATGGAGGAGGAAGACATCCGTCCAGAGGAGGGAGTTACACAATTGTCCAGTAGTCAGTGTGTACAGCGAGGGTGGGGTGATGACGAGCGGGCAGAGATCACGCCTCCAGCAGGGGACAGCGTTTCTTGGGCAGTTGGCAGTCTGCAGCACATGGTGGATTACATGCTGCAGTGCCTGAGAAACGACCGCCGCATCGCCCACATTCTCAACATGTCTGATTATTGGGTGTTCACCCTCCTCGATCCTCGCTACCGGGACAACGTAGAAAGCCTCATCACACCGTTGAACCGGGAGCGAAAAATGCGGGAGTACCAAGACACACTGGTGAATTCCATCATCTTCCCCATTCCAAGTGAGAGAAGTGCTGCTAGTGCATTCCAAAGCAGCTCAGTGCGTCCAGGCAGTGGTGGAGGCTCTGCACAAAGAGGGAGCAGAAGCAGTGCCTCTGCCCAAGGCAAGACCAGTATGGCCCAACTGTGGCACAGTTTTCTGTGCCCGCCACAAAAGTCTACACCATCACAGACGGCTCCAGTCAGCAGGAGGCAACGGTTCCGTCAGATGGTGACAGACTACATGTCTTGCCCTCTTGCTGTACTCCCAGACGGCTCTTCCCCTTTCAAGTTTTGGGTCTCAAAGCTGGATACATGGCCAGAGCTAAGCCAGTATGCATTGGAGGTGCTGTCTTGCCCTGCGGCCAGTGTATTATCGGAACGTGTCTTTAGTGCTGCAGGTGGTGTACTAACTGACCGTCGCATGTGACTATCCTCCGATAACGTTGACCGGCTTACTTTCCTGAAAATGAACAAGGCCTGGATCTCGCAGGAATTTGCCACTCCTCTTCCTGATTAAATAATTAGGTGACTGTCTACAGTATCCAGGTCTCCTGTTGTGTTCATCTTTCTACCACCCAAACTTAAATTCCTGGGCTCCAACACCGCCAGTTGAGGCTCAAAAGTGCCGTCTGCACAGTCAAAACATACGACCCAGTGTTATTGGGTTTCAGTAACGTCAGCTGATCCCCAGCTGTGTAGCCGGCAATGTGTCCTGCGACCGCCACGCTGACACAACAACTGAAATGTAAGGGAACCTGTCCCCCCCCCCCCAAGGCGTTTGTTACTGAAAGAGCCACCTTGTACAGCAGTAATGCTGCACAAGGAAAAGGTATCTATTTTTGTTTAGCTCCTTGCACACGCAGAACTTAACACTTATAAAATGTGTCCCCTGATACCGTGTGACCGTCCCGGAGGTGGGACTTTCCTTCGTAATATGACGCAGCACAGCCGTCATTCCTACCCCCTTGGCGCCGTGCCCCGGCTCCTCAGCGTTGTTTGATTCCGTCCCGGAGCCTGCGCTGTTATGTTATCCCTTGGCCAGGCACACTTAGCGCTGCCCGTCTTCTGACATCATTTGGTGTCAGGATGGCTGCGCCTGTGCGGCCGCCCTGGCCGAGAGCCCGCCTCGCAGTGTCTTCTGATTTCATCCCACTGGGGGCCTGAGATCCATGGACATGCGCTGTGCATATCTGAACCTTCACCTCTCACTCATCTCCCTACGGCTTCTTCAGACTGTGCGGTGTCAGCTGGTCCCTAATAGCATGCCACGGCCGTGACACCGCACAGTCTTAAGAAGCCGTAGGGAGGGGAGTGAGAGGCGAGGATATGCACTGCGCATGGCCACGGATCCCAGGCCCGCGGTGGGATTACATTAGACGACACTGCGAGGCGGGCTCTCGGCCAGCGCGGCCGCACAGGCGCAGCCAGCCTGACACCAAATGATGTCAGAAGATGGGCAGCTCTAAGTGTGCCTGGCCAAGGGATAACATAACAGCGCAGGCTCCGGGACGGAATCAAACAACGCTGAGGAGCCGGGGCACGGCGCCAAGGGGGTAGGAATGACGGCTGTGCTGCGTCATATTACGAAGGAAAGTCCCACCTCCGGGACGGTCACACGGTATCAGGGGACACATTTTATAAGTGTTTAGTTCTGTGTTTGCAAGGAGCATCATGAAAAGAGCCACCTTTTCCTTTTGCATCTTTTTTGCTGCACAAGCTGGCTCTTTCAGCTACAAACGCCTTGGGGGGGGGGGGTTAAAGGTTCCCTTTCGACTTTCTCCAATCAGGCTTCGGCCTACATTGTGTTCCTCTGCTTCTCCTCCTATCCCTGGGCTCCAACACCGCTAGTTGTTGCCTGGTAGTGCTGTACGCACAGTCAACAGTCCCTCCTCTGTTATTGGGGTTCAGTAACGTCAGCTGTTCCCCTGCTGTGTGTGTGGCAATCCCTCCTACCTCCTCCACCTCCTCCTCCTCCACCTGTCCCTGGGCTCCAACACCGCTAGTTGTTGCCTGGTAGTGCTGTACGCGCAGTCCCGACAGTCCCTCCTCTGTTATTGGGGTTCAGTAACGTCAGCTGTTCCCCTGCTGTGTGTGTGGCAATCCCTCCTACCTCCTCCACCTCCTCCTCCTGCACCTGTCCCTGGGCTCCAACACAGCTAGTTGTTGCCTGGTAGTGCTGTACGCGCAGTCCCAACAGTCCCTCCTCTGTTATTGGGGTTCAGTAACGTCAGCTGTTCCCCTGCTGTGTGTGTGGCAATCCCTCCTACCTCCTCCACCTCCTCCTCCTCCACCTGTCCCTGGGCTCCAACACCGCTAGTTGTTGCCTGGTAGTGCTGTACGCGCAGTCCCGACAGTCCCTCCTCTGTTATTGGGGTTCAGTAACGTCAGCTGTTCCCCTGCTGTGTGTGTGGCAATCCCTCCTACCTCCTCCACCTCCTCCTTCTCCACCTGTCCCTGGGCTCCAACACCGCTAGTTGTTGCCTGGTAGTGCTGTACGCGCAGTCCCGACAGTCCCTCCTCTGTTATTGGGGTTCAGTAACGTCAGCTGTTCCCCTGCTGTGTGTGTGGCAATCCGTCCTACCTCCTCCACCTCCTCCACCTGTCCCTGGGCTCCAACACCGCTAGTTGTTGCCTGGTAGTGCTGTACGCGCAGTCCCGACAGTCCCTCCTCTGTTATTGGGGTTCAGTAACGTCAGCTGTTCCCCTGCTGTGTGTGTGGCAATCCCTCCTACCTCCTCCACCTTCTCCTCCTCCACCTGTCCCTGGGCTCCAACACTGCTAGTTGTTGCCTGGTAGTGCTGTACGCGCAGTCCCGACAGTCCCTCCTCTGTTATTGGGGTTCAGTAACATCAGCTGTTCCCCTGCTGTGTGTGTGGCAATCCCTCCTACCTCCTCCACCTCCTCCTCCTCCACCTGTCCCTGGGCTCCAACACCGCTAGTTGTTGCCTGGTAGTGCTGTACGCACAGACCCGACAGTCCCTCCTCTGTTATTGGGGTTCAGTAACGTCAGCTGTTCCCCTGCTGTGTGTGTGGCAATCCCTCCTACCTCCTCCACCTCCTCCTCCTCCTCCACCTGTCCCTGGGCTCCAACACCGCTAGTTGTTGCCTGGTAGTGCTGTACGCGCAGTCCCGACAGTCCCTCCTCTGTTATTGGGGTTCAGTAACGTCAGCTGTTCCCCTGCTGTGTGTGTGGCAATCCCTCCTACCTCCTCCACCTCCTCCTCCTCCACCTGTCCCTGGGCTCCAACACCGCTAGTTGTTGCCTGGTAGTGCTGTACGCGCAGTCCCGACAGTCCCTCCTCTGTTATTGGGGTTCAGTAACGTCAGCTGTTCCCCTGCTGTGTGTGTGGCAATCCCTCCTACCTCCTCCACCTCCTCCTCCTCCTCCACCTGTCCCTGGGCTCCAACACCGCTAGTTGCCGTCCAGAAGTGCTGTCCGCACAGAGCCAAACACCTTACCAATGTGTTAGTGGGGTTCAGTAACGTCAGCTGTTCCCCTGCTGTGTATACGGCAACGTGTACTGCGACCGCCACGCAGGCACAACAAGTTAAATTTAAGGGAACCTGTCCCCCCCCCAGGCGTTTGTTACTGAAGGAGCCACCTTGTGCAGCAGTAATGATGCAAAGGGAAAAAGTGCCTCTTTTCATGGTGCTCCTTGCACATGCTGAACCTAACACTTATGAAAAGTGTCCCCTCCTACCGTGATACCGTCCGGTAAGTGGAACTTTCCTTTGTGATGTGACGCAGCACAGCCGTCATTCTTACCCCCTTGGCGCCGTGCGCCGCCTCCTCAGCGTTGTTTGAATCAGTCCCGGAGCCTGCGCTGTTAGGTTAGCCCTTGGCCATGCACACATTTTGCGCTGCCCGTCTTCTGACATCATTTGGTGTCAGGCTGGCTGCGCCTGTGCGGCCGCGCTGGCCGAGATCCCGCCTTGTACTGTCTTCTGATTTCATCCCACTGGGGGCCTGAGATCCATGGACATGCGCAGTGCATATCTGAACCTCCACCTCTCACTCATCTCCCTACGGCTTCTTCAAACTGTGCGGTGTCAGCTGGTCCCTAATAGCATGCCACGGCCGTGACACCGCACAGTCTGAAGAAGCCGTAGGGAGGGGAGTGAGAGGCGAGGATATGCACTGCGCATGGCCACGGATCTCAGGCCCCCAGTGGGATGAAATCAGAAGACAGTACGAGGCGGGATCTCGGCCAGCGCGGCCGCACAGGCGCAGCCAGCCTGACACCAAATGATGTCAGAAGACGGGCAGCGCAAAATGTGTGCATGGCCAAGGGCTAACCTAACAGTGCAGGCTCCGGGACTGATTCAAACAACGCTGAGGAGGCGGCGCACGGCGCCAAGGGGGTAAGAATGACGGCTGTGCTGCGTCACATCACAAAGGAAAGTTCCACCTACCAGACGGTATCACGGTAGGAGGGGACACTTTTCATAAGTGTTAGGTTCAGCATGTGCAAGGACCATAATTAAAAGAGCTAAGTTTACCTTTTCCAGCATTAGTGCTGTACACGATGGCTCTTTCAGCTACAAACGCCTGGGGGGGGGGTTAAAGTTTCCCTTTCAACTTGCTCCAGTGCAGGCTTCGGCCTACACTCTGCTCCCTCTCCTCCTCCTGCTGACCCTGGGCTCCAACACCGCCAGTTGGGGCCCGGTACTGCTAGCTGCACAGAGAAAAACACCAGCCAATGTGTCAGTGGGGTTCAGCACCGCCAGCTGTTCCCCTGCTGTGCAGCCGGCAACGTGTCCTGCGACCGCCACGCAGGCACAACAGACCCAAAGCTGCCGCCAGTGCAGGCTTCGGCCTACACTCTGCTCCATCTCCTCCTCCTGCTGACCCTGGGCTCTAACACCACCAGTTGGGGCCCGGTACTGCTAGCTGTACAGAGAAAAACACCAGCCAATGTGTCAGTGGGGTCCAGCACCGCCAGCTGTTCCCCTGCTGTGTAGCCGGCATCGTGTCCTGCAAAAGCCACGCAGACACAAGAACTGAAATTGAAGGGAACCTGTCCCCCCTCCCCCAGGTGTTTCTATGTTTTACAGCCACCTTGTACAGCAGTAATACTGCATGTGTGCAAGGTGGCTCGGAAACTTATTCTCCTTGCCCATGGGGAACTGAACACGTCTAAAATGAGTCCTCTGAGACCATTAAAACGTCCCTCAGGTGTGATTTTCCTTTGTATTGACACGCAACAAGCTCCTTGGTAGCGCTGCCCGTCTTCTGGCCTCATTGTTTGGCTGGCTGCGCCTCTGCCGCCGCCTTGCCCCACACAACGCCCCTCGATGTCTTATTTATTGGCACTGCGAGGGTGTGATTGATGGGCTTGATCGGTGCATTTTTTCGCCTGTCCCTCATCTCCTTCCGCCTTCTTCGGACTGTGCGGCTTCATGGCCGTGGCATGCGATAAGGGATCAGCTGACGCCGCATAGTCTGAAGCGGGTGTAAGAACCCAAGCGAGAGGCGAACATATGTACTGCACCAGGCCATGAATCCCAGCCCCGCAGTGTTTTAACAATGTTAAGACACTGCGGGGCTGGGATTCATGGTCATTGCAAACCGCAACGGCCGACATTACATGATGTCAGAGGATGGGCAGCGCTAACAGCGCAAGGCCAAGGGATAACACGACAGCGCAGACTCCTGTGCAGCAAATAAAGATGCTCAGGAGGCCGCGCCAAGCACCAAGGTGGCATTTTTGCCAGCTGTACTGCGTCTCTTTACGAAGGGAACTCACGCCTCAAAATCAGTTTGACTGTGTAAGGGCCTAAATGTTATACGTGTTCCTTTCAGCGTGTGCAAGGAGCAAAATTAATAGAGCAACCATTGACTTGTGCAGCATTACTGCTGCATAAGCTGTGGCTCTTCTACTTTGTAACACCTGAGGAGGGGTTAAAGGTTACCTTTGAAATTGGTTCAATTAGGCTTCGGCCTACACTCTGCTCCCCCTGCAGAGCCCGGGCTCCAACACCGCCAGTTGGGGCCCGGTACTGCTAGCTGCACAGAGAAAAACACCAGCCAAAGTGTCAGTGGGGTTCAGCACCGCCAGCTGTTCCCCTGCTGTGTAGCCGGCAACGTGTCCTGCGACCGCCACGCAGGCACAACAGACCCAAAGCTGCCACCAGTGCAGGCTTCGGCCTACACTCCCCTCCCCCTGCTCCTCCTCCTGCTCCTCCTCCTGCTGACCCTGGGCTCTAACACCGCCAGTTGGGGCCCGGTACTGCTAGCTGCACAGAGAAAAACACCAGCCAATGTGTCAGTGGGGTCCAGCACCGCCAGCTGTTCCCCTGCTGTGTAGCCGGCAACGTGTCCTGCAAAAGCCACGCAGACACAAGAACTGAAATTGAAGGGAACCTGTCCCCCCTCCCCCAGGCGTTTGTACGTTTTACAGCCACCTCGTACAGCGGTAATGCTGCATGTGTGCAAGGTGGCTCATAAACGTATTCTCCTCGCACATGTGGAACTGAAAACACGTCTAAAATGTGTCCTCTGTGTGACCATTTAACCGTCCCGGTGGTGTGACTTTCCTTTGTAATGACACGCTGCAACCCCCTTGGTAGCGCTGCCCGTCTTCTGGCATCATTGTTTGGCTGCCTGCGCCTCTGCGGCTGCCCTGACCCACACAACGCCCCTCGGTGTCTTATTTATTTGGACTGCGAGGGTGTGATTGATGGGCTTGATCGGTGCATTTCTTCGCCTGTCCCTCATCTCCTTCCGCCTTCTTCAGACTGTGCGGCTTCATGTCCGTGGCATGCGATAAGGGATCAGCTGACGCCGCACAGTCTGAAGCGGGTGTAAGGACCCGAGTGCGAGAGGCGAACATATGTACTGCGCCAGGCCATGAATCCCAGCCCCGCAGTGTTTTAACAATGTTAAGACACTGCGGGGCTGGGATTCATGGTCATTGCGAACCGCAACGGCCGACATTAAATGATGTCAGAAGATGGGCAGCGCTAACAGCGCAAGGCCAAGGGATAACACGGCAGCGCAGACTCCTGTACAGCAAATAACAACGCTCAGGAGGCTGCACCCAGCACCAAGGTGGGATTCTTGACATCTGTGCTGCGTCTCATTACGAAGGGAACTCGCGCCTCCAACACAGTTTGACTGTATAAAGGGCTAAATGTTATACGTGTTTCATTCGGCGTGTGCAAGGAGAAAAATTAAAAGAGCAACCTTTAACTTGTGCGGCACTACTGCTGCATAAGCTGTGGCTCTTCTAGTTTGTAACCCCTGAGGGGGGGTTAAAGGTTACCTTTGAAATCGGTTCAATTAGGCTTCGGCCTACACTCTGCTCCACCGGCAGAGCCCGGGCTCCAACAACGCTAGTTGCTGTCCGGAAGTGCTGGCTGCACAGAGCCAAACACCTCGCCAATGTGTCAGTGGGGTTCAGCACCGCCAGCTGTTCCCCTGCTGTGTAGCCGGCAACGTGTCCTGCGACCGCCACGCAGGCACAACAGACCCAAAGCTGCCGCCAGTGCAGGCTTCGGCCTACACTCCCCTCCCCCTGCTCCTCCTTCTGCTGACCCTGGGCTCTAACACCGCCAGTTGGGGCTCTAGGAAGACAAGCTTGAATAGGTCCCCATCCTGGTTCCAGTACCATCAGCTGGTTCCGGGCAGAGCTTTTGGCTTAGGTGCCTCCCTCTGGGTATCCGAGTTCCACCAATGTCAGGTGGTCCTTGGTAGTGCTTTCAGGCACGGGTACCTCCTGCTTAGTAACCGGGTTCCAGTAACGTCAGCTGGTCCTCGGTAGTTCCATTGGCTCTTGGACCTTCGGCTACCCATCCGGGTTCCAGTACCGTCAGCTGGTTCTCGGCAGTGTCTTTTGCTCTTGTACCTTCTGCTCCCCATCCTGGTTCCAGTACTGTCAGCTGGTTCCGGGCAGAGCCTTTGGCTTAGGTGCCTCCCTCTGGGTATCCGAGTTCCACCAACGTCAGGTGGTCCTTGGTAGTGCTTTCAGGCACGGGTACCTCCTGCTTAGTAACCGGGTTCCAGTAACGTCAGCTGGTCCTCGGTAGTTCCATTGGCTCTTGGACCTTCGGCTACCCATCCGGGTTCCAGTACCGTCAGCTGGTTCTCGGCAGTGTCTTTTGCTCTTGTACCTTCTGCTCTCCATCCTGGTTCCAGTACCGTCAGCTGGTTCCGGGCAGAGCCTTTGGCTTAGGTGCCTCCCTCTGGGTATCCGAGTTCCACCAACATCAGGTGGTCCTTGGTAGTGCTTTCAGGCACGGGTACCTCCTGCTTAGTAACCGGGTTCCAGTAACGTCAGCTGGTCCTCGGTAGTTCCATTGGCTCTTGGACCTTCGGCTACCCATCCGGGTTCCAGTACCGTCAGCTGGTTCTCGGCAGTGTCTTTTGCTCTTGTACCTTCTGCTCCCCATCCTGGTTCCAGTACCGTCAGCTGGTTCCGGGCAGAGCCTTTGGCTTAGGTGCCTCCCTCTGGGTATCCGAGTTCCACCAACGTCAGGTGGTCCTTGGTAGTGCTTTCAGGCACGGGTACCTCCTGCTTAGTAACCGGGTTCCAGTAACGTCAGCTGGTCCTCGGTAGTTCCATTGGCTCTTGGACCTTCGGCTACCCATCCGGGTTCCAGTACCGTCAGCTGGTTCTCGGCAGTGTCTTTTGCTCTTGTACCTTCTGCTCTCCATCCTGGTTCCAGTACCGTCAGCTGGTTCCGGGCAGAGCCTTTGGCTTAGGTGCCTCCCTCTGGGTATCCGAGTTCCACCAACATCAGGTGGTCCTTGGTAGTGCTTTCAGGCACGGGTACCTCCTGCTTAGTAACCGGGTTCCAGTAACGTCAGCTGGTCCTCGGTAGTTCCATTGGCTCTTGGACCTTCGGCTACCCATCCGGGTTCCAGTACCGTCAGCTGGTTCTCGGCAGTGTCTTTTGCTCTTGTATCTTCTGCTCCCCATCCTGGTTCCAGTACCGTCAGCTGGTTCCGGGCAGAGCCTTTGGCTTAGGTGCCTCCCTCTGGGTATCCGAGTTCCACCAACGTCAGGTGGTCCTTGGTAGTGCTTTCAGGCACGGGTACCTCCTGCTTAGTAACCGGGTTCCAGTAACGTCAGCTGGTCCACGGTAGTTCCATTGGCTCTTCGACCTTCGGGTAGCCATCCGAGTTCCAGATCCATCAGCTGTTTCTCGGCATTTTCTCAGCCTTCTTGTACCTTCTGCTACATTTCCAAGTTCAAGACCCTAAAGACGATGACCCGGAAGACCACCCCTAAGATGATGACGACACCAGAGACGACAACCACCGAGATGACGACGACCCTGGAGACGATGACCCTGAAGACGACCCCGATGACGACGACCCCGATGACGACGACCCCGGAGACGACGACCCTGGAGACGACGACGACATGGGAGACCGAGAAGCAGAAGAACAAGAGGCTGCAGAACAAAGAGCAGAAGAACATTAAGCATAAGACTAAATATCAGAGCAAAAGATATTATCTAAATTATAAGCAGAAGAAGACTAAGCAGTGTATGGGGGTGAGTCCATTCCTCCTCGTGGTGCCCCTGGATAAAGCCTGATGCTGCAGGCCAAACTGAATGCGGACAAATGTAACTCTTTTGTGACAGGCAGAACGGAAGGTGTAATCTTCAAACTTTTATAGATAACAACTACGAGAATGCCTGTCACAAATAAGAATATGATGAAGAAGTTGAATATGAAAAAGATAATAGTTAAATAAAAAGAATATGAACAATGTAAAAAAAAAAAATTAGAGGTAGAAGAAGATGAATAAGGTGAAGATAGTTGATGTCAAAGAAGCTGATGATGAGGATAATGAAGAAGAAAGTGTGGGAGAAGTAAAAAAGAAGGTGAAGGACGTGGAAGTAGTGAAACATCAATATCTGACAAAATAAAAAATAAAAAATAGTCAAAATCTTTCTAACGCCGACCGTCATAAAAAAAAACAAAAAAAACTGCTATTCTATTTGTTTGGGCTAAACCTCTGTGCCTTTAATGTCTCCGCCACCTCCCCCAATACATCCTACATTATTCTTAGTTGTTTTCCTTCATGTACAATGAACCTACAAGGAAAGAAAGGGTTTATTTTAATTCCGATATTTTCGTCCCATTGACTTGCATTGGGATCGGGTATCGGTATCGGATTAGATCTGATACTTTGACGGTATCGGCCGATACTTTCCGATACCGATACTTTCCGATATCGGAAGGTATCGCTCAACACTAATTGTAAGCATTGGATGCTAGATTTTTGCTTATAAATATGCAGTTGTCTATATCTGGTAAGACAGAAGCATAGACTAGACTTGCCAATGTCTATGGCACAGATTTAAGTTGCAGCAGCAATAATTCATACTGTATGAATATCTTGGCAAAAGCAATACGGCTTGTTGTTGACCCCATCCATTAGACTGTAGGGCACAAACCCCATCAGCACTTCCCTAGTCAGCTCCTTATGTAACATTTATGGAACCAACTTACCTCTTCCATCTTAATGAGGAAGCAATCAATGAAATCTCTAGGATTGTTGTGATCAACAGTCTCCTTATGCATTTCCACACGTTTTTCAACAAATTCCTTTACATTGTCAAAAGCTTTTAACATCCTTTGGTGAGGTCCTGGCATCTTTTCCATGACTTTAGGAAATACATGGTACAGCTGAAAGAAATTGATGTAGTAAAGTCATTGCATGTAGTCATTTGGCATTGAGGTATTTATGTTCTGGAAATGAGTTCTTCTTTACCTGACCCCATATTGTGCTGAATCCTTGAATAGTTAATGATAGAAGACCAAGAAGCTTCAGAAATTCTTTATCCTCATACTCAAATCGATGTCCAAATACCACTGAACAGATGACATTGGAGACAGCTTTGGAAAAATAGAATGTGGGATCCAATGGTTGGCCTATTATGGGATGGGACACAAATACACCAAGGTTTTTTTGCAGCAGGGTGCTTGCATTTCATAACAGCTCAAATGATCATACCAGTTAATGTTGTTATACCTACAGCTGGCATGTGTTTCCAAAATCATTGGCCGATGCTTGCTCTGGTTTCTAGTACTGTATCTAACCATTTCTATGCAGCTGTCACCCTCTGGCTCTTATCGGCCCCATGTAATGCAATCAAGGAGTGTTGATAGGCTATCTTGACATCCAGAGAGCTCCCTCTTGGCTGCCATCTTGGTACTCCTGGGACTCCTCACCAAAGGTTGGGTTTCATAGAGGACCATGATTAAAACTATATAACCATTTTACTATCTGAAACTAGTCGTGTTCTCTACTATGGCATTTTTTTCACTGACTGGAGTGGTTTCTATTCACACCAATAAAGAAAAGTCTTTGGATTTTCATGGAGCTGGATTTTTCTTTCTTTACTGCCGTAAATGTACTGACCTTGAGAATCATGAATCCAGATCAATTTTAACCAAACAATTTCTACATCAACTTTAAAAATGAGAAAAAAAATGAAGGAAAAAAAAATAAAGGAGCAAAAATAAAAAAAATTGCTTTTGTCCTTAAAGGGTTATTAAAAATTAAAGTGATCCATTGAAATCCACAGTATACAGTAGTGGTACTCCCTAGATTTTAATAGAAGCTCCCAAAGCTAGACTACTTTCTATTTGATGAATTATTTACTAAAATGTCTGTGCACAGTAATCTAAGGTCAATGTAATAGATAAACCAGTTGTTGCTAATAATTCTGCTCTCTTGGCTTATCTAGATTTATGACAGTAGCTGGAGGCGCAATTACGTCGTCTACCTTTCAATGACAATTTATAACTGCTAATGTTGTCCCAGTCTACACAGCAAAGCTGATAAAATAAAAAATCCCCCGAAAAGTATCAGCCTACAGTGTCTGCTCTCATAAATGGTGTTAAAAATGATAATATTTCTGCACATATATTTATTTGTATTGTCATAGTCACATAAAAATTAAAAAATAAAGTGTGATTCTAGAATATTTTCTCTTTTCATTCAGCTATTGCATGAGTAAATATTGCCAGTGGTTTACGTATATGTAAGAATAAGCCTATAAGTTTGTTTTCTGCATGTCTATTTTCATGTAGTTCTCACCTTTGCTCTTTCGGAATTCTTCTATAAGGAATTGGGCCTCTTCTTTAATCCTCTGTTCAATGCTTCTTTTACCCATTCCAAAGTTCCTTAGTGTCATCAATGCGAAGCGGCGTAACTGTTTCCAGCGTTCACCATTACTAGCTACCAACCCTAAAAAAGAATGTAAAATTACTTTTAAGAAAATTCATAATTGTGACATGCAGTGCCCGTAGTGTTAACTGCTGTTGCTTCAAAAGCATCCAGCAACTAGAGCGGTTAACACAGTCACAGTTGACAGGGAGTGGTTAGCAGAGCCCCAAGGGGATTGTAGAAAACTTATTGACTATTCTGGTAGCAGCCAAGATGAGTGGTTGGTCTGTGAGCTGTCTCAAATGTTCAGGCACGTGAACCATAGGGCCACAGGATTGCATTGCAGAGTGGAGCTGGGCATTAATCCCTATGCTGCTAGTTGAGAAAGTCTATCAGGAGCAGGAAGATAAGTTCCAGTAGGAATTGTGTACAGGAAGAATCTCCCTCAGCAAACCATCCCCCTCCTCCATCTAACTATGCAAGCAGGAATGCTGTGTAGACTGTGTGTTTGTAAAGAGTCTTGATCTGTGTTGAACTGTACTGTCAAAAGAGATTGTTAGTCAATGTGCCTCTATAAGAAGCAGCTGTACTGTTTATGATGCCTGTGCTTAAGAGACTTGAATTGTACTGAATGTGCTGTGACATTAAACTACACTGTTCATCTGTTCATGAGGACTATCAATTGCATCTGTGGGAGCAAGTGGATCCATCTTGTGCCTGAGGAAGCTGCAGTACATGGTTGCCCTGAGTAACAGTTTCTCAGAGTTCCAAAGAATTCATGAGACCTATCTCACCCCTATCTGAACCTTGCGGCATACACGTAACATTGGCGGCTCGTGCCGGGAATTCTGAGCAGGAATTAGCATGTAGAGGGAAAAGAGGTAAAGTGACTGAAAAATACAGCAGCACAGCACCTCCACTCAACTCTGCTACACCAGTTAAAGGGGACCAGCCCTAAAGCAGCACAGCACCTCAATTTAACTCTGCTACACCAGTTAAAGGGGACCAGCCATAAAGAAAACTCACCAGCAGCAATGGATGTGGAAATACAAATGGACAGGATCAGTGGACTGCTTCTTCAGTTAACATGAAGAATTGAGAGCAATGGCAGAACATATAAAGATGTCAGAAGAACAGATCTCTAAAGCACGCTCCCGCAGAAAACTGGGCCATTAACACACAGATGGATGAGCTGGGGGAGAAAGAAGATGAAGGTACCATGAGGACGTTCCTCCAGGAGCTAACACAGTTTCTAACCGGGTTGAAGCTGGAAGATGGAAGAGTGGCAACAATTACCAAGAGCGGGAATCTCCTTCCAGAGACAGAACTACAGGAATTGAAAGAACAATTCAAAGCCTTAACAACAGCCCTGCAGAAATCTACCCAATCCTCTGAATATGTGACAAAATCTGACAGAACCATTAACCTGCTTGGGTTTGATAAATCAGGAAAACAGTACTCTCCAACACCACAAATCACCATAAGGAAAAAGATCAAGATCCTGGGACAGACTGGAGAGTATGAGCAGAAAGAGAACCTGTCTTATATGAACTTGTTGCACCAGATTGATGCAGGATTATTGAAAGGCTACCAGCCAAATGAGATCATTGAGGGGGTGGTGAGAGCGATCAGCCCATGACTGAACCTCCGCAGTATGCTAGAGATGAAAAGTCAATTGACCCTACCACAGTTGAAGATGATTTTAAAAGGGCACTATAAAGAAGAGAGTCCTTCAGAATTGTTCCATGGACTCATTAACATCTCATAGAACAATAATGAATCACTCCAAAATTTCTTGTTCAGAGCAATTAAATGTTCGCATGCAGAGATATAGGGGCAGAGGAGAAGTTTGATGCTGGACTAGTCCAGAAGAAGTTCTTGAGATCGTTGTGAATGGGCTTAATCAGCAAAGATATTAAGTTACAGCTGAAACAGTATCTAGAAGATCCTGGCATTCTGAACAAAGCGCTAATTGAAAAAATGAATGAGGCAGCTAGTTTGGAGTCAGAGAGCTAACAGAAGTTAAAGAAGTGCTGTGCCCCAAAAACCACCAAAATGAGTCAGCTGAAGTTGGAGACCCCCAGTTGCCAGTCCACAGATCAGAATGAAGACCCTCCAGCAGGACCGTATTTAGAGTTTATGCCGCCCTAGGCACTTTTTGTGCTGCCTCCCCCATTGATGAGTATGACTAATGCAGACACTGTCGGCAGTGACTTTTTCTACTTTCACATCAGCGATTTTTGCCATTCGCGGCAGATCCGGCAGTTTTTCTGCATTTGCCGCGTAACAGATTACTTGCGGCAACACTGCGTTCAGCCTCATTCATTCCCTATGGGGCTTGTGGACATGTGCGGCACTTGTGGTTTTGCCGCGATTCGGCAAATGTGATACTCGCAGCAGCAGAAAAAACGCTGCTAGCAGTGTTTTTTGTCTCTCTGCAAGTGCAAAATCGCAAGTGCCGCACATGTCCGCAAGTAGCCATCTTTACTTGTCCCTGCACTAATGCTAGCTCATCCTTAACCATCCCTCTCTGACCTAAAATTACGCTATAAAGCTTTAGAAAAACAATTTATTAACTGAAATATTCCTATGATAATGAGGGCTCCAGGCTACGTCGTAAGAGCATTGTTTTCCCTGTGGAGGGCTTCAGGAAGACAGCCGCCATAGGTGGCGCATGCGCAGACTGAGATCGCATCTGCACCAAGATACCAATTTCCACATGCGCCTCCTTCGGTGGCCCACAGCTTCAGAAATATGGCCACCAGGAAAGCAATGCACTCCACTTAGCTCACCACCAACATCGAGCCTGCAGCATTGCACCACTGGGACACCCCCTCCTCCCATTCAGGGCCCACTGCATTGTCCCACTTCTGCCACTGGAGACTTCCAGAGGAAGGGACTCAGCCTCCTGTGATCCTGCTTACAAGACAGGACACCATTACTACAGGACAAGGTATGTTATTACAGGATGGGGGATGTGATTACAGGACAGTAGATTTATTACAAGACAGGGGACATTATTACTGGACTGGAAACGTTAATACCAAACTAGGGATGCTATTACAGGACAGGAGACTTTTATTACAAGACAGGGGATGTTATTACAAGACAGGGGATTTTATTACAGGACAGGAGACGTTATTACAAGACGGATGTTATTACTGGACTGGAAACGTTAATACCAAACCAGGAATGGTATTACATGACAGGAGACTTTTATTACAAGACAGGGGACGTTATTACAAGACAGGGGATGTTTTTACAAGACTGGGGACATTATTACAGGACAGGAGACTTCTTTTACAATACAGGAGACATTATTACAAGACAGGGGACGTTATCACAAGACAGGGGACATTATTACAAAATGGGACGTTATTACAGGACAGGAGACTTTTATTACAGGACAGGAGACGTTATTACAAGACAGGGGATGTTATTACAAGACAAGGGACATTATTACAAGACAAGGGATGTTATTACAATACAGGGTGCGTTATTACAAGACAAGGGACGTTATTACAAGACAGGGGACATTATTACAAGACAAGGGACTTATTACAAGACAAGGGAAGTTATTACAGGTCAGGGGACGTTATTACAAGATGGGACATTATTACAAGAAGAGGGACGTTATTACAAGCCAAGGGACGTTATTACAAGACAAGGGACGTTATTACAAGACAGGGGAAGTTATTACAAGACAAAGGACATTATTACAAGACAAGGGACATTATTACAAGACAGGGGACATTATTACAAGACAACCAAGGGACGTTATTACAAGACAAGGGATGTTATTACAAGACAAGGGAAGTTATTACAGGTCAGGGGATGTTATTACAGATTAGGGGACGTTATTACAAAACCGGGGACAATATTACAAGACAGGGGACGTTATTACTGGACTGGTTACATTATTACAGAGTGGGGGACGTTATTACAGAGCGGGGAACGTTATGACATGTATATGTATCACACATGCACTGCACAGGGGGCACAGTATACACACAGATACACTGCACAGGGTGGCACAGTATACACAGATACACTGCACGGGGGCACAGTACAAACACAGATATACTGCACAGGGGGGCACAGTATACACAGAGATGAAGTGCACAGGGGGCACAGTATACACACAGATACAGTCCACAAAGAGGCACAGTATACACACAGATACACTGCACAAGGTGCACAGTATGCACACAGATACACTGCACAGGGTGGCACAGTATACACACAGATACACTGCATAGGGGGGGCACAGTATACACACATTGCGCAGGGGGCACAGAATACACACAGATACATTGCACAGGGGGCACAGTATGCACACAGATACACTGCACAGGGTGGCACAGTATACACAAATACACTGCACAGGGTGGCACAGTATACACAGATACACTGCACAGGGGGCACAGTATACACACAGATACACTGCACAGGGTGGCACAGTATACACAGATACACTGCACAGGGTGGCACAGTATACACAGATACACTGCACAGGGGGGCACAGTATACACACAGATACACTGCACAGGGGGGCAAAGTATACACACAGATACACTGCACAGAGTGGCACAGTATAAACACAGATACACTACACAGAGTGGCACAGTATAAACACATACATACACCGCACACACCCATCACAGGGTGACACAGTGACACCGGCACCCAGCAGTCTCCAGTGAGTAGTAGAGCAGAGCGGCCGCTCCTCCCGCCTTCAGCGGGATAACCCCGCTACTCCAGCAGGGCACAGCACAAGGAGGGGGTCTGTATCTCCCGCCCCCTTGAGAGCCGAGGCCGCATCTGCTTGGCCCGGAACCAGTGCTTCTGTGCTATGTGATTTGCCGGCATTCTCTGGCCCACAGGCCGCTGCAGCATTACTAACTCATTACTCACAGCAGAAAGTGAGCGGAGCAATGGAGGGAATGAGGAGACATCCCATCTCCCGACCTAGTGAGGCCCACCAGATCTTTGGCCTGTCCTACCTTCAGCGTCCCGCAGCAGTGTGCTGCCAGCCGGCATGAGAGCCTCACTGCAGGCTGAGGCCTCGCTCTGGCCCAGTGTTCTCCACTTACCTTTCCAAGCTGCTTTTTTTTCTCTCCCCATTTCTGCTTGGCTGTCAGATCCCATGACCTCCCTAGCCGGTTGCGATCTGGACCAGGGGCGCTGTGCCGTTCTGCATCTCCTCCTTCCAGTCAGGTGAGTTTAGCAGACATTGACTGCACACAATGTGGGCATGTCTGCAGTACAGGGATGCAGCTGCCGTCACCCGGCCTTTAACCCAGCAAACAGCAAGCAGCCTGAACCTGCTTCTGGGGGATTGGCCTGAGAGCATCTGCACCCTGCCACCCCAGCCCAACCCTGGTGGGATCCGAGACCCCGGAAGACAGGTGAGTGGGCAGGCTGACACAAGACTGTCAGGCAGGAACTGAACTTGGCGCCTCAGCGAGGAGGGGGCGGGGCCTGCAGTGTGACTTGTTTCTGCTTCCGGCTCCCTGTGCAGTACACGTGACAGCGCTGGATCCGAGACCCCCGCAGCAGCGGGAAGACTGAGGTGGGTGGGAAGGTGGGCGGGCAGGTGGACCCAGACTATTAAAAAAAAAACTTGCCTTGCTCAGGGGCTGCCCCCTGCATCCTACTGCCCTAGGCACGTGCCCTCAAGTGCCTAGGGGAAAATACGGCTTTGCCCTCCAGTACCATTACTGGGAGTGAACCTTAAACCACCAAAAAAGGGGGACAGCCAAAGCTGACTGGGAAGAAGTAATAGGAGAACTTAGAGCTGAGCTAATGGAGGTGAAAGAGTTGATTCGTTCCAGGCCAGAATCTGTATTTCTCAGACGAAAGAGTGGGTTCCAAAACAGAAGTTACCCGGCTTGTGAGGCATGCCGTTCCTTAAATCAGAGTGCGGTATGTGTCCACTGTTTAAGATGTGGTGAGGAAGGACATTATGCCAAGGAATGCCAATTGTCACGGTTGTTTGGGTCAAAAGACAGGAGGTTGCCAGTGCGGGGCGACTAGTAACCACGACAGAGGAGGCCCCAGAATCCAAATCCCACCAACCCCCAAAACAGCGGATGAGGTAAAACAGCTGCATCAGCACTATCCCCAAGTGTGTGTTCCACCTACAACAGCAGCAAGAGGCACATGGGGCATCAGTTACTCAATGCTCAGTGCGGAGGTCTAACATCATACTCCTGGGAGGAGGATGCCTCGGTCAGTAAAAATAGCCTCATCAACTTAATCTGTGAAAGGTACTATATACAATGCCAGCTTGATGGACTCCTGGTAAAAGCACTGTGGGACACAGGAGCCCAAGCGAGCCTATTAAATGAAGAATGGAGAAGGCGCCACCTGCCACATACCCACCTTCAGTCACTAAAGGAACTCTTAGGACCAGTGGAACTCCACGGCAAAGCTGTCAACCAGACCGAAATTCCTTTCATAGGCTGGGTGAAAGTGACATTCCAACTCAGGGCCACAAAGAACAGCAACACCATCGGCTTTTGGTGGCTTTTCTCCTGACCAGTGATCAGAATGTGGCAGAGGATCCTATCCTGGGTTATAATGTAATCAATGAGATAATGATGAAGCACAAGTCAGGGACACTGATGGTGGATGCAATTGCCACATCATTTGCCATACCCAATGCTGTGGCAGAAAATGTGATTCACAGAGTAAAGAAAGCACAGATACAATGGACCTGAAAGAAGTCAAGTTAGACCTGCGCCCAACCATCATCCCTGCAAACCAAATGGTGGGAGTGAGGTGTGAAGTCCGGGTGGAAACAGGAAGAAAAGTCCAGAAGAGACTGTCCGTGCCAAAAGACTCCTTTGAACTTCCAGAAAGCCTAGTTCAATGTAAGACTGTGCTTATGATTCCTACTGGTGTGCTTGCCCGAGTGACAGTGCTGGTGATGAATACCACCAGACACAAAATTAGACTGGATCCAAAGACCGTGTTAGGTCATATTGAAACCATCAAAGCGGTATATCAAGCCAGTGTGAGACCCGCCCAGTGGTCTACCGTGAATTCAGTCCCCTTACCAAGGAACAGGAGTTGCCCAGGGGAGAAAATTGCACGACGAACCTCAGGATCCTGGGATCCCCCAGTACCCCTGGAACACTTGTGTGGTGAAGATCTAGTGGTAGCAAAACAGATGCTGAGAGAAGAATATCATGCATTCTCTAAAGATGACTCTGATATAGGCTGTATTCCATCATTGCAGTTGAAATTTAATTTGAAAGACACGACCCCAGTAACTAGAAGTTACATGTCGGTACCGAAACCATTACATCGTGAAGTGAAAGAGTGCAAGATCTAATTAACCGAGGTTGGGTCAAAAGTCAAACTCGTCTTATTCTTCTCCTATTGTCTGTGTTAAGAAGGACGTGCTGTGATTACCGGGAACTATACAGAAAGTCAGTACGTGATCGCCTCCAGATACCAAAGATCCAAGATATGCAGGATAGCCTCTCAGGCAACTGGTTCTTTGTCCTCAGTCAGGGTAAGGCATACCACCAAGGGTTTGTCGAGGAGTCCAGTAGACCCTTGACAGCCTTCATCACACCATGGGGATTATATGGGTGGATCCGCATACCGTTTGGGCTCAGTTCAGCTTCAGCAGAATTCCAGAGGAGCATAGAGACATCTTTAGAAGGATTGAGGAATGATATCTGTCAGCCATAGTTTGATGACAATGTGGTAGACAGCAAAACCTTCTGCGAGCATGTTTAACAAGTGAGGACTAAACTTCAAAGATATCATCAATCCAAAGTTAAGTTGACCTCAAAGAAGTGTGAATTGTTCAAAAGGCAAGTCTGATTTCTAGGGAAAATTGTGTCCGGAGAAGGATATACCATGGACCCAGCAGAAATCACTCCAGTACTGGCCTTAAAAGACAAGTGGCCTTCTACTGTCGGGGAGGTGAGGCAGATCATAGGATTCCTCTCCTACTATTGTACTTATATCCAGAACTTCTCCAAGATTGCCGCCCCACTATATCTCCTCTTGGGGGGGGGGGACAATCGAGTCAACAACACCCAACAACACCCATGGAGAAAAAGAAGGAAGTGGGCAGGACCGGACTTAAAACAAACAACGCCATTTCATCCCAGCAGCCCATTGCCTGGCCATCAGACCACCAGGAGGTATTGGAAGAACCAGTTGATTACCTGGTAAAACCACCCATATTGGGATATCCTGATTTTAACTTCCCATTTATTCTTCATTGTGACGCTTCTCAAGTTGGACTGGAAGCTGCCCTGTATCAGCATCAAGATGGGAAATTGAGTGTCATCGGTTACGGCTCCAGAACATTGACAAATGCCTAGAGAAATTACCATCTACATTCTGGAAAATTGGAGTTCCTGGCATTGATATGGGCTACCTGTGAAGGATTTAGAGATTATCTCTATTACAGCAAAGAGTTTGAGACTTACATGGACAATAACCCCTTGACCTATGTTCTCACTACATCCAAACTGAATGCAACTGGTCAGAGATGGGTAGCTGAACTAGCTGACTTTAATTTCAATATTAAGTACAGGCGAGGGAAATGAAATGAGGATGCTGACGGATTGTCAAGAATGCCACTAGAGCCTGAGGAGTGGAAGCAAGAATGCTCAGAGGAAGTCAGTCTGGAAGCTATTGAGAGCACTACCCAAGCAGTACAAGCTCATCAAGAGGAAGACACACCATTTTGGTGTCCGTTGATGGTGGAAACCACTGTAAAAGCAAAAGAACGAGATCACCCCCTGTCCATTCAACAACTACCTAAAGGAACAATCCGTAGAGCACAACAGGAAGATCAGATAATTGGCAGAGTATTTCCTTATGTGCACCAAAATTGTTTTCCATGCAGAGAGATATTGAGAGGTACATGACCAGGGGGTGTGGGTGTCTGAAACATAAATGTCCCAACACATCAACCCGGGCACCTATGGGCAATATCCAGACTACGTATCCATTTGAGATGGTCTCAATAGACTTTTTACATCTCGAGTTGTGCAGGGGGGGTTACGAATGCATCTTGGTGGCGATGGACCATTTTACTCGATTTGCTCAAGCATATTCCACCACTAATAAATTTGGTCGAACAGCGGCAGCGAAGATCTTCAATGATTTTGCTTTGAAGTTTGGGTCCTGTACGAGGTTGCACAACAACCAAGGAAGAGAATTTGAGAACCAGCTCTTTGCCAAATTAGGAAAGTACTGTGGAATTCAGAGATCCCATACAACAACCCTATCACCCAGAGGGTAATGGACAAGTCAAATGTTTTGACTGGACATTATTGTCAATGCTGTGCACTTTAACAGCTGATGAGAAGAAAGGTTGGAAGAGTTCTTTGTCAAAAGTGGTACATGCACATAACTGTACCAAGAGTGAGGCAACGGGTTACTCACCTTTCTTCCTATTGTATGGACGATCGCCAAGACTGCCAATCAACCTCATGTTCGACACTCCGGTGTCAGAGACTTACAAAATGTATCCTGAGTATGTTCGGAAATGGAAGGAATGGATGACAGACGCATACAACATAGCCTCCAAAGTGGCTGCCCAAGGGCAGAGCAAGAGTAAGGAGTATTATGATCAAAAATGTTATGGAGCAGAATTAACACTGGGGAGTTGGGTGCTAGTCAAGAACGTACGTGAAAAGGTGGTCCAGGAAAACTTCTTTCGTACTGGGAAGACAAGGTGTATGTGGTCGTAAGGAGGAAAGCTGATGACAATCCAGTGTATGAAATCCGATTGGAAACGGGGGACAAGAAAACCAGAATAGTCCATTGTTATTTACGACTACTCTTTGATTATCTTCCACCACAAGATTCCCCAGAAGTAGACCGACATCGATCAAGATCGACTATGGGACTACCCCAGACTGAAGCTCCGGAGGTGGATAGTGACCTTGAGAGTTGTGATTCTGATGAAGAAGAGCACATTGTTGTATCTTGCAGACCTGCAAGAAGAGGGATGTACTATCCTGGGGAGAGTGAACTTAGTCCAGAGGCTCCAGAGATTGTTCCAAAGAGTACAGATAAAGTCCAATTCAGTTCTGATGATCGAACACTGATCACTACAAACAAAGAACTGTTAAGGCCTAGTGAGTTATTGCACAGGCTGACATACAAGCCGTGTTTCTACACCACCAAGTGAGCAGTTTTTGTTCAAAATTGCACATTGT
This sequence comes from Ranitomeya variabilis, assembly GCF_051348905.1. Taxonomy (NCBI): domain Eukaryota; kingdom Metazoa; phylum Chordata; class Amphibia; order Anura; family Dendrobatidae; genus Ranitomeya; species Ranitomeya variabilis. The sequence goes on from NC_135233.1 coordinate 353,931,530, forward strand.
TTAAAGTGGGATAAGACTCTATTTGCACTCCTTGTTTTCCTACAGTTTGCAATACTAAGGCCTAATGAGTGAGACAGCTTGTTGAAGACATACAAAAAGCTCCATCTGAAGAGATGCTGTTTGTTTTAATTGTTTATTTCTTACAGGAGTCCTACAAGTAAAGTTCGTAAGAATAGGTTGTTATTAATGTTTATGAATGTTATGCCAATATGTACAGTACAGACCAAAAGTTTGGACACACCTTCTCATTTAAAGATTTTTCTGCATTTTAATGAAGATGAAAATTGTAAATTCACACTGAAGGCATCAAAACTAGAATTATATACTTAAAAAAGTGTGAAACAACTGAAAATATGTCTAATGTTCTAAGTTCTTCGAAGTAGCCAACTTTTGCTTTGATGGCTACTTTTCACACTCTTGGAATTCTCTTGATGAGCTTCAAGAGGTAGTCACCAGACTATCTTGAAGGAGTTCACAGAGATGCTTAGCACTTGTTGGCCCTTTTGCCTTCACTCTGCGGTCCAACTCACCCCAAACCATCTCGATTGGGTTCAGGTCTGGTGACTGTGGAGGCCAAGTCATCTGGCGTAGCACCCCATCACTCTCCTTCTTGGTCAAATAGCCCTTACACAGCCTGGAGGTGTGCTTGGGGTCATTGTCTGGCTGAAAGATAAATGATGGTCCAATTAAACGAAAACCGGATGGAATAGCATGCCGCTGCAAGATGCTGTGGTAGCCATGCTGGTTCAGTATGCCTTCAATTTTGAGTAAATCCCCAACAGTGTCACCAGCAAAGCACCCCCACACCATCACACTTCCTCCTCCATGCTTCATGGTGGGAACCAGGTATGTAGAGTCCATCCGTTCACCTTTTCTACGTCGCACAAAGACACAGTAGTTGGAACCAAAGATCTCAAATTTGGACTCATCAGACCAAAGCACAGATTTCCACTGGTCTAATGTCCATTCCTTGTGTTCTTTAGCCCAAACAAGTCTCTTCTGCTTGATGCTTGTCCTCAGCAGTGGTTTCCTAGCAGCTTTTTTACCATGAAGGCCTGCTGCACAAAGTTTCCTCTTAACCCCTTACTGACCTCGGACGGGATAGTACGTCTGAGGTCAGCTCCCCTGCTTTGATGCAGGGCTCCGCGGTGAGCCCGCATCAAAGCCGGGACATGTCAGCTGTTTTGAACAGCTGACATGTGTCTGCAATAGGCGCAGGCAGAATCGCGATCTGTCCGCGCCTATTAACTAGTTAAACGCCGCTGTCAAACGCAGACAGCGGCATTTAACTACCGCATCCGGCCGGGCGGCCGGATATGAGCGCATCGCCGACCCCCGTCACATGATCGGAGGTCGGCGATGCTTCTCCATTGTAACCATAGAGGTCCTTGAGACCTCTATGGTTACTGATCCTTGGCAGCTGTGAGCGCCACCCTGTGGTCGGAGCTCACAGCACACCTGATTTTCTACTACATAGCAGCGAACAGCAGATCGCTGCTATGTAGCAGAGCCGATCGTGCTGTGCCTGCTTCTAGCCTCCCATGGAGGCTATTGAAGCATGGCAAAAGTTAAAAAAAAAAGTTAAAAAAATGTGAAAAAAATAAAAAAAACAAACGTTTAAATCACCCCCCTTTCGCCCCAATCAAAATAAATCAATTAAAAAAAAAATCAAACCTACACATATTTGGTATCGCCGCGTTCAGAATCGCCCGATCTATCAGAATTAAGTTTTTTTGGTCGCCGCGACATTGCATTAAAATGCAATAACAGGCGATCAAAAGAACGTATCTGCACCGAATTGGAATCATTAAAAACGCCAGCTCGGCACGCCAAAAATAAGCCCTTAACTAACCCCAGATCATGAAAAATGGAGACGCTACGAGTATCGGAAAATGGCGCAATTTTTTTTTTTTTAGCAAAGTTTGGAATTTTTTTTCACCACTTAGATAAAAAATAACCTAGTCATGTTAGGTGTCTATGAACTCATACTGACCTGGAGAATCATAATAGCAGGTCAGTTTTAGCATTTAGTGAACCTAGCAAAAAAGCCAAACAAAAAACAAGTGTGGGACTGCACTTTTTTGCAATTTCACTGCACTTGGAATTTTTTTCCTGTTTTCTAGTACACGACATGGTAAAACCAATGATGTCTTTCAAATGTACAACTCGTCCCGCAAAAAATAAGCCCTTACATGGCCAAATTGACTGAAAAATAAAAAAGTTATGGCTCTGGGAAGGAGGGGAGCGAAAAACGAACACAGAAAAACGGAAAATCCCAAGGTCAAGAAGGGGTTAATAGTTGCTGTAGAGATGTGTCAGCTGCTAGAACTCTGTGTGGCATTGACCTGGTCTCTAATATGAGCTGATGTTAACCTGCGATTTCTGAGGTTGGTGACTCGGATAAACTGTGAGCGTTTCTTTGAAGCACCTGATGGTTTTGCAACACCTTCAAAGTTTTCCAAAATTTTTCGGACTGACTGACCTTCATTTCTTAAAGTAATGATGGCCACTCGTTTTTCTTTACTTAGCTGCTTTTTTCTTGCCATAATGCAAATTCTAACAGTCTATTCAGTAGGACAATCAGCTGTGTATCCAACAGACTTCTGCTCAGCACAACTGATGGTCCCAACCCCATTTATAAGGCAAGAAATCCCACTTATTAAACCTGACAGGGCACACCTGTGAAGTGAAAACTATTTCCGGTGACTACCTCTTGAAGCTCATCAAGAGAATGCCAAGAGTGTGCAAAGCAGTCATCAAAGCAAAAGGTGGCTACTTTGAAGGACCTAGAATATAAGAAATATTTTCAGTTGTTTCACACTTTTTTGTTAAGTATATAATTTCACATGTGTTAATTCATAGTTTTGATGCCTTCAGTGTGAATGTACAATTTTCATAGTCATGAAAATACAGAAAAATCTTTAAATGAGAAGGTGTTTCCAAACTTTTGGTCTGTACTGTATAGGAAGTGACATGACTCCCATTGAATTAGAATTGGTCAGATTGATCAATTGAGGAAAATGTCGAAGACAATATTCAAAAGAAGGGAAGAGTGTGACATGCAGAGACGTAGTGTTATCTGCTGTTGCTTCAAAAGCATCCTGCAACTAGAGCGGTTAACACAGTCACAGGAGACAGGGAGTGGTTAGCAGTGTCCCAGGGGGTTTGTGGGAAACTTGTTGACTATTCTGGCAGCAGCTGAGCTGAGTGGTGAGTCTGTGAGCTGTCTCATAAAAGTTCAGGCAAGTGAACCATAGGGCCACAGGATTGCATTACAGAGTGGAGCTGGGCATTGATCCCTATACTGCTAGTTGAGAAAGTCTATCAGGAGCAGGAAGATAAGTTAAAGAAGGAATTGTGTACAGGAAGAATCTCCCTCAGCAAACCCTCCCCTCCTCCATCTCACTATGCAAGCAGGAATGCTGTGTAGACTGTGTCTTTGTAAAGAGTCTTGATCTGTGCTGATCTGTGCAATCAAAAGAGATTGTCAGTCAATGTGCCTCTATAAGAAGCCGCTGTACTGTTTACGAAGCCTGTGCTTAAGTGACTTGAATTGTACTGAATGTGCTGTGACATTAAACTACACTGTTCATCTGTTCATGAGGATTCTAACAATTGTATCTGTGTGAGCAAGTGGATCCATCTTGTGCCTATGGAAGCTGCAGTGCATGGTCACCCTGAGTAACGGTTCCCCCAGAGTTCCAAAGAATTCATGAGACCTGTCTCACCCCTATCTGAATCTAGCGGCGTACACGTAACATAATGTAAGCTAGCAATTAAAGGGAATGAAGAGAAGATGGTGTGCACTAGGAATAGAAGTGGCGAGGTACTGGGGTAGAGGACTGAATAGTCCCAAAACACTAAAGATAAGTTGATACACCGCACACTCTAGGGATATATATTGTGATAAATAGGGTTGAGCGACTTTTACTTTTTTGGGGTCGAGTCGGGTTTTGCGAAACCCAACTATCTCAAAAGTCGAGTCGAGTGCAATCGGCCGATTATCGCGAAAAGTCGGGGATCGACTGAAACACGAAACCCAATGCAAGTCAATGGGGAAGCATAGTCGGCAGTGAGTGGGGGCCAGGAAAACACCTTCAGTGTCCATTTTAATGGCAAAAACATCCATTCTTGTTTCTGAAGCTTGTCAATCTTAATTAACTTTATAATAATAGTTGTGCATTGGAAATTGGGGGTCATGTGGCTAAAGTTGTGGGGGGTAGGGCTGGTTCAAGTTTTTAGTGGGCCCAGGAAATGTGGACTACGTCACGGCGGGTGAGCAGTGAGAGGTAAGTATTTCAACTTTGCAAGTGCTGTGATCCTGAGCAAGCAGGGGGGGCCACTCGTTGGCATTGGCACTGGCACAGGGCCCCTCAAAGTACGGTGGTGTGTTTGCACGGCAGGGGCGCCTCCCACCGGCAGTGACACTTCTGCGTACTCTGAGGGGCCCTGTGCCTGTGACGTTGCCAACGAGTATGCCCCCCTACCTGATGAAGGAACCTGCACTTTCATCTGCACCTTCCTCTTTGTCCCTGTGTAAGGTGGTATAGTATGTGGGAAGGGGAACCTGCAGGGTCAGATTGTGGCTGTGTAGCGTGCAAGGGGAATGTAGTGGTCTGGGTCAATGTACCACAAGACTCATCTAGCACTGGCTGGGCAATGGGCAGGATGAGGATGAAACACAGATATAGGCCCAAATAATAAAGTGGGCTAAATGAAGTTCAAAATTGGTAACAGGACTAACCAGGTGGCATTGCTTTGTTCAGTGGAGTAGAAAACCCAGGAGCGGCAGACTCCGTTTTAAGGGCCCAACCACAGTAGTAGGCCCAATGAAGTTTAATATTACAAATAAAGGCTGAAAGCCTGAAGATGGAAGCTCAGGAAAACAAAACAGGAGAAAACCCAGGAGCGGCAGTCACCGTTTTAAGGGCCCAACCACACTAGTAGGCCCAATGCAGTTTAATATTACAAATCTAGCCCTAAAGCCTGAAGATTGAAGCTCTGGAAAATAACACAGGACAACACCAAGGTGCTGCAGACACTGTTACTAGGCCCAACCAAAATAGCAGGCCAACTGCAGTGTTATATAAACAGCAACTTAATGAGAGGCTGAAGATTGAAGCTCAGCTCTGTACAGTGGAGAACAGACAGCAGCGGCAGACACCGTTAGTAGGCCCCAACCACAGTAGTAGGCCAACAGCAATGTTATATTAACAACAACTACTTAATGAGAGCCTGAAGATTGAAGCTCAGGCAAGTAAACCTGGAGAACACCTTTAAGGGCCAGACACCGTTAGCAGGCCCCAACCACACTAGTAGGCCAACTGCAGTGTTATATTAACAACAACTACTTAATGAGAGCCTGAAGATTGAAGCTCAGGCAAGTAAACCTGGAGAACACCTTTGAGGGCCAGACACCATTAGTAGGCCCCAACCACACATATTAACAACAACTACTTAATGAGAGCCTGAAGATTGAAGCTCAGCTTTGTACAGTGGAAGACAACACCAGGGAGCAGCAGACACCGTTAGTAGGCCCCAACCACACATATTAACAACAACTACTTAATGAGAGCCTGAAGATTGAAGCTCAGGCAAGTAAACCTGGAGAACACCTTTGAGGGCCAGACACCGTTAGTAGGCCCCAACCACACATATTAACAACAACTACTTAATGAGAGCCTGAAGATTGAAGCTCAGCTTTGTACAGTGGAGGACAACACCAGGGAGCGGCAGACACCGTTAGTAGGCCCCAACCACACATATTAACAACAAATACTTAATGAGAGCCTGAAGATTGAGCTCAGGCAAGTATACCTGGAGAACACCTTTGAGGGCCAGACACCGTTAGTAGGCCCCAACCACACATATTAACAACAACTACTTAATGAGAGCCTGAAGATTGAAGCTCAGGCAAGTAAACCTGGAGAACACCTTTGAGGGCCAGACACCGTTAGTAGGCCGCAAGCACACATATTAACAACAACTACTTAATGAGAGCCAGAAGATTGAAGCTCAGGCAAGTAAACCTGGAGAAAATCTTTGAGGGCCAGACACCGTTAGTAGGCCCCAACCACACTAGTAGACCAACTGCAGTGTTATATTAACAACAACTACTTAATGAGAGTCTGAAGATTGAAGCTCAAGAAAACTAAACAGGAGAAAACCCAGGAGCGGCAGACACCATTAGTAGGGCCCAACCAGACAAGTAGGCCAAATGCAGTTAAATATCTGATACTATAGGCCGAAAGCCTGAAGACTGAAGCTCAGCTTTGTACAGTGAAGGACAACACCAGGGAGCGGCAGACACCGTTAGTAGGCCCCAACCACACATATTAACAACAACTACTTAATGAGATGAATGCTGCCCACTGATAGATATTCTGAGATCAGTAAAGGTGAAATACCTCTATGGCACGGACATGATCAATATATCAAGGACACTCCTAAATACATATACACTCACCGGCCACTTTATTAGGTACACCTGTCCAACTTCTTGTTAACACTTAATTTCTAATCAGCCAATCACATGGCGGCAACTCAGTGCATTTAGGCATGTAGACATGGTCAAGACAATCTCCTGCAGTTCAAACCGAGCATCAGTATGGGGAAGAAAGGTGATCTGAGTGCCTTTGAACGTGGCATGGTTGTTGGTGCCAGAAGGGCTGGTCTGAGTATTTCAGAAACTGCTGATCTACTGGGATTTTCACGCACAACCATCTCTAGGGTTTACAGAGAATGGTCCGAAAAAGAAAAAAAATCCAGTGAGCGGCAGTTCTGTGGGCGGAAATGCCTTGTTGATGCCAGAGGTCAGAGGAGAATGGGCAGACTGGTTCGAGCTGATAGAAAGGCAACAGTGACTCAAATCGCCACCCGTTACAACCAAGGTAGGCCTAAGAGCATCTCTGAACGCACAGTGCGTCGAACTTTGAGGCAGATGGGCTACAGCAGCAGAAGACCACACCGGGTACCACTCCTTTCAGCTAAGAACAGGAAACTGAGGCTACAATTTGTACAAGCTCATCGAAATTGGACAGTAGAAGATTGGAAAAACGTTGCTTGGTCTGATGAGTCTCGATTTCTGCTGCGACATTCGGATGGTAGGGTCAGAATTTGGCGTAAACAACATGAAAGCATGGATCCATCCTGCCTTGTATGGAGCATCTTTGGGATGTGCAGCCGACAAATCTGCGGCAATTGTGTGATGCCATCATGTCAATATGGACCAAAATCTCTGAGGAATGCTTCCAGCACCTTGTTGAATCTATGCAATGAAGAATTGAGGCAGTTCTGAAGGCAAAAGGGGGTCCAACCCGTTACTAGCATGGTGTACCTAATAAAGTGGCCGGTGAGTGTATATCCTACAAAGAAACATGGAGTAATGTCCATATAGAGTGGATAAAAGAATAACTTTATTTCAAAAATACAAATATATACAAACAATACCAAGTAAAAACAGCTAGTATGGACACAGTGCACAGTGGGGAATCTAGAACGCTAATCCACGTGGGCATACATACACCGACCAGATTAGAGGCTAGCAAGCAGGGCAGGGCAATTTGTAAAGCATTAAAGTGCAAATAGTATATTGCTCCAGTGTAAAAATGGGGCATTAGTACTGGTATACATGGCCCAACCTAAACATGACAAAAACAGAACAGGGGGTATGTAAAATCATGTATTATCATGAGCACATCAACTCCTAATGACATAATAGTATGAACGACCCCCCTATAGCTGCATAACAGTTATCATGATAGACCAATCCTGCTTACCCATGTATTGCCATCGGTGTGTGCGTCCAGAGGGTCCCGACGTGCGTTTCGCCTGGGCTTTATCAAAGGACCATGGCTATGTGTGCCCTCAGACCCGCACGCCCTTATAACCCCACTCCCCAGGTGTACGGCATCGACGGTGCAATAGTATGGCGCATGCGCGCCAACACCCAAATCCCAAACAGGCGCCACTCCCCCTAGCCTCCCATGTGACGCGGACGGTCAGAGGGAAATCCCCCGTGACGTCACAGACCGGCCGCATCACCGACGGAAGCCGGAGAGATGCGCCAGAGACATGGGCTCAGCGGGCATGCGCACTCGCACAGAAGATGGTGGATGATGAAACCCCGGGGGGGGGGAGGAAAACTATCTGTGAGTACAGGATACCCCATTCCAAACTACGACATGTAATCACTAAATATGACATGTAATAGTATAAACAGATGCTCACTAGAGCAGGATCAGATCCCCCTCCTAATAGGCTATTCACAAGATTACGACTAGCAAAAGTTCAGACATAAAAAATAATAATAATATACATCCGAAATCTTTACATAAGTATAGCCATAGATTGGAAACATCCATAACTGTATATAGCAGGGAAATAATAATGTGCATCTGTTGGAGGAAACATCTGTTGGGGGAGACATCCATCTTGGTCCTGGACTCATCACTCAGATTTCCATAAGGGCGGGGGGGTTTTAGAGGCAAGGTGTCAGAATTCAGTGAAACACAAACTAAAAACATAAAAACACACAAATTAAAATCCAGGACATGGAGGCAGAAGTATATTTACAGGAAGGGGGAGAAACTCAGCTGCTCATTTAAACCAGTTGGGGTCATGGTATCCAAAACAGATATCCACCTACATTCAATCTGGGCCAGCGTGCGACACCAGTCTCCACCCCTAATACCACACCTTACTCGATCAATGCCGTGCACCTTAAGGCCCTTTGGGTCACTTTGATGGTATATCTTAAAATGGCGAGGGATCGTCTTAAGTTGTACCAAATTATCCACCTCCCACGCGGCCAAAATGTCCCTCACGTGCTCACATGTGCGAATGCGCAATTCACATGATGTCAAACCAATATACAGCATATTGCATGGACATTTCGCCATGTAAATTACATGAGTGGTACTGCAAGAAATATAGTCAGTAATTTTAAATGTCCTTTTGCCATCCGCAGAGGTGAAAGACGTGGCACGTACATGATTATGACAGGCAAGGCAGTCACCGCAGGGATAAAATCCCCACTTCCTCCTGCCTGCCCCAAATAATCTGGGTTCATTGGCCACATAGTGGCTTCTCACCAAGATATCTTTTAAGTTTTTCCCACGTCTAGCCGTCATAAGGGGTCTGTCCGAAAGGTGTCTGGCAAGTATAGGGTCAGTTTTCAGTATTGGCCAGTGTCTATTCATACTACTACGCATGGTATCCCATTGATGATTGTAGGTAGTAATATATCTCAACATGGGTTGTTCCTGTGATTTAAGTAGTTTTTCTTCCTTCCTACCCACCAGGAGATCCTGTCTCCTTGAATTCCTGGCACGGGTGTACCCACGCTTAATACTTCTCTTACTGTACCCCGTGCCCGGAACCTCTCCCCAAGGTCCATGGACTGTCTCTCAAAAGACTCCTCAGATGTGCATATTCTCCTTGCACGTAGAAATCGGCCAATCGGAATAGCTCCATTTGTTGAATCAGTATGAGAGGATGATGCATGAAGAAGGGCATTAACCGATGTCTCCTTGTGGAAGACATCAGTATGTATAGCCCCATCCTCCTGAACAAGCAATCTGATGTCGAGAAAAGTAATGGTATGAGGATGAAATTCATATGTAAGTTTAATGTTGAGGCTGTTGCGGGTAAGCCCATACATGAACTCATGGAGCTCTTCAACCGAGCCCTGCCAAATAAAAAGAATATCATCAATGTACCGGTACCATCCCAAGACCTGAGGGACAGAGCGCTCGCCCTCCTGAAAAATGCCCCTTTCCCAATATCCCAGAAAGAGATTGGCATAAGAGGGCGCGCACGCTGCCCCCATGGCAGTGCCACGGTTCTGGAGATAGTACCGGTCCTTGAAAGTAAAAAAATTGTGCGTTAGAACAAACCGCAAGAGCCCCAACACCAAATCTTTTATCTCGACATCAATATTGCTAGAGCCCAGGAAGAAAGTAGAGGCCTGCATCCCATCCTCATGGCGGATGGAGGTATACAGAGCCTCCACAGCCGCCGTAACAAGGAGCATATCCGAATCCAAACTCAGGCCATCGAGACATTTCAGGACGTCCGTAGTGTCTCTGACATAGGAGGGCAGCGTCTCCACTTGAGATCTTAAATAATAATCAATATATTTGCATATTGGATCGCATAGCCCTCCCATGCCAGAGACAATAGGACGCCCAGGAGGATTGATTGCGTCCTTGTGGACCTTGGGGAGCAGGTAGAAGGTTGGAACCACAGGAAATTTGACACAGAGACCATCAAAGATCTTCTTACTAATAGTCCCATTTGAGAGTGCCACCTCGAGCATCTGAAGTAATTCCCTCAAGAACCTAGCAAGAGGACTGCCTGGAAGAAGTGTATATGTATCTTTATCACGTAATTGTTTATGAGCCTCCCTCTCGTACCTGTCCACAGGCCAAATGACCACGTTTTGGGTGTTGGCGCGCATGCGCCATACTATCACACCATCGATGCCATACACCTGGGGAGTGGGGTTATAAGGGCGTGCGGGTCTGAGGGCACACATAGCCACGGTCCTTTGATAAAGCCCAGGCGAAACGTGCATCGGGACCCTCTGGGCGCACACACCGATGGCAATACATGGGTAAGCAGGATTGGTCTATCATGATAACTGTTATGCAGCTATAGGGGGGTCGTTCATACTATTATGTCATTAGGAGTTGATGTGCTCATGATATGATAATACATGATTTTACATACCCCCTGTTCTGTTTTTGTCATGTTTAGGTTGGGCCATGTATACCAGTACTAATGCTCCATTTTTACACTGGAGCAATATACTATTTGCACTTTAATGCTTTACAAATTGCCCTGCCCTGCTTGCTAGCCTCTAATCCGGTCGGTGTATGTATGCCCACGTGGATTAGCGTTCTAGATTCCCCACTGTGCACTGTGTCCATACTAGCTGGTTTTACTTGGTATTGTTTGTATATATTTGTATTTTTGAAATAAAGTTATTCTTTTATCCACTCTATATGGACATTACTCCATGTTTCTTTGTAAGATATATAACTACTTAATGAGAACCTGAAGATTGAAGCTCAGGCAAGTAAATCTGGAGAACACCTTTGAGGGCCAGACACCGTTAGTAGGCCCCAACCACACATATTAACAACAGCTACTTAATGAGAGCCTGAAGATTGAAGCTCAGCTTTGTACAGTGGAGGACAACACCAGGGAGAGGCAGACACCGTTAGTAGGCCCCAACCACACATATTAACAACAACTACTTAATGAGAGCCTGAAGACTGAAGCTCAGGCAAGTAAACCTGGAGAACACCTTTGAGGGCCAGACACCGTTAGTAGGCCCCAACCACACATATTAACAACAACTACTTAATGAGAGCCTGAAGATTGAAGCTCAGGCAAGTAAACCTGGAGAACACCTTTGAGGGCCAGACACCGTTAGTAGGCCGCAAGCACACATATTAACAACAACTACTTAATGAGAGTCTGAAGATTGAAGCTCAGGCAAGAAAACCTGGAGAAAACCTTTGAGGGCCAGACACCGTTAGTAGGCCCCAACCACACTAGTAGGCCAACTGCAGTGTTATATTAACAACAACTACTTAATGAGAGTCTGAAAATTGAAGCTCATGAAAACAAAACAGGAGAAAACCCAGGAGCGGCAGACACCGTTAGTAGGGCCCAACCAGACAAGTAGGCCAAATGCAGTTAAATATCTGATACTATAGGCCGAAAGCCTGAAGACTGAAGCTCAGCTTTGTACAGTGAAGGACAACACCAGAGAGTGGCAGACACCGTTAGTAGGCCCCAACCACACATATTAACAACAACTACTTAATGAGAGCCTGAAGATTGAAGCTCAGGCAAGTAAACCTGGAGAACACCTTTGAGGGCCAGACACCGTTAGTAGGCCTCAACCACACATATTAACAACAACTACTTCATGAGAGCCTGAAGATTGAAGCTCAGCTTTGTGCAGTGGAGGACAACTGTAATGGGAGACAGACACAATAAGTAGGCTTAAATAAGTAATTAGGCAAAATGCTGTTCAAAAGTGGTAAGTGGAGTACACTTGCAGCATAGCGTGGTTCAGCGGAGGAGGGCATGTGTAATTAGTGGCTCTGACACACGAAGTAGGCCTAAAATAAAAATGAAGGCTATATTAAGTTCAAAATTGGTAAAAGGAGTACACATGTGGCATAGCTGGGTTCTGTGGTGGAGGACAACTGTTATGACAGGCTTACACAGTTACTAGGCACAAATAAGTAAGTAGGATAAATGCAGTTCACTATTGGTAACAGGAGTACACAGGCAGCATAGCTTTGTTCAGTGGAGGACAACTGCAAGGAGTGGACAGACACACGTAGTAGGCCTACGATGGAAAGTAGGCTCTATGCAGTTTAAAGTAGGTTACACGGGTACACAGGCAGCATTGGTGTGCTCAGCGGAGGACAATTCGAAGGAGTGACCGCAGACAGACGTAGAAGGCCTAAAATAACAAAATAGGCTCTATGCAGCTTCCATTATGTGACAGGGGTACACAGGCAGCATTGCTGTGCTCAGCGAAGGACAATTCGAAGGAGTGACCGCAGACAGACTTAGAAGGCCTAAAATAACAAAATAGGCTCTATGCAGCTTCCATTATGTGGCAGGGGTACACAGGCAGCATTGCTGTGCTCAGCAGAGGACAATTCAAAGGAGGGACCGCAGACAGACTTAGAAGGCCTAAAATAACAAAATAGGCTCTATGCAGCTTCCATTATGTGGCAGGGGTACACAGGCAGCATTGCTGTGCTCTCAGGAGGACAATTCGGAGGAGTGACCGCAGACAGACTTAGAAGGCCTAAAATAACAAAATAGGCTCTATGCAGCTTCCATTATGTGGCAGGGGTACACAGGCAGCATTGCTGTGCTCAGCTAAGGACAATTCGAAGGAGGGACCGCAGACAGACTTAGAAGGCCTAAAATAACAAAATAGGCATTGTCAGTGCCAGGCATTGAAGGATTTCAGTGCATATACTAAACAGTGGTGGAGCAGCAAGAGATAATTTTGCAAGTGGTAGACCACTGTTTGAGCTGGGGGGGCACTCTCTCGTGGCCGGCGGTACAGGACCAGGGCCCCTCATGTTACAACGGTGTGTCTGACGTTGGGTGCGCTGTTATGGACCTGGTGGTTAGGAGCACCCGGAATGACCTGATGGTTAAACTGGTAATCGGGACAAGCTCTGGGGAAGTGGGAACTCAGCTGACCGCAAACCCTACTCCTATCACACACACTAGAAATAGCCGTGGAGCGTACCTAGCTCTCCCTAGACGTCTCTTCACAGCCTAAGAGCTAACTACCCCTAAAGATAGAAATAGAAGCCTTACCTTGCCTCAGAGAAATTCCCCAAAGGAAAAGGCAGCCCCCCACATATATTGACTGTGAGTTTAAAGGAAAGTCACAAACACAGGAATGAAACAGGTTTTAGCAAAGGAGGCCAGACTTCACTAAATAGTCAGAGGATAGAAAAGGGAACTATGCGGTCAGCACAAAAAACTACAAAAAACCACGCAGAGTATGCAAAAAGACCTCCACACCGACTCACGGTGTGGAGGTGCCACTCTGCACCCCAGAGCTTCCAGCTAGCAAGAAAATATCATGATAGCAAGCTGGACTAGAATAAGCAATACTTAGAAATATATTCAAGAAGCAGTAACAACAAATGAACTAGCAGGAACTTAGCTTCTGCTGGAGTAGACAGGTCATCTGAGAAGTCCAAGAGAGATCTGAACCAATACTGAGACATTGACAGCTGGCATGAAGTAACCATCTGAGTGGAGTTAAATAGGAAAGCCAGCATAGCAATAAACGAGGGCAGCTGAGGAAGCCAACCTCAAGGACCAGCAGTTCCACTCAAAGCCACCAGAGGGAGTCCAAGGACAGAACTCACCAAAGTACCATTCATGACCAAAGGAGGGAGTCCGAGAACGGAATTCACAACAGTACCCCCCCCCTTGAGGAGGGGTCACCGAACCCTCACCAGGGCCCCCAAGCCGATCAGGATGAGCCAAATGAAAGGCACAAACTAAATCGGCAGCATGGACATCGGAGGCAACAACCCAGGAATTATCCTCCTGACCATAGCCCTTCCATTTAACCAGGTATTGAAGCTTCTGTCTTGAAATACGAGAATCCAAAATCTTCTCTACTACATACTCCAACTCCCCCTCAACCAACACCGGAGCAGGAGGATCAACGGAGGGAACCATAGGCACCACATATCTCCGTAACAACGACCTATGGAACACATTATGGATGGCAAAAGAAGCTGGAAGGACCAAACAAAATGACACAGGGTTGAGAATTTCAGAAATCTTGTAAGGACCAATGAAACGAGGCTTAAACTTAGGAGAAGAAACCTTCATAGGAACATAACGAGAAGACAACCAAACCAAATCCCCAACACGAAGTCAGGGACCAACACAGCGACGGCGGTTAGCGAAACGTTGAGCCTTCTCCTGGGACAACGTCAAATTGTCCACTACGTGAGTCCAAATTTGCTGCAACCTGTCCACCACAGAATCCACACCAGGACAGTCAGAAGGCTCAATCTGTCCTGAAGAAAAACAAGGATGGAAACCAGAATTGCAATAAAAAGGCGAAACCAAAGTAGCCGAACTAGCCCGATTATTAAGGGCGAACTCAGCCAAAGGCAAGAAGGTCACCCAATCATCCTGATCAGCAGAAACAAAGCATCTCAGATAGGTTTCCAAAGTCTGATTGGTTCGTTCGGTTTGGCCATTTGTCTGAGGTTGGAAAGCCGAAGAAAAAGACAAATCAATGCCCATCTTCGCACAAAAAGACCGCCAAAACCTAGAGACAAACTGGGAACCTCTGTCCGACACAATGTTCTCCAGGAATGCCATGCAAACGAACCACATGCTGAAAAAATAATGGGACCAAATCAGAGGAGGAAGGTATTTTAGGCAGGGGTACCAAATGGACCATCTTAGAAAAGCGATCACAGACCACCCAGATGACAGACATCCTTTGAGAGACAGGAAGATCAGAAATAAAATCCATGGAAATATGCGTCCAGGGCCTCTTCGGGACCGGCAAGGGCAAAAGTAACCCACTGGCACGAGAACAGCAGGGCTTGGCCCGAGCACAAGTCCCACAGGACTGCACAAAAGAATGCACATCCCTTGACAAGGAAGGCCACCAGAAGGACCTAGCCACCAAATCTCTGATACCAAAAATCCCAGGATGACCAGCCAACACCGAACAATGAACCTCAGAAATAACTCTACTAGTCCATCTATCCGGGACAAACAGTTTCTCCACTGGACAACGGTCAGGTCTATCAGCCTGAAACTCCTGCAGCACCCGCCGCAAATCAGGGGAGATGGCAGACAGAATTACCCCCTCTTTGAGAATACCAGCCAGCTCAGGGACTCCCGGAGAATCAGGCACAAAACTCCTAGAAAGGGCATCAGCCTTCACATTCTTAGTACCTGGAAGGTAGGAGACCACAAAATCGAAACGGGAGAAAAACAGCGACCATCGAGCCTGTCTAGGATTCAACCGCTTGGCAGACTCGAGATAAGTCAGATTCTTGTGATCCATCAAGACCACCACGCGGTGCTTGGCTCCCTCAAGCCAATGTCGCCACTCCTCGAATGCCCACTTCATAGCCAGCAACTCCCGATTGCCAACATCATAATTACGCTCAGCAGGCGAAAACTTTCTAGAAAAGAAGGCACATGGCTTCATCACAGAGCCATCAGAACTTCTTTGAGACAAAACAGCCTCTGCTCCAATCTCAGAAGCATCAACCTCGACCTGAAAAGGGAGCGAAACATCTGGCTGACACAACACAGGGGCCGACGAAAATAGACGTTTCAACTCCTGAAAAGCCTCAACGGCCGCAGAGGACCAATTCACACATCAGCACCTTTCTTTGTCAAATCAGTCAAAGGTTTAACCACACTAGAAAAGTTAGCGATGAAGCGACGGTAAAAATTAGCAAAGCCCAGGAATTTCTCAAGGCTCTTAGCAGATGTAGGTTGAGTCCAATCATAAATGGCCTGAACTTTAACAGGATCCATCTCGATAGTAGAAGGGGAAAAAATGAAGCCCAAAAAGCAAACCTTCTGAACTCCGAAGAGACATTTAGACCCCTTCACAAACAGGGAATTAGCACGAAGGACCTGAAATACCATTCTGACCTGCTTAACATGAGACTCCCAATCATCCGAAAAGACCAAAATATCATCCAAATATACAATCAAGAATCTATCCAGATACTTTCGGAAGATGTCATGCATAAAGGACTGAAACACAGATGGAGCATTAGAAAGCCCAAAAGGCATCACCAGGTACTCAAAATGGCCCTCGGGCGTATTAAATGCTGTTTTCCATTCATCGCCCTGTTTAATACACAAAAGATTATACGCCCCTCGAAGACCTATCTTGGTGAACCAACTAGCCCCCTTAATCCGAGCAAACAAATCAGACAGTAGAGGCAAAGGGTACTGAAACTTGACCGTGATTTTATTGAGAAGGCGGTAATCTATACAGGGTCTCAGAGAACCATCCTTCTTGGCCACAAAAAAGAACCCTGCTCCCAACGGTGACGAAGACGGGCGTATAAGCCCTTTCTCCAAGGACTCCTTTATATAACTCCGCATAGCGGCGTGTTCTGGCACAGATAAATTGAAAAGTCGGCCCTTAGGAAACTTACTACCAGGAATCAAATTAATAGCACAATCACAATCCCTATGAGGAGGTAGAGCACTAGATTTAGGTTCATCAAATACATCCCGGTAATCCGACAAGAACTCAGGGACTTCAGAAGGAGTGGAAGAAGAAATTGACATTAACGGAACATCGCCATGTACCCCTTGACAACCCCAACTAGACACAGACATTGATTTCCAATCCAATACTGGATTATGAACCTGTAGCCATGGCAAACCCAACACGACCACATCATGCAAATTATGCAACACCAAAAAGCGAATTTCTTCCTGATGTGCAGGAGCCATGCACATGGTCAACTGAGTCCAGTACTGAGGTTTATTCTTGGCCAAAGGCGTAGCATCAATTCCCCTTAATGGAATAGGATACTGCAAAGGCTCCACAGCGCCTGGCAAACTCCAAGTCCATCAAATTCAGGGCAGCGCCCGAATCCACAAATGCCATAACAGAGTAGGACGACAAAGAGCAAATCAGAGTAACAGACAAAAGAAATTTAGGCTGTACAGTACCAATGGTGACAGACCTAGCAAACCGCTTAGTGCGCTTAGGACACTCAGAGATAGCATGAGTGGAGTCACCACAGTAAAAACACAGCCCATTCTGACGTCTATGTTCTTGCCATTCAGCTCTGGTCAAAGTCCTATCACATTGCATAGGCTCAGGCCTCTGCTCAGAGGACACCGCCAAATGGTGCACAACTTTGCGCTCGTGCAAACGCCGATCAATTTGAATGGCCAAGGACATTGATTCATTCAAACCAGCAGGCGTGGGGAACCCCACCATAACATCCTTAAGGGCTTCAGAAAGACCCTTTCTAAAAATTGCTGCCAGGGCACACTCATTCCATTGAGTAAGCACAGACCATTTTCTAAACTTCTGGCAATATACCTCCGCTTCATCCTGACCCTGACACAAAGCCAGCAAGATTTTCTCTGCCTGATCCACTGAATTCGGTTCATTATAAAGCAATCCCAGCGCCAGAAAAAACGCATCTACATTACGCAATGCAGGATATCCTGGCGCAAGGGAAAATGCCCAGTCTTGAGGGTCGCCACGTAACAAAGAAATAATAATTTTGACTTGCCGAATGGGGTCACCAGAGGAGCGGGGTTTCAAAGCAAGAAAAAGTCTACAATTATTTTTGAAATTCAGAAACTTAGATCTATCCCCAGAAAACAAAAAAGGAATTGGAATTCTAGGCTCCAACATTGGATTCTGAACTACATAATCTTGAATGCTTTGCACCCTTGCAGCGAGTTGATCCACACTAGAGGACAGACCCTGAATATCCATACCTACACCTGAGTCCTGAACCACCCAGGGGTTAAGGGGAAAAGAGAGACAAAACACACTGCAAAGAAAAAAAAATGGGTTCAGAACTTCTCTTATCCCTCTTTTGAGATGCATTAACACTTTGTTGGCCTGCTGTACTGTTATGGACCTGGTGGTTAGGAGCACCTGGAATGACCTGATGGTTAAACTGGTAATCGGGACAAGCTCTGGGGAAGTGGGAACTCAGCTGACCGCAAACCCTACTCCTATCACACACACTAGAAATAGCCGTGGAGAGTACCTAGCTCTCCCTAGACGCCTCTTCACAGCCTAAGAGCTAACTACCCCTAAAGATAGAAATAGAAGCCTTACCTTGCCTCAGAGAAATTTCCCAAAGGAAAAGGCAGCCCCCCACATATATTGACTGTGAGTTTAGAGGAAAGTCACAAAACACAGGAATGAAACAGGTTTTAGCAAAGGAGGCCAGACTTCACTAAATAGTCAGAGGATAGAAAAGGGAACTATGCGGTCAGCACAAAAAACTACAAAAAACCACGCAGAGTATGCAAAAAGACCTCCACACCGACTCACGGTGTGGAGGTGCCACTCTGCACCCCAGAGCTTCCAGCTAGCAAGAAAATATCATGATAGCAAGCTGGACTAGAATAAGCAATACTTAGAAATATATTCAAGAAGCAGTAACAACAAATGAACTAGCAGGAACTTAGCTTCTGCTGGAGTAGACAGGTCATCTGAGAAGTCCAAGAGAGATCTGAACCAATACTGAGACATTGACAGCTGGCATGAAGTAACCATCTGAGTGGAGTTAAATAGGAAAGCCAGCATAGCAATAAACGAGGGCAGCTGAGGAAGCCAACCTCAAGGACCAGCAGTTCCACTCAAAGCCACCAGAGGGAGTCCAAGGACAGAACTCACCAAAGTACCATTCATGACCACAGGAGGGAGTCCGAGAACGGAATTCACAACAGTGCATGCCACCACCGCCAGAGACACTTCATTGTACTATGACGGACCCAGTGGCAGTGCCTTCGACCAAAAGTGGGCACACCCACCTCTTCAGACAAACGGCACTCTGACGGGTGCTTGCGCCAAATGGCGAGACCACAGCCCCGTGGGGGGAGTTAGGCCATTTAGGGAGGTGTAAACATGTCGTATGCTGTACAAACAGCAGCTGCAAATTTAGAGATTGGAACAGTCAGTAACACCAGTCCCAAAGCAAGACCTTTTTTCAGGAAAGCTAGGTGTCAGCCGGGAAAGGTGGGGCAAAATAATTAGAAATCCATGAGTGGTTCATTTTAATGAAAGTTAGATCATCAACATTTTGGGTCACCAGATGAGTCCTTTTTTCGGTCAGTATTGAACCAGCAGCACTGAATACTCTTTCTGATAGCACACTAACTGCTGGGCAAACAAGCTCCTGCAATGCATATTCGGCCAATTCAGGCCAGGTGTCTATTTTGGATGCCCAGTAATCAAAGGGGAATGACGGTTGAGGGAGAACATCGATAATGGAGGAAAAATAGTTAGTAACCATACTGGACAAATGTTGTCTCCTGTCACTTTGAATTGATGCTGCAGTACCTGTCGTGTCTGCGGTCATTGCGAAATCACCCCACAACCTGCTCAGAAAACCCCTCTGTCCAATGCCACTTCTGATTTGTGAACTTCTAACACCTCTGCCCTGTTGCCCCCTGCAGCTCCTGTGAGAACCATCACCGGCGCTGTGTGCTGGGAATGCATGAATCAAAAGGTCTACAAGAGTAGCTTGTTTGGTTGCCAATATTTGTTCGAGGTTCTCATGTGGCATGATATTTTGCAATTTGCCTTTATAGCGAGGATCAAGGAGGCAGGCCAACCAGTAATCGTCATCGGTCATCATTTTTATAATGCGTGGGTCCCTTTTGAGGATACGCAAGGCATAATTCGCCATGTGTTCCAATGTGCCAGTTGTCAAATCTGTGCATGTGCTGGGTTGAGGAGCATTTTCGGGCAAATCAACGTCACTTGTCTCCCTCAAAAAAACAGAACCCGGCCTTGCAACGCCAGCAGTTTCTGTTGCCCCCTGAGAAGCTTCCTCATCCAAAAAATACTCATCCCCATCATCCTCCCCGTCCTCCTCCTCTTCGCCCACCACCTCATCCTGTTGACTTCCCTGAGAAGACAATGGCTGACTGTCATCTAGGCTTCCCTCATCCTCAGCTGCAGACGCCTGCTCCTTTATGTGCGTCAAACTTTGCATCAGCAGACGCATTAGGGGGATGCTCATGCTTATTATGGCGTTGACTGCACTAACCAGCCATGTGCATTCCTCAAAACACTGAAGGACTTGACACAGGTCTTGTAGCTTCAACCACTGCCCACCTGACAACTCCATGTCTGCCATCCAACTGCCTACCCGTGTATGTGTATCCTCCCACAAATACATAACAGCACGCCTCTGTTCACACAGTCTCTGAAGCATGTGCAATGTGGAGTTCCACCTTGTTGCAACGTCGATGATTAGGCGATGCTGGGGAAGTTGCAAAGACCGCTGATGGTTCTGCATACGGCTGGAGTGTACGGGCTAACGGCGGATGTGCGAGCAAAGTCTGCGCACTTTCAGAAGCAGGTCGGGTAACCCCGGATAACTTTTCAGAAAGCACTGCACCAGCAGGATTAAGGTGTGAGCCAGGCAAGGAATGTGTTTCAGTTGTGAAAGGGCTATGGCAGCCATAAATTCCTTCCTTTATCACTGACTACCTTGCCTGCCTCAAGATGTACAGTGCTCAGCCATGACTGAGTTTCTTGCTGCAAGAATTCGGACAGAACTTCCGCGGTGTGTCTGTTGTCGCCCAAACACTTCATTGCCAATACTGCCTGCTGACGCTTGCCACTAGCTGTTACATAATGGGACACCTCGTGTGCAACAGTGGCAGCTGCGGATGGAGTGGTTGTGCAACTGCGGTCTGTGGACAAGCTCTCGCTTCTGCTGGAGGACGAGGAGGAGGAGGGGGTATGAACGCCTACAGCCAACTGTTTCCTAGACCATGGGCTAGGAAGAACTGTCCCAATATGGCTGTCCCCTGTGGACCCTACATCCACCACATTAACCCAGTGTGCTGTGATGGAGACGTAACGCCCCCGGCCATGCCTACTGGTCCATGCATCTGTTGTCAGGTGCACCTTTCTACTCACAGATTGCCTGAGCGCATGGACAATGCGGTCTTTAACATGCTGGTGGAGGGCTGGGATGGCTTTTATCTAAAAGAAGTGTCGACTGGGTAGGTCATAGCGTGGTACTGCGTAGGCCATCAGGGCTTTGAAAGCTTCGGTTTCAACTAAACGGTAGGGTATCATCTCTAACGAGATTAGTCTAGCAATGTGGGCGTTCAAACCCTGTGTACGCGGATGCGAGGATGAGTACTTCCTTTTCCTAACGAGAGTCTCATGTAGGGTGAGCTGGACTGTAGAGCTGCATAGGGTGGAACTAGCGGGGGTGCCGGTGGACATGGCAGACTGAGAGAGTGTTGGTGATGGTATTCTTGCTGTTGCCCTACATACAGTAAATAGTAATATCACAAAAAGTGCATAGTGACTATACCCATAGGAGCAACCAATGCTCCAGGTATGCAGAACAGGACACTAATGAATCAAGTATTGAAAATGCCAACTACCAACACATGAATACCAATAAGTCCGACGTATGGCACATAAACAAAATAATGATCACATCGTTACACAAACTAGGCTAGTGACATCGCCATACATCATAAATGTGCAGACCGAGACATGTGTGGAACAATGAAAGGTAAAAGAGATAATTACCCATGTCTATCAAGGTGTCCTGTCTGGATCCTGGTCCTGTACCCCAACGCGCATTTCGCGTTCCTCTGTTGCCGCTTCTTCAGGGGGCGTGGCTAAATACGGATCTCCATCCGGTATAAATAGTGACTATATCCGATCACGTGATAAGGTGAATCAGTGCGCATAAGTGTAACGCAGGCGGATGTCCCCGCCGCGCCTCAGGCCTCGATCCCAGTGAACAAATCCCGGTCAGGTGAGCGGGTCGGCGCCATGCCCACACCACACTACACGGGATCGCCACCAAGAGGGAGGTAAAGAGCAGCAGGTAACACGCGCCGGCATACTAGTAAACTACACTCGTTACAGTAGTAACCAGTGTAAATAATATAAAGTGCAAAAAAAAGTTGCAGTGCTGAAATAAAGTACTACGTATGCGTGAAGCGTAAACAAATATACTCAGTGGATTTCAGCCTTCTCTTTCATCTAACTGGCCTAAAAAGGTCCACACCAAATGGCGTAAAACCATTATCAAAGGAGATATAAGGCTGAGATAAAAACATATATAATAGTGCCAATATATTATATATAACATAATATAATAATAATATAATATCCCAATGTGGTTATTACACTACCTTATCTCCCTGATATGTCCTCAGAGTCAGTTTATCTATTGTGTATGGCTTAAGTATATTTTAATATTTCTTTTTTGTTACTTACGTCATAGCTGAATAAAGTTTATTGTATCCTTCTGCATAGTGGGGTCACTCACTTAATTCACTTGGCACTTTATTGCACTTGTCACTTTATATATTGGCACTATTATATATGTTTTCATCTCAGCCTTATATCTCCTTTGATAATGGTTTTACGCCATTTGATATCTCCCAAGCACGGAAACGCCGCTTACTCTCCAGCGCTGTCAGATTTCATGTGCTGTGTACCGAGACAAGGCAATCCGTATACCATTGTCATGCTATATAAGATATCCCATATATTTCTAAAAACACTATTTGTGCAATATACCTTTATTCACCTTGATTAGCGACCACATGACAAAGACTCGGGAATAGTCGAAACATTGTCAGTTTGACTTCTGGTCACCTACTGCACTGCTGAATATTATGTTTGTAGCACTTCAATAAATTATAAGTTTATCACAATATATATCCCTAGAGTGTGAGGTGTATCAACTTATCTGTAGCAATTAAAGGGAATGTGTCAGCAAGTTTTTTTTATTATCATTATTTATTTATATAGCACCATTAATTCCATGGTGCTGTACATGAGAAGGGGTTACATACAGAGTTATAGATATCGCTTACAGTAAACAAATTTACAATGACAGACTGGTGCAGAGGGGAGAGGACCCTGTCCTTGCGGACTTACATTCTACGGGATAATGGGGAAAATACAGAAGGTCGGGGGTGCGGCAGCTCTGTTGGTGGTGAGGCAGCAGTTCTGGTGGTGGTGAGACGGCAGCTCTGGTGGTGGTGAGGTGGCAGCTCTGGTGGTGGTGAGGCGGCAGCTCTGGTGGTGGTGACGCGGTAGCTCTGGTTGTGGTGATGTGGAAGCTCGAGTGGTGGTGAGGCGGCAGCAAGGGTGGTGGTGAGGGGGCAGCTTGGGTGGTGGGGGGAGGAAGAATGGTTATTGCAGAGTTCATGCTATTTGAGTGCAATATAGGATAGGGCAAGTGAGTCTGATTCCAAGGATATGTCACATACTAGGCTGTGTGTTGTAGTTTCAGTACAATCAGTGTTTTATCAGCAGGAGATTATCACTGCCTGACTAGGTCTCACGTGATGGGCAGGCAGGCTAATCTGTGTTACCCTGCCCTCACCACTGATTGGTAATTTAATGACAATTCATAGTGAGCAAATGAAGCTGACAGTCAGTCGTATGGGTGGGGTTACACACAGCTCAGCATCCTCACCTCTGCTAGATCTGCAGCAAAAAAAACAAACAGGAATTTTATCAAAACTGCACCAAGCAGCCCAGTAAATGACACATTGCAGGGATCTGGCTCTTTTGCCCTATATTATACTGTTCTCAAATTGCATAACAAAAACCTGCTGACAGATTACTTTTAACCCCTTAAGGATTGGAGCTGGGGTTGTGGTTAGGCTTAGGGATGGAGTAAGGACTGGGGTGTTTTCAAAAGTTAAAATAAAAAAAGATGACTCTCAACAGATTAGAATAACCCCTGCACTGCCCAAATAAAGTCACACTATTTAATACAAAGGTGAAGTGCTTCTAACCAGTGCAAGAGTAGGAGAATTCAAACACTGTGGTCTTCTGGCTCCTCTCTGTCACAGTAAACCCGTGACAGCTTCAGTTCCTGTGAAGCACCTGAAGGGTTAATAATCTTCTTGAATGTGGTTTTGAGTACCTTGAGAGGTTAAGTTTTTAGAATGGTGTCAATTGTGGGTATTTGTTGTCATATAAGCCCCCTAGAGTAACTTCCAATGTGTTTGTGGTCCGTTAAGAAATGGCATCCGATAATTATTCCAGCAAATTTTACATTCAAAAAATCAAATGTTACTCGTTCCCTTCCGAGCCCTGCCATGTGCCAAACCAGTGGTTTTCCTCACATATGAGGAATGGACATGCTCAGGAGAAATTGCACAACAAATTTCAGGGTTCAATTTCTCTTGTTACCCTTATAAAAATAAAAAAAATAAAAAATTGTGCTGATGTAAACATGTGGGAAATGTCATTTATTAACCCCTTCCTGACGTCGGACGGCTCCGCGGTGAGCCCGCATCAAAGCCGGGACATGTCAGCTGTTTTGAACAGCTGACATGTGCCCGCAATAGGCGCGGGCAGAATCGCGATCTGCCCGCGCCTATTAACTAGTTAAATGCCGCTGTGAAACGCAGACAGCGGCATTTAACTGCCGCATCCGGCCGGGCGGCCGGAAATGACGTCATCGCCGACCCCCGTCACATGATCGGGGGTCGGCGATGCATCAGGAAAGTAACCATAGAGGTCCTTGAGACCTCTATGGTTACTGATCCTTGGCAGCTGTGAGCGCCACCCTGTGGTCGGCGCTCACAGCACACCTGCAAATCTGCTGTGTAGCAGCGATCTTATGATCGCTGCTACATAGCAGAGCCGATCGGGCTGTGCCTACTTCTAGCCTCCCATGGAGGCTATTGAAGCATGGCAAAAGTGAAAAAAAAAGTGAAAAAAATAAAAAAAACATAAAAGTTTAAATCACCCCCCTTTCGCCCCAATCAAAATAAATCAATAAAAAAAAAATCAAACCTACACATATTTGGTATCGCCGCGTTCAGAATCACCCGATCTATCAATAAAAAAAAAGCATTAACCTGATCGCTAAATGGCGTAACGAGAAAAAAAATAGAAACGCCAGAATTACGTTTTTTTGGTTGCCGCGACATTGCATTAAAATGAAATAACGGGCGATCAAAAGAACTTATCTGCACCAAAATGGTATCATTAAAAACGCCAGCTCGGCACGCAAATAAGCCCTCAACCGACCCCAGATCATGAAAAATGGAGACGCTACGAGTATCGGAAAATGGCGCAATTGTTTATTTTTTTTTTTTAGCAAAGTTTGGAATTTTTTTTCACCACTTAGGTAAAAAATAACCTAGTCATGCTAGGTGTCTATGAACTCGTAATGACCTGGAGAATCATAATGGCAGGTCAGTTTTAGCATTTAGTGAACCTAGCAAAAAAGCCAAGCAAAAAACAAGTGTGGGATTGCACTTTTTTTGCAATTTCACCGCACTTGGAATTTTTTTCCCGTTTTCTAGTACACGTCATGGTAAATCCAATGATGTCGTTCAAAAGTACAACTCGTCCCACAAAAAATAAGCCCTCACATGGCCAAATTGACGGAAAAATAAAAAAGTTATGGCTCTGGGAAGGAGGGGAGTGAAAAACGAAAACGGAAAATCCCACGGTCATGAAGGGGTTAACTACTTTGGGTGACATATGTAGCAGTGGTGGGGCTGATGGATTGCTCCATGATACTACAAGGGTTAAATGCATTTGATGCTCATGTATGTGACAAAAGGATGATACCCATTGAGGTTGCAGTTAGCTGAGAAATGGTTAGCTTGCCGGCCCAGTTTGGGAGGGGGAACTGAGAGTTGGTAACATGTCCAGGAAGTGACAGGGCCAGTCAGTGAACTTCTCCTGGTGAACTTGCCTCTGCACCATGCGACATTCTCATGGAGCTAGGGAGATCTCAAGGAGGTCACCTCAGTTCAGCCCAGCTGGGAATGCAGCCTCAGTGATGTCACCACCAGTCACCAAGGCTGCGCTCGCAGCATCTCATTCATCAGTGGTTCTCAGCCTGGATGGTGGCATCTTGGCACCGTCCAGGTTGAAAACTCTTTATCAAAAAAAGACACTAATGCACAATAAAGTAAATGACACAATAAAACTTAACATTTACTTACTATAAATAAAACAGTCCAATACAAACATACACGACCTAAAAACACGTATGGCTGCAGAAAAAAGATACAGGGTGCACTACCTCCCTAAAGGGCCAACTATCTGTGCCCTACCTTACAGCAGTGGTTGGCACCCTATAAACCTTCGCAATGGCGCCCCTGCTCAACGTAGGCTCGACCTAACTGTCCCTAATAGGCCCTATCGTGCGGAAGATAGAAAAACAGCACTCAGCAGACCATACACAACAGACAGACAAACAAATGTCACTAGACAAAAAAGATTGTGCAAAAAATGTGCCTAAAATATATCGCACACCTTCTATGATATATTGCACATGTTAAAGAAAAATGGGATATATAATAATCAGGCCTGTGCAAAAGTGTGTTTCTAATTGTTTAGCAATATACACACTTATATAATATATTGCACATTTATTTCCGGCCTCTACCAAGGCAATTAAGCCTATACTCCTGCACTGTACCTAAAATACACCCTACCTGCCTGCGGGGGTTGGCACCCTATATCCCTGCGCAAGTGGCGCCCCCGCTCTAGTCGACTGTCCCTAGTGCACCCTACTAAAATAAAAAGGTGCGGACAATGTAGCGTATGGCAAGAAAAATTTAACACCAAGGCAGGAAAAATACAGTGCAAAACCGATATACATAGATACCCAGTGACATTAAATTACTCAGTCCATGTAAACAAGTATGTTCAGCTCATTAAATTACTCAGCTCATGTAAACAAGTATGTTCAGCTCGACGCGTTTCCCCTATGTAGGTTCATCAGGAGACATACTTATGTTCTAACCAGATATAAAAAAATCAGAACTTATCTGACTGCAATCAGGGGATAATTCAATAGAGCGGTGTGCCCTCTGCCGCAGTGGGGAACAATGTCCATCCAAAAGACTGCCGGACTCTATCAGCCTTCTTTTGAAGGCCCTTTAGGGAGGTAGTGCACCCTATATCTTTTTTCTGCAGCCATACGTGTTTTTAGGTCGCGTATGTTTGTATTGGACTGTTTTATTTATAGTAAGTAAATGTTAGGTTTTATTGTGTCATTTACTTTATTGTGCATTAGTGTCTTTTTTCGGTGAGTTATTCAATTAGGACACTTTCATTTTTGAAAAATTCTGTGAAATTATTTTTGAAAACTCTTTATCCCCTAGACATGGATTATGGCGTAGGACAGAATGACAGACAGATAAGGGATGTTGTTGTTTTTTATTTTTGTTTTATTACAGGAGACAAATTCTTTGGTGGAATTAGGCGTTGGGTGAGTATAACTGTGTTTGTTACTTTTAAATAAAAAAGGAAAACTGTGTTTTGTTTTATTTAAAATAAAAGACATTATTTTGGCTGTGTGTTTGTTTACAATATAACTATAGGATTAGTAATGGGGGTGTCTTATAGACACCTCTCCATTACTAATCCTTCGGCTTGATGTCAGCTAACAATACAAAGGTGACATTAACCCCACAAATATGAACCCCAGTTGCCACATCTAATAGATGTGCCTTTTCTGGGTGGCTGCTGGCTGCTATTTTTAGGCTGAGGGGGCAATTCCATGGCCCCTTACCAGCCTGAGAATACCAGCCCCCAGCTTTCTGCTTTATCAAGGCTAGTTGTCAAAAATGGAGGGGACGCCACGCCATTTGTTAAAATTATTTATTTAAATATTTCATTAACAGCATGGGGACTCCTCTATTCTTGATAACCAGACTTGCTAACATTGACAGCTGAGGGTTGCAGTCCCCAGCTATGAGTTTTGTCTGGCTGGTTATCAAAAATACAGTGTAACCCACGCAGATTTTTTTTTATTATTTATTTACAGCATAGGAATGGCTGATGAATACTCCCATCAGCCACTCCTGCTCTCACTGTTATTAGCGGCAGAAGGTGTTGGATGCGGTAGTCCCATCAGCTGACACCAGTGACTGGAGGTAACTTCATACCTTCCATCACAGCCGAGTGCTCCCGCTGTCTTTTAACAGTGTGGGAACCGCGGCTCTCCGACCGGCGTGGATGGTTTCGCATCACACAGTATATATAGAGTATATATTCCTAATCTTGACATGCATTAGTTGTAATAATAATATAAACAAATTTCTCCAATTAGAAATGCTGCACAGTTCTTTTGATTATCTATGTCGCTTACCCCAAATGCAGGGCAGTGCGGTAGCTTCGGTATCCATGGTTACGACCAGTCATATAGTGATGGTTAGCTGTTACTGGTCATATTCATAGATATCTAAGCTACTGCAATGATCTGCTTATGAGGTAAATTATATAGTGAATCTGGAGAACTATACTACATTTCTAATTGGAGGTATTTTCTAATATTACTATCATTATTATTACACCTACTAAATATTGGGATAGGATCTTTGAGATGGAATTACCTAATTCAATTTATAGTTTAAAAGTGCAGTATATACACAGGTCAAAAAAAATAAAGGGAACACTTAAATACCACATCCTAGATATTACTGAATGAAATATTCCAGTTGCAAATCTTTATTCATTACATAGCGGAATGCATTGAGAACAACTTCTGTGAAAATGTCTCAAGACAAGGAAAAGAAACTGAGTAGGGTGTGTGGCCTCTACGTGCCTGAATGATCTCCCTACAATGCCGGGGCATGCTCCTAATGAGGCAGCGGATGTTCTCCTGAGGGATCTCCTCCCAGACCTGGGTTAAAGCATCAATCGACTCCTGGACTGTCTATGGTGCAATGTGGTGTTGGTGAATAGAACGAGACATGATGTTCAAGATGTGCTCAGTTGGATTCAGGTTTGGGTAATGATCAGGGCAGTCCAAAGCATCAATGCCTTCATCATGTAGGAACTGCTGACACTTCAGCCATATGAGGCCAAGCATTGTCTTGCATCAGAAGGAACCCATATGGTCTCACAGTGGGTCTGAGGATCTCATCCCGGTACCTAATGAAGTTAGGGTACCTCTGGCTAGCACATGAAGGGCTGTGCCTACCCACACCATTTCTGGCCCACTGCCTGTCATGCTGGCGGATAATGCAGGCAGCAGAACGTTCCCCACTGCGTCTCCAGACTCTGTCATGTCTGTCATATGTGCTCAGTGTGAACCTGCTCTCATTTGTGAAGAGCACAGAGCGCCAATGTCGAATCTGCCAATCTTGAAGAACTCTGGTAAATGCCAATTGCCGTGAACAGTGTTGGGATGTAAGTACAACACTCACGGATGTCGGGCCCTCATACCACCCTCAGGGTGTCTGTTTCTGACAGTGTAAGCAGACACATTGATGTTAGAGGCCTGCTGGAGGTCATTTTGCAGGGCTTTTGCCCTGCTCCTCCTGTTCCGCCTAGCACAAAGGAGGAAGTAGCGGTCCTACTGCTGGGTTGTTGCCCTCCTACTGTCCTCTCTACATCTCCTGGTGTACTGGCCTGTCTCCTGGTACGGTATCTGCTCCATGCTCTTGATACTGTGCTGACAGACACAGCTACCGAGCTACCCTTCTTGCCATAAATGTGCCATCCTGGATAAGCTGCAAATAAGCGTCATTTTCCTGTATTATAAAGTAGTAAATCATTGTAGTTTTAAATATACAATGATTTTAGAAACAAAATCTATTGTTGTTCCTTACCGTGACCTCCAGAAGTTATCCTGTCCAGCAGTGGAATGTGTCCCCTAGCACCAAAATCCTCTGCATTGTCAATGAGAGCCTCCTTCACTGCATCAGGACTGCACAGCACCACAACCGGATCCATTCCAATATGGAGCGTGTATACCGGTCCATACTTCTCACTCAGCTAGTGGAGGAGACAAGCAAAACAGGTCAACATAATTTGGATATTATACCCACATCCCACATTTCTGAATTATATACTACATGAAAACTACGTAACAAAAGTTAAAGTGTCAGGATGGGGAGAAAAAATCAGTACCTCCTGTTAACTTGTAAATTTTCTGTTTGTTGAATTATGCATAGTAATGAGTGGACCCGTGGATGTCAGTGTTTGGCGGGAATTATTTTTAGAAGTCCGGTTTAGAACAAGAACTTGAGCTGACATTGATGCAGGACCCTGAAACCCATATAAGTCAATGGGGACACAAACATCTGTCCTGTAAAATGGCTGTAAAATGGTCAGAGAAAGAGCTGGGGATCTGCTAAATGAAGCAAAATGTGGGCAACAGCAGAACAATTGCCCTGCAAACAAACATTGATATAGAATTACATAAAGGGGTTCTGTCACCATAGCAATCATGGTAAAATGGGAAGTAAATGAATAACAAACATTTTAACCATGTCACCACAGAGACTGAGGCTTGCCACCACCAGTCCAATTAAAAATTTCACTCACAGAGCATGGCTCACAATGGCCCCACAGAACCTTATAAACAATTTCACCCACAGAGCATGGGACATAGTACTCCCACAGAATTTTATTTTAAATATCATCCACCGACCATGGGGCACAGTACCTCAACAGAAGCTGATTAAGAATGTCACCCACCGAGCATGTTTTCACATTTCCCCCACGGATCCAAAATTTCAGCTCCAGTGGCATACATTACAGCAGCTGCCGATGAAAAGCTGGTAGTATGATTTTCAATTGTACTGGCGGTCCGCCATTAGGCTTGCTACCTGCTGTCCCAGCCTCTTTGCCTTTTGACACCTCCTCAATACTTTTGCCTAAGGGTACTGGGGGCCCAAAGTGTTAACCTTGAAAAAATTATGGTACAAAGCAGGCAACCACACCTGATTATTCCAGCTAGGAATAACGGAATACTACTCCATTTTTATGTTCTTGTTTGTCGAAACTGAGGCCATGATTAACAGGGGACACGGTGGAATACAAAGTGAAGGAACTGGAGGCACTCTCAGCCATCCAATCTTAAACCACCTCTACTTATTCTGCCCCTCACCATTAGTACAGTGGTACTTAGTCCTGTGAAATTATGCAGAAAGTAAGCATTACATATGCAACACCCCAGTTAACTGGTCGTTGCAGTGATGTTGCCTTCCTTTTGGGGATGGTGATGTCAGGCTTGGAGGCAAGGGAGATTCTTTCCATCAGGTAAAGCACTCAAATTCAAGACATCTGAATCTAGGCCAGAAGGGGGAGCTCAGGACCCGGATTCAGGGGAGTTTCCCTTATCTATAGGCCTCCTGGCCTAGATGAGGAGTTAGTGAGTCTTGAGGAGTGAGGAGAGGAGAAGGACGTCAGGAGCAGACACAGGGGCTAAGCAGCCACCAGGGAGCTGCGACCCCTGGAAAGCGGGAGAACTTGAAGGAGTTCAATAGTGGAGGAGCTTAGAAGGAAGAAGCACAGAGGAGGAAGAGGCTCAGCAGGGGAACAGTGGAAGGATACCCTAGGAGCCAGAGCGGAGCAGCCGGGTACCTGGAGCCCGAGATCGTGTTGTTCTCCAGGATGCGCGACAGAACCGGAGGGCATAGGACTGTAGGTCAATTGCTGGCATCAAGTCTGAGGTGAAGCACTAAACTGAGAGCCCGGATCATGATAGACCCTATCGTACAGACATCTATCTTAGGATAGGAGAGAGGGTACTTTGCAACTAAGCTTCAAGCGGCAGGGACCTCGCCAACTAAAGTAGCGCAAGTAGGAAAGGCTTACGGACCTCACCTGGGAGAGGGATCCCCTATTCCCTCCTAGCCGGTCAGACCACAGCAACCCTGCACTTGGTACCCTGGACTGAGGACTGCTAACATCAGTAAACCAGGTAAAGACTGCAAACCTGTGACCTCGTTCTTTACCATATCATCCACCATACCATCAGTGCCCTACACTTGGGAAGCCCTGGGGACCCCGCTTCATCTGTGGAAAACGTTACCATCTTGCTGCAACAACATCACCCCAGAGGACCCCTTTAAGCAGCGTTTGTCCCTACTGACCGAATACCACAGGTGGCGTCACGAACGAAAAAACCTTTCCCCTTCAACTGGGCGCCCAGGGCCACAGACCGGGTTGCCGCCACCGTGACATCCCCTTTAAGACCAGACCCAGTACAGTACCCAATGGCCCAGGGGGGTGACTCACATAGTGTTCACATGATATTGTCCACAACATTACCATGGGGCAGAGTAACCACACATTACCTGATTAAAAATGTAACCCACAGACCATGGTGCAGAGTACCCCCACAGTTGCTGGTTAAAATCTCACCCCTGGCCATGGGGCACAGTAACCCTACATAAGCTGATAAAAAAAATCATCCACAGAGCATAGAGCACAGTACCCCCACAGAAGTCGATTAAAAATGTCACCCACAGACCATGGGGCACAGTATCACTACAGGAGCTAATTTCACCCACAAATCATGGGGCAGAGCACCCCCACAAAAGCTGATTCCAATTTCACCCCCTGACTATGGGGCAGAGTGCTCCCAGAGAATCTTATAAAAAATGTTACACACAGAGCTTGTTTTCACAGTTCCTCCACTGAACCAAACATTTACTTACAGTAGCATACAGTAAAGAAACCACAGATAAAAGGCTTGTAGAATAATTTTTAGTGATGAGTAGTGTTGAGCGATACCTTCCGATATCGGAAAGTATCGGTATCGGAAAGTATCGGCCGATACCGTCAAAGTATCGGATCTAATCCGATACCGATACCCGATCCCAATGCAAGTCAATGGGACGAAAATATCGGAATTAAACTAAACCCTTTATTTCCTTGTAGGTTAATTCTACATGAAGGAAAACAACTAAGAATAATGTAGGATGTATTGGGGGAGGTGGCGGAGACATTAAAGGCACAGAGGTTTAGCCCAATCAAATAGAATAGCAGGATTTTTATATTTTTTTTATGACGTTCGGTGTTAGAAAGATTTTGACTATGTTAATTTTTTATTTATTTTGTCAGATATTGATGTTTCACTACTTCCACGCCCTTCACCTTCTTTTTTACTTCTCCCACACTTTCTTCTTCATTATCCTCATCATCAGCTTCTTTGACATCACCTTCTTCACCTTATTCATCTTCTTCTTCATCTTCTACCTATTATTTTTTTGGTTACATTGTTCATATTCTTTTTATTCAACTATTATCTTCTTCATATTCAACTTTTTCATCATATTCTTATTTGTGACAGGCATTCCCGTAGTTGTTATCTATAAAAGTTTGAAGATTACACCTTCCGTTCTGCCTGTCACAAAAGAGTTACATTTGTCCGCGTTCAGTTTGGCCTGCAGCATCAGGCTTTATCCAGGGGCACCGCGAGGAGGAATGGACTCACCCCCATACACTGCTTAGTCTTCTTCTGCTTATAATTTAGATAATATCTTTTGCTCTGATATTTAATCTTATGCTTAATGTTCTTCTGCTCTTTGTTCTGCAGCCTCTTGTTCTTCTGCTTCTCGGTCTTCCAGGTCGTCGTCGTCTCCGGGGTCGTCGTCATCGGGGTGGTCTTCAGGGTCATCGTCTCCAGGGTCGTCGTCATCTCGGTGGTTGTCATCTCAGGTGTCGTCGTCATCTTAGGGGTGGTCTTCCGGGTCATCGTCTTTAGGGTCTTGAACTTGGAAATGTAGCAGAAGGTACAAGAAGGCTGAGAAAATGCCGAGAAACAGCTGATGGAACTGGAACTCGGATGGCTACCCAAAGGTCCAAGAGCCAATGGAACTACCGAGGACCAGCTGACGTTACTGGAACCCGGTTACTAATCAGGAGGTACCCGTGCCTGAAAGCACTACCAAGGACCACCTGACGTTGGTGGAACTCGGATACCCAGAGGGAGGCACCTAAGCCAAAGGCTCTGCCCGGAACCAGCTGACGGTACTGGAACCAGGATGGGGAGCAGAAGGTACAAGAGCAAAAGACACTGCCGAGAACCAGCTGATGGTACTGGAACCCGGATGGGTAGCCAAAGGTCCAAGAGCCAATGGAACTACCGAGGACCAGCTGACGTTACTGGAACCCGGTTACTAAGCAGGAGGTACCCGTGCCTGAAAGCACTACCAAGGACCACCTGACGTTGGTGGAACTCGGATACCCAGAGGGAGGCACCTAAGCCAAAGGCTCTGCCCGGAACCAGCTGACGGTGCTGGAACCAGGATGGGGACCTATTCAAGCTTGTCTTCCTAGAGCCCCAACTAGCGGTGTTGGAGAAAAGGGTCAGCAGGGGGAGCAGAGTGTAGGCCGAAGCCTGCACTGGTGGCAGCTTTGGGTCTGTTGTGTCTGCGTGGCTGTTGCAGGACACGTTGCCGGCTACACAGCAGGGGAACAGCTGGCAGTGCTGAACCCCACTGACACATTGGCTGGTGTTTTCCTCTGTGCAGCTAGCACATCTGGGCCCCAACTGGCGGTGTTAGAGCCCAGGGTCAGCAGGAGGAGGAGAGGGAGCAGAGTGTAGGCCGAAGCCTGCACTGGAGCAAGTTGAAAGGGAACCTTTAACCCCCCCCCAGGCGTTTGTAGCTGAAAGAGCCATCGTGTACAGCACTAATGCTGGAAAAGGTAAACTTAGCTCTTTTAATTATGGTCCTTGCACATGCTGAACCTAACACTTATGAAATGTGTCCCCTCCTACTGTTATACCGTCCGGTAGGTGGAACTTTCCTTTGTCATGTGACGCAGCACAGCCGTCATTCTTACCCCCTTGGCGCCGTGCGCCGCCTCCTCAGCGTTGTTTGAATCTGTCCCGGAGCCTGCGCTGTTAGGTTAGCCCTTGGCCATGCACACAATTTGCGCTGCCCGTCTTCTGACATCATTTGGGGCCAGACTGGCTGCGCCTGTGCGGCTGCGCTGGCCGAGATCCCGCTTCGCAGTGTCGTCTAATGTAATCCCACCGCGGGCCTGGGATCCGTGGCCATGCGCAGTGCATATCCTCGCCTCTCACTCCCCTCCCTACGGCTTCTTCAGACTGTGCGGTGTCACGGCCGTGGCATGCTATTAGGGATCAGCTGACACCGCACAGTCTGAAGAAGCAGTAGGGAGATGAGTGAGAGGCGGAGGTTCAGATATGTACTGCGCATGTCCATGGATCTCAGGCCCCCAGTGGGATTAAATCAGAAGACACTGCGAGGCGGGATCTCGGCCAGCGCGGCCGCACAGGCGCAGCCAGCCTGACACCAAATGATGTCAGAAGAGGGGCAGCGCTAAGTGTGCCTGGCCAAGGGATAACATAACAGCACAGGCTTCGAGACAGAATCAAACAACGCTGAGGAGCCGGCGAACGGCGCCGGGGGAGTAAGAATGACGGCTGTGCTGCGTCACATTACGAAGGAAAATCCCACCTCCGGGACGGTTTTACGGTATCAGTGGACACATTTTATAAGTGTTAAGTTCTGCGTGTGCAAGGAGCTAAACAAAAATAGCTACCTTTTCCTTGTGCATTATTACTGCTGCACAAGGTGGCTCTTTCAGTAACAAACGCCTTGGGGGGGGGGACAGGTTCCCTTACATTTCAGTTGTTGTGTCAGCGTGGCGGTCGCTGGACACATTGCCGGCTACAAAGCTGGGGATCAGCTGACGTTACTGACGTTACTGAAACCCAATAACACTGGGTCGTATGTTTTGACTGTGCAGACGGCACTTCTGAGCCTCAACTGGCGGTGTTGGAGCCCAGGATTTTAAGTTCAGGTGGTAGAAAGATGAACACAACAGGAGACCTGGATAACGTAGACAGTCACCTAATTATTTAATCAGGAAGAGGAGTGGCAAATTCCTGTGAGATCCAGGCCTTGTTCATTTTCAGGAAAGTAAGCCGGTCAATGTTATCGGAGGATAGTCGCATGCGACGGTCAGTTAGTACACCACCTGCAGCACTAAAGACGCGTTCCGATAATACACTAGCCGCAGGGCAAGCCAGCAACTCCAATGCATACTGGCTTAGCTCTGGCCATGTATCCAGCTTTGAGACCCAAAACTTGACAGGTGAAGAGCCGTCTGGGAGTACAGCAAGAGGGCAAGACATGTAGTCTGTCACCATCTGACGGAACCGTTGCCTCCTGCTGACTGGAGCCGTCTGTGATGGTGTAGACTTTTGTGGCGGGCACAGAAAACTGTGCCACAGTTGGGCCATACTGGTCTTGCCTTGGGCAGAGGCACTGCTTCTGCTACCTCTTTGTGCAGAGCCTCCACCACTGCCTGGACGCACGGAGCTGCTTTGTAATGCACTATCACCACTTCTCTCACTTGGAATGGAGAGGATGATGGAATTCACCAGTGTGTCTTGGTACTCCCGCATTTTTCGCTCCCGGTTCAACGGTGTGATGAGGCTTTCTACGTTGTCCCGGTAGCGAGGATCGAGGAGGGTGAACACCCAATAATCAGACTCATCTAGCAGTGGCTGGGCAATGGGCAGGATGAGGAGGAAACAGATATAGGGCCAAAGAATAAAGTAGGCTAAATGCAGTTCAAAATTGGTAACAGGACTAAACAGGCGGCACTGCTTTGTTCAGTGGAGTAGCAAACCCAAGAGCAGCAGACACTGTTTTAAGGGCCCAACCACACTAGTAGGCCAAATGCAGTTTAATATCTGATACTATATGCCGAAAGCCAGAAGGTAGAAGCTCAGCTGTTTTCAGTTGAGGACAAACACCAGGCAGGGGCAGACACCGTTAGTAGGCCCTAAACACCATTTTTTTACTTAAAAACAGCACTTAATGAGAGCCAGAAGGTTGAAGCACAGCTGTATTCAGTTGAGGACAAACACCAGGCAGGGGCAGACACCGTTAGTAGGCCCTAAACACCATTTTTTTACTTAAAAACAGCACTTAATGAGAGCCAGAAGGTTGAAGCTCAGCTGTATTCAGTTGAGGGCAACACCAGGGAGGGGCAGACACCGTTAGTAGGCCGTAACCAAAGTTGAAGGCCAAATGCAGTTTAATATCTGATACTATAGGCCGAAAGCCAGAAGGTAGAAGCTCAGCTGTATTCAGTTGAGAGCAACACCAGGGAGGGGCAGACACCATTAGTAGGCCCTAACCACCAATTTTTAAAAACACAGCACTTAATGAGAGCCAGAAGGTTGAAGCACAGCTGTATTCAGTTGAGGACAAACACCAGGCGGGGCAGACACCGTTAGTAGGCCCTAAACACCATTTTTTTATTTAAAAACAGCACTTAATGAGAGCCAGAAGGTTGAAGCTCAGCTGTATTCAGTTGAGGGCAACACCAGGGAGGGGCAGACACCGTTAGTAGGCCGTAACCAAAGTTGAAGGCCAAATGCAGTTTAATATCTGATACTATAGGCCGAAAGCCAGAAGGTAGAAGCTCAGCTGTATTCAGTTGAGGGCAACACCAGGGAGGGGCAGACACCGTTAGTAGGCCCTAACCACCAATTTTTAAAAACACAGCACTTAATGAGAGCCAGAAGGTTGAAGCACAGCTGTATTCAGTTGAGGACAAACACCAGGCAGGGGCAGACACCGTTAGTAGGCCCTAAACACCATTTTTTTTATTTAAAAACAGCACTTAATGAGAGCCAGAAGGTTGAAGCTCAGCTGTATTCAGTTGAGGGCAACACCAGGGAGGGGCAGACACCGTTAGTAGGCCGTAACCAAAGTTGAAGGCCAAATGCAGTTTAATATCTGATACTATAGGCCGAAAGCCAGAAGGTAGAAGCTCAGCTGTATTCAGTTGAGGGCAACACCAGGGAGGGGCAGACACCGTTAGTAGGCCCTAACCACCAAATTTTAAAAAACACAGCACTTAATGAGAGCCAGAAGGTTGAAGCACAGCTGTATTCAGTTGAGGACAAACACCAGGCAGGGGCAGACACCGTTAGTAGGCCCTAAACACCATTTTTTTATTTAAAAACAGCACTTAATGAGAGCCAGAAGGTTAAAGCTCAGCTGTTTTCAGTTGAGGGCAACACCAGGGAGGGGCAGACACCGTTAGTAGGCCGTAACCAAAGTTGAAGGCCAAATGCAGTTTAATATCTGATACTATAGGCCGAAAGCCAGAAGGTAGAAGCTCAGCTGTATTCAGTTGAGGGCAACACCAGGGAGGGGCAGACACCGTTAGTAGGCCCTAACCACCAATTTTTAAAAACACAGCACTTAATGAGAGCCAGAAGGTTGAAGCACAGCTGTATTCAGTTGAGGACAAACACCAGGCAGGGGCAGACACCGTTAGTAGGCCCTAAACACCATTTTTTTATTTAAAAACAGCACTTAATGAGAGCCAGAAGGTTGAAGCTCAGCTGTATTCAGTTGAGGGCAACACCAGGGAGGGGCAGACACCGTTAGTAGGCCGTAACCAAAGTTGAAGGCCAAATGCAGTTTAATATCTGATACTATAGGCCGAAAGCCAGAAGGTAGAGGCTCAGCTGTATTCAGTTGAGGGCAACACCAGGGAGGGGCAGACACCATTAGTAGGCCGTAACCAAAGTTGAAGGCCAAATGCAGTTTAATATCTGATACTATAGGCCGAAAGCCAGAAGGTGGAAGCTCCGATTTAGACAGTGGAGGACAATTTGAATTAGGGACTGCAGACAGACTTAGTAGGCTGTCCCCTGTGGACCATGCATCCACCACATTAACCCATTGCGCCTTAATGGACACGTAATCTTCCGTGGCCATGCCTACAGGTCCATGCATCTGTTGTCAGGTGCACCTTTGTACTCACAGATTGCCAGAGTGCATGGACAATGCGGTCTTTTACATGCTGGTGGAGGGTTGGGATGGCTTTTCTCGCAAAAGAAGTGTCGACTGGTTAGCTTGTAGCGTGGTACAGCGTAGTCCATCATGGCCTTATTAATAGTAAATAAAATATATAACTAGGCTCTATGAACTTTTAAATAGGTTCCAGGGGTACACGGGCAGCATTGGTGTGGTCAGTGGAGGAGTATTGCAAGTAGGGGCCGCAGACAGGCTATCAAAGGCCTAAAATAACAAACAATAGGCAGGCATGGCAGTTTAAAATCGGTTACATGGATACACAGGCAGGCACTCCAGGCAGCATTGTGGTCAGTGGAGGAGTATTGCAAGTAGGGGCCGCAGACAGGCTATCAAAGGCCTAAAATAACAAACAATAGGCTCATGGCAGTTTTACATCGGTTACATGGATACACAGGCAGGCAGCATTGTGGTCAGTGGAGGAGGATTGCAAGTAGGGGCCGCAGACAGGCTATCAAAGGCCTAAAATAACAAACAATAGGCAGGCATGGCAGTTTTAAATCGGTTACATGGATACACAGGCAGTCACTCCAGGCAGTATTGTGGTCAGTGGAGGAGTATTGCAAGTAGGGGCCGCAGACTGGCTATCAAAGGCCTAAAATAACAAACAATAGGCAAGCATGGCAGTTTAAAATCGGTTACATGGATACACAGGCAGGCACTCCAGGCAGCATTGTGGTCAGTGGAGGAGTATTGCAAGTAGGGGCCGCAGACAGGCTATCAAAGGCCTAAAATAACAAACAATAGGCAGGCCTGGCAGTTTAAAATCGGTTACATGGATACACAGGCAGGCACTCCAGGCAGTATTGTGGTCAGTGGAGGAGTATTGCAAGTAGGGGCCGCAGACAGGCTATCAAAGGCCTAAAATAACAAACAATAGGCAGGCATGGCAGTTTAAAATCGGTTACATGGATACACAGGCAGGCACTCCAGGCAGTATTGTGGTCAGTGGAGGAGTATTGCAAGTAGGGGCCGCAGACAGGCTATCAAAGGCCTAAAATAACAAACAATAGGCAGGCATGGCAGTTTAAAATCGGTTACATGGATACACAGGCAGGCACTCCAGGCAGCATTGTGGTCAGTGGAGGAGTATTGCAAGTAGGGGCCGCAGACAGGCTATCAAAGGCCTAAAATAACAAACAATAGGCAAGCATGGCAGTTTAAAATCGGTTACATGGATACACAGGCAGGCACTCCAGGCAGCATTGTGGTCAGTGGAGGAGTATTGCAAGTAGGGGCCGCAGACAGGCTATCAAAGGCCTAAAATAACAAACAATAGGCAGGCATGGCAGTTTAAAATCGGTTACATGGATACACAGGCAGGCACTCCAGGCAGTATTGTGGTCAGTGGAGGAATATTGCAAGTAGGGGCCGCAGACAGGCTATCAAAGGCCTAAAATAACAAACAATAGGCAGGCATGGCAGTTTAAAATCGGTTACATGGATACACAGGCAGGCACTCCAGGCAGTATTGTGGTCAGTGGAGGAGTATTGCAAGTAGGGGCCGCAGACAGGCTTCAAAGGCCTAAAATAACAAACAGTAGGCAGTCATGGCAGTTTAAAATCGGTTACATGGATACACAGGCAGGCACTCCAGGCAGTATTGTGGTCAGTGGAGGAGTATTGCAAGTAGGGGCCGCAGACAGGCTCACAAAGGCCTAAAATAACAAACAATAGGCAGGCATGGCAGTTTAAAATCGGTTACATGGATACACAGGCAGGCACTCCAGGCAGCATTGTGGTCAGTGGAGGAGTATTGCAAGTAGAGGCCGCAGACAGGCTATCAAAGGCCTAAAATAACAAACAATAGGCAGGCATGGCAGTTTAAAATCGGTTACATGGATACACAGGCAGGCACTCCAGGCAGTATTGTGGTCAGTGGAGGAGTATTGCAAGTAGGGGCCGCAGACAGGCTATCAAAGGCCTAAAATAACAAACAATAGGCAGGCATGGCAGTTTAAAATCGGTTACATGGATACACAGGCAGGCACTCCAGGCAGTATTGTGGTCAGTGGAGGAGTATTGCAAGTAGGGGCCGCAGACAGGCTATCAAAGGCCTAAAATAACAAACAATAGGCAGGCATGGCAGTTTTAAATCAGTTACATGGATACACAGGCAGGCACTCCAGGCAGCATTGTGGTCAGTGGAGGAGTATTGCAAGTAGGGGCCGCAGACAGGCTATCAAAGGCCTAACATAACAAACAATAGGCTCATGGCAGTTTTACATCGGTTCATGGATACACAGGCAGGCAGCATTGTGGTCAGTGGAGGAGGATTGCAAGTAGGGGCCGCAGACAGGCTATCAAAGGCCTAAAATAACAAACAATAGGCAGGCATGGCAGTTTAAAATCGGTTACATGGATACACAGGCAGGCACTCCAGGCAGTATTGTGGTCAGTGGAGGAGTATTGCAAGTAGGGGCCGCAGACAGGCTATCAAAGGCCTAAAATAACAAACAATAGGCAGGCATGGCAGTTTAAAATCGGTTACATGGATACACAGGCAGGCACTCCAGGCAGCATTGTGGTCAGAGGAGGAGTATTGCAAGTAGGGGCCGCAGACAGGCTATCAAAGGCCTAAAATAACAAACAATAGGCAGGCATGGCAGTTTAAAATCGGTTACATGGATACACAGGCAGGCACTCCAGGCCGCATTGTGGTCAGTGGAGGAGTATTGCAAGTAGGGGCCGCAGACAGGCTATCAAAGTCCTAAAATAACAAACAATAGGCAGGCATGGCAGTTTAAAATCGGTTACATGGATACACAGGCAGGCACTCCAGGCAGTATTGTGGTCAGTGGAGGAGTATTGCAAGTAGGGGCCGCAGACAGGCTATCAAAGGCCTAAAATAACAAACAATAGGCAGGCATGGCAGTTTAAAATCGATTACATGGATACACAGGCAGGCACTCCAGGCAGTATTGTGGTCAGTGGAGGAGTATTGCAAGTAGGGGCCGCAGACAGGCTATCAAAGGCCTAAAATAACAAATAATAGGCAGGCATGGCAGTTTAAAATCGGTTACATGGATATACAGGCAGGCACTCCAGGCAGTATTGTGGTCAGTGGAGGAGTATTGCAAGTAGGGGCCGCAGACAGGCTATCAAAGGCCTAAAATAACAAACAATAGGCAGGCATGGCAGTTTAAAATCGGTTACATGGATACACAGGCAGGCACTCCAGGCAGCATTGTGGTCAGTGGAGGAGTATTGCAAGTAGGGGCCGCAGACAGGCTATCAAAGGCCTAAAATAACAAACAATAGGCAGGCATGGCAGTTTAAAATCGGTTACATGGATACACAGGCAGGCACTCCTGGCAGTATTGTGGTCAGTGGAGGAGTATTGCAAGTAGGGGCCGCAGACAGGCTATCAAAGGCCTAAAATAACAAACAATAGGCAGGCATGGCAGTTTAAAATCGGTTACATGGATACACAGGCAGGCACTCCAGGCAGTATTGTGGTCAGTGGAGGAGTATTGCAAGTAGGGGCCGCAGACAGGCTATCAAAGGCCTAAAATAACAAACAATAGGCTCATGGCAGTTTTACAGCGGTTACATGGATACACGGGCAGGCAGCTGGTGATGAGTGGAGGAGTATTTAAAGTAGGGACCGCAGACAGGCTATCAAAGGCCTAAAATAACAAACAATAGGCTCATGGCAGTTTTACATCGGTTACATGGATACACAGGCAGGCAGCATTGTGGTCAGTGGAGGAGGATTGCAAGGAGTGTCTGACACAGTTAGTACTCAAAAAAAAAAATAATTTAATGTCTCGCAAAACAACTATAAGTAAAAAAAGGGTGGCATGCTTAGGTACAGGGGTGGGCTCATCTGCAGAGTTTATGACAAAGTAATTTGTCAGTAAATTAGTATTTACTGGTGTCAATATAGGACACTGCCCCAGACTACTTTAACTAGCATCATAGATGCAAACAAATTGGTATTGTTTGTCAGTGCCAGGCATTGAATGATGTCAGTGCATAGACTAAACATTGGTGGAGCTGTGCGAGATAATTTTGCACGTGGTAGAGCACAGTTTGAGCTGGGGGGGACTCTCTTGTGGCCGGCGGTACCGCCCCAGGGCCCCTCATGTTACAACGGTGTGTCTGACGTTGGGTGCGCACCACCACCGCCAGAGACACTACATTGTACTATGAGGGACCCAGTGGCAGTGCCGTCGACCAAAAGCGGGCACACCCACCTCTTCAGACAAACAGCACTGTAACGGGTGCTTGCGCCAAGTGGCGAGACAACGGCCCCGTGGGTGGATTTTTCCCATTGGGGGAGGTGTAAACATGTCGTATGCTGGACAAACAGCTGCTGCAAATTAAGAGATAGGAACACTCAGTAAGACCAGTCCAGAAGCAAGACCTTTTTATAGGAAAGCTAGGTGTCAGCCGGGAAAGGTGGGGCAAAATAATTTGAAATCCAGGAGTGGTTCATTTTAATGAAGGTGAGATCATCCACATTTTGGGTAGCCAGACGAGTCCTTTTTTCGGTTAATATTGAACCAGCAGCACTGAATACTCTTTCTGATAGCACACTAGCTGCTGGGCAAGCCAGCTCCTGCAACGCATATTCTGCCAATTCAGGCCAGGTGTCTAATTTGGATGCCCAGTAATCAAATGGGAATGACGGTTGAGGGAGAACATCGATAAGGGAAGAAAAATAGTTAGTAACCATACTGGACAAATGTTGTCTCCTGTCACTTTGAATAGATGCTGCAGTACCTGTCCTGTCTGCGGTCATTGCGAAATCACTCCACAACCTGGTCAGAAAACCCCTCTGTCCAATGCCACTTCTGATCTGTGCACCTCTAACACCTCTGCCCTGTAGCCCCCTGCAGATCGTGTGAGAACCATCACCGGCGCTGTGTGCTGGGAATGCCTTAATCAAACGGTCTACAAGAGTAGCTTGTTTGGTTGCTAATATTTGTTCGAGGTTCTCATGTGGCATAATATTTTGCAATTTGCCTTTATAGCGAGGGTCAAGGATGCAGGCCAACCAGTAATCGTCATCGCTCATCATTTTAATAATGCGTGTGTCCCTTTTGAGGGTACGTAAGGCATAATCCGCCATGTGTGCCAAAGTTCCAGTTGTCAAATCTGCGGTTGTGCTGGTTGTAGGGGCTGTTACAGGCAAATCTACGTCACTTGTCTCCCTTAAAAAAACAGAACCCGGCCTTGCAATGCCACTAATTTCTGTTGGCCCAGGAGAAGCTTCCTCATTCAAAAAGTACTCATCCCCATCATCCTCCTCGTCCTCCTCCTCCTCTTCGCCCGCTACCGCGTCCTCTACACGGCCCTGACCAGACAATGGCTGACTGTCATCAAGGCTTTCCTCTTCCTCGGCTGCAGACGCCTGCTCCTTTATGTGCGTCAAACTTTGCCTCAGCAGACGCATTAGGGGGATGCTCATGCTTATTATGGCATTGTCTGCACTAACCAGCCGTGTGCATTCCTCAAAACACTGAAGGACTTGACACAGGTCTTGTAGCTTTTAACACTGCACACCTGACAACTCCATGTCTGCCATCCAACTGCCTGCCCATGTATGTGTATCCTCCCACAAAAAC
The DNA here is from genome assembly GCF_051348905.1 of Ranitomeya variabilis. Lineage (NCBI taxonomy): Eukaryota > Metazoa > Chordata > Amphibia > Anura > Dendrobatidae > Ranitomeya > Ranitomeya variabilis. The sequence goes on from NC_135233.1 coordinate 353,975,971, forward strand.
ATAACAGCACGCATCTGTTCGCACAGTCTCTGAAGCATGTGCAGTGTGGAGTTCCACCTTGTTGAAATGTCGATGATTAGGCCATGCTGGGGAAGGTTCAAAGACCGCTGATAGTTCTGCATACGGCTGGAGTGTACGGGCGAACGGCGGACATGCGAGCAAAGTTTGCGCACTTTGAGGAGCAGGTCTGGTAACCCCGGGTAACTTTTCAGGAAGCACTGCACCACCAGGTTTAAGGTGTGAGCCAGGCAAGGAATGTGTTTCAGTTGGGAAAGGGCTATGGCAGCCATGAAATTCCTTCCGTTATCACTCACAACCTTGCCTGCCTCAAGATGTACAGTGCCCAGCCATGACTGAGTTTCATTCAGCAAGAACTCGGACAGAACTTCCGCGGTGTGTCTGTTGTCACCCAAACACTTCATTGCCAATACAGCCTGCTGACGCTTGCCACTAGCTGTCCCATAATGGCACACCTGGTGTGCAACAGTGGCAGCTACGGATGGAGTGGATGTGCGACTGCGGCGTGTGGACGAGCTCTCGCTTCTGCATGAGGAGGAGGAAGAGGAGGAGGGGGGCTAACGCCTACAGCCAACTCTTTCCTTGACCGTGGACTAGGCAAAACTGTCCCAATATTGCTGTCCCCTGTGGACCCTGCATCCACCACATTCAGCCAGTGTGCCGTGATGGACACGTAACGTCCCTGGCCATGCCTACTGGTCCATGCATCTGTTGTCAGGTGCACCTTTGTAGTCACAGACTGCCTGAGTGCATGGACGATGCGGTCTTTAACATGCTGTTGGAGGGCTGGGATGGCTTTTCTAGAAAAGAATTGCCGACTGGGTAGCTCGTAGCGTGGTACAGCGTAGTCCATCAGCGCTTTGAAAGCTTCGCTTTCAACTAACCGGTAGGGCATCATCTCTAATAAGATTAGTCTAGCAATGTGGGCGTTCAAACCCTGTGTACGCGGATGCGAGGATGAGTACTTCCTTTTCCTAACAAGAGTCTCATGTAGGGTGAGCTGGACTGGAGAGCTGGAGATCGTGGAACTAGCGGTGGTGCCGGTGGACATGGGAGACTGAGAGAGGGTTGGAGATGGTATTCTTGCCGGTGCCCTACATGCAGTGTTTCCTACTGCAAACCTGGTGATTCCCTGACTGCTTTGGCCTGGCGACGAAAGCTGCACAGATACTGCCGGTGGTGCGGGAAATGGTGGGTTTACAGTGAGGGAAGGGATGTAGCGTTGCTGACTAGCTTCATTGGCCGAGGGTGCTGCAACCTTTAGGGACATTTGGTAGTTATTCCAGACTTGCAAATGCATGGTGGATAAATGTCTATGCATGCAACTTGTATTTAGACTTTTAAGATTCTGACCTCTGCTTAAGGTAGTTGAACATTTTTGACAGATGACTTTGCGCTGATCATTTGGATGTTGTTTAAAAAAATGCCAGACTGCACTCTTTCTACTATCGGATAACTTTTCAGGCATTGCAGACTGAGCTTCTTTAACCGGATGGCCACGCTGTCCTCCAACAGGTTTTGGTTTTGCCACGCGTTTTTGGCCAGATACGGGCCCGGTAGATGGAACCTGCTGTGATGTTGATGCCTGCTGCGGCTCCTCCTCTTCCGCTTCTGAACTACTGCCGCCTGCACCCTGTTCCCCCAATGGCTGCCAATCTGGGTCAACAACTGGGTCATCTATGACCTCCTCTTCTATGTCATGGGCAATTTCGTCTGTGTCACCGTGTAAGCCGGTGGTATAGCGTTCGTGACGGGGCACCATAGTCTCCGCTGGGTTTGATTCTGCCTCAGTACACTGCGAGGGCAATGTTCTTGTCTGAGTCAAAGGAACAGCATAGTAATCTGGCTGTGGCTGTGCATCTGTGCACTCCATGTCCGATTCAACTTCTAATGGGCATGGCCTGTTAACTGTTTCACTGTCTAACCCAGGAACGGTATGTGTAAAGAGCTCCATGGAGTAACCTGTTGTGTCGACTGACGCATCCTTCACTGTTGTTCTGGGTGAAGGACAAAAGGAAGCGACTTGTTCATGACCGGGAGCATCCACTGACGATGCACTGCTCTGACATTTGGCACTTTCCGGGGAGGAGGCGAAAGAGCTAGAGGCAGAGTCAGCAATGAAAGCCAATACTTGTTCCTCCTGCTCCGGCTTCAAAATTGGTTTTCCTACTCCCAGAAAAGAGAGCGTTTGAGGCCTTGTGTAGGCAGACAACGTTTTTGGCTCAACAACTCGAGACTTAGGTGCTGTATTGCTTTTACCACGACCACCTGATGCTCCACCACCACTACCATCATTACCAGCTGACAATGACCGCCCACGGCCACGACCTCTTCCACTAGACTTCCTCATTGTTTGCAAAACGTAACCAAAGTAACGCTATTTGTTACTGTAAAACAACTTATAAGGTGAACTCAAACTTCTGTAGAATTTATATATACCTTTATAGGTGCCTGACACTGAAAGGAAAATCAGGCCCAATGTTACACACTCGGTTTTCTGTGCCCCAATAATTTGAGACAGATGGCACACACAGGAGCAGCACTCAAGCAGACTTGCCAATATTTATCTCCCACTATTTTTTTTTTTTTTTTGAAAAGGGAGAATTTACCCCAAAAAAACAAAAAGGCCCAGTATTACACACTGCTTTTCGGTGGGACACAATGAGAGACAGATGCCACACACAGGACTGGCACGGAGGCAGACTTGCCAATATTTATCTCCCACTAACTATTTTTTTTGGGGGAAAGGGAGAATTTACCCAAAAAAAACAAAAAGGCCCAGTATTACACACTGCGTTTCGGTGGGACACAATGAGAGACAGATGCCACACACAGGACTGGCACGGAGGCAGACTTGCCAATATTTATCTCCCACTAACTATTTTTTTTTTGAAAAGGGAGAATTTACCCCAAAAAAAACAAACAGGCCCAGTATTACACACTGCTTTTCGGTGGGACACAATGAGAGACAGATGCCACACACAGGACTGGCACGGAGGCAGACTTGCCAATATTTATCTCCCACTAACTATTTTTTTTTGAAAAGGGAGAATTTACCCCAAAAAAACAAAAAGGCCCAGTATTACACACTGCTTTTCGATGGGACACAATGAGAGACAGATGCCACACACAGGACTGGCATGGAGGCAAACTTGCCAATATTTATCTCCCACTAACTATTTTTTTTTGAAAAGGGAGAATTTACCCCCCCCCCAAAAAAATGGCCAAGTATCACACAGTGGTTTTTTCGGTGCCACACAATGAGAGTGAGATGCCACCCACAGCAATGGCACGGAGGCAGGCTTGCCAATATTTATCTCCCACTAACTATTTTTTTTTGGAAAAGGGAGAATTTAGCCCAAAAAAAAAAAAATGGCCAAGTATCACACAGTGGTTTTTTCGGTGCCACACAATGAGAGTGAGATGCCACCCACAGCAATGGCACGGAGGCAGGCTTGCCAATATTTATCTCCCACTAACTATTTTTTTTTGGAAAAGGGAGAATTTAGCCCAAAAAAAAAAAATGGCCAAGTATCACACAGTGGTTTTTTCGGTGCCACACAATGAGAGAGAGATGCCACCCACAGCAATGGCATGGAGGCAGGCTTGCCAATATTTATCTCCCACTAACTATTTTTTTTTTTTGAAAAGGGAGAATTTACCCAAAAAAACCAAAAAGGACCAGTATTACACACTGCTTTTCGGTGGGACACATTGAGAGACAGATGCCACACACAGGACTGGCACGGAGGCAAACTTGCCAATATTTATCTCCCACTAACTATTTTTTTTTGAAAAGGGAGAATTTACCCCAAAAAAAAAAAATGGCCAAGTATCACACAGTGGTTTTTTCGGTGCCACACAATGAGAGAGAGATGCCACCCACAGCAATGGCACGGAGGCAGACTTGCCAATATTTATCTCCCACTAATTTTTTTTTTTTTGGAAAGGGAGAATTTACCGAAAAAAAACAAAAAGGCCCAGTATTACACACTGCGTTTCGGTGGGACACAATGAGAGACAGATGCCACACACAGGACTGGCACGGAGGCAGACTTGCCAATATTTATCTCCCACTAACTATTTTTTTCTTTGAAAAGGGAGAATTTACCCAAAAAAAACAAAAAGGCCCAGTATTACACACTGCTTTTCGGTGGTGGGACACAATGAGAGTGAGATGCCACACACAGGACTGGCATGGAGGCAAACTTGCCAATATTTATCTCCCTCTAACTATTTTTTTTTGGAAAAGGGAGAATTTAGCCAAAAAAAAAAAAAATGGCCAAGTATCACACAGTGTTTTTTTCGGTGCCACACAATGAGAGAGAGATGCCACCCACAGCAATGGCACGGAGGCAGACTTGCCAATATTTATCTCCCACTAACTATTTTTTTTTTTTGAAAAGGGAGAATTTACCCCCCCCCAAAAAAATGGCCAAGTATCACACAGTGGTTTTTTCGGTGCCACACAATGAGAGTGAGATGCCACCCACAGCAATTGCACGGAGGCAGGCTTGTCAATATTTATCTCCCACTAACTATTTTTTTTTGGAAAAGGGAGAATTTAGCCAAAAAAAACAAAAAGGCCCAGTATTACACACTGCTTTTCGGTGGGACACAATGAGAGACAGATGCCACACACAGGACTGGCACGGAGGCAGACTTGCCAATATTTATCTCCCACTAACTATTTTTTTTGGGGGAAAGGGAGAATTTACCCAAAAAAAACAAAAAGGCCCAGTATTACACACTGCGTTTCGGTGGGACACAATGAGAGACAGATGCCACACACAGGACTGGCACGGAGGCAGACTTGCCAATATTTATCTCCCACTAACTATTTTTTTTTTGAAAAGGGAGAATTTACCCCCAAAAAAACAAACAGGCCCAGTATTACACACTGCTTTTCGGTGGGACACAATGAGAGACAGATGCCACACACAGGACTGGCACGGAGGCAGACTTGCCAATATTTATCTCCCACTAACTATTTTTTTTTGAAAAGGGAGAATTTACCCCAAAAAAACAAAAAGGCCCAGTATTACACACTGCTTTTCGATGGGACACAATGAGAGACAGATGCCACACACAGGACTGGCATGGAGGCAAACTTGCCAATATTTATCTCCCACTAACTATTTTTTTTTGAAAAGGGAGAATTTACCCCCCCCCCAAAAAAATGGCCAAGTATCACACAGTGGTTTTTTCGGTGCCACACAATGAGAGTGAGATGCCACCCACAGCAATGGCACGGAGGCAGGCTTGCCAATATTTATCTCCCACTAACTATTTTTTTTTGGAAAAGGGAGAATTTAGCCAAAAAAAAAAAAAATGGCCAAGTATCACACAGTGGTTTTTTCGGTGCCACACAATGAGAGTGAGATGCCACCCACAGCAATGGCACGGAGGCAGGCTTGCCAATATTTATCTCCCACTAACTATTTTTTTTTGGAAAAGGGAGAATTTAGCCCAAAAAAAAAAAATGGCCAAGTATCACACAGTGGTTTTTTCGGTGCCACACAATGAGAGAGAGATGCCACCCACAGCAATGGCATGGAGGCAGGCTTGCCAATATTTATCTCCCACTAACTATTTTTTTTTTTGAAAAGGGAGAATTTACCCAAAAAAACCAAAAAGGACCAGTATTACACACTGCTTTTCGGTGGGACACATTGAGAGACAGATGCCACACACAGGACTGGCACGGAGGCAAACTTGCCAATATTTATCTCCCACTAACTATTTTTTTTTGAAAAGGGAGAATTTACCCCAAAAAAAAAAAATGGCCAAGTATCACACAGTGGTTTTTTCGGTGCCACACAATGAGAGAGAGATGCCACCCACAGCAATGGCACGGAGGCAGACTTGCCAATATTTATCTCCCACTAATTTTTTTTTTTTTGGAAAGGGAGAATTTACCGAAAAAAAACAAAAAGGCCCAGTATTACACACTGCGTTTCGGTGGGACACAATGAGAGACAGATGCCACACACAGGACTGGCACGGAGGCAGACTTGCCAATATTTATCTCCCACTAACTATTTTTTTTTTTGAAAAGGGAGAATTTACCCAAAAAAAACAAAAAGGCCCAGTATTACACACTGCTTTTCGGTGGTGGGACACAATGAGAGTGAGATGCCACACACAGGACTGGCATGGAGGCAAACTTGCCAATATTTATCTCCCTCTAACTATTTTTTTTTGGAAAAGGGAGAATTTAGCCAAAAAAAAAAAAAATGGCCAAGTATCACACAGTGTTTTTTTCGGTGCCACACAATGAGAGAGAGATGCCACCCACAGCAATGGCACGGAGGCAGACTTGCCAATATTTATCTCCCACTAACTATTTTTTTTTTTTGAAAAGGGAGAATTTACCCCCCCCAAAAAAAATGGCCAAGTATCACACAGTGGTTTTTTCGGTGCCACACAATGAGAGTGAGATGCCACCCACAGCAATTGCACGGAGGCAGGCTTGTCAATATTTATCTCCCACTAACTATTTTTTTTTGGAAAAGGGAGAATTTAGCCAAAAAAAAAAAAATGGCCAAGTATCACACAGTGGTTTTTTCGGTGCCACACAATGAGAGTGAGATGCCACCCACAGCAATGGCACGGAGGCAGGCTTGCCAATATTTATCTCCCACTAACTATTTTTTTTTGGAAAAGGGAGAATTTAGCCCAAAAAAAAAAAAATGGCCAAGTATCACACAGTGGTTTTTTCGGTGCCACACAATGAGAGAGAGATGCCACCCACAGCAATGGCATGGAGGCAGGCTTGCCAATATTTATCTCCCACTAACTATTTTTTTTTGGAAAAGGGAGAATTTAGCCAAAAAAAAAAAAAAAATGGCCAAGTATCACACAGTGGTTTTTTCGGTGCCACACAATGAGAGTGAGATGCCACCCACAGCAATGGCACGGAGGCAGACTTGCCAATATTTATCTCCCACTAACTATTTTTTTTTTTTGAAAAGGGAGAATTTACCCAAAAAAACCAAAAAGGACCAGTATTACACACTGCTTTTCGGTGGGACACATTGAGAGACAGATGCCACACACAGGACTGGCACGGAGGCAAACTTGCCAATATTTATCTCCCACTAACTATTTTTTTTTGAAAAGGGAGAATTTACCCCAAAAAAAAAAAATGGCCAAGTATCACACAGTGGTTTTTTCGGTGCCACACAATGAGAGAGAGATGCCACCCACAGCAATGGCACGGAGGCAGACTTGCCAATATTTATCTCCCACTAACTATTTTTTTTTTGAAAAGGTAGAATTTACCCAAAAAACCAAAAAGGCCCAGTATTACACACTGCTTTTCGGTGGGACACAATGAGAGACAGATGCCACACACAGGACTGGCACGGAGGCAGACTTGCCAATATTTATCTCCCACTAACTATTTTTTTTTTGAAAAGGGAGAATTTACCCCAAAAAAACAAAAAGGCCCAGTATTACACACTGCTTTTCGGTGGGACACAATGAGAGACAGATGCCACACACAGGACTGGCACGGAGGCAGACTTGCCAATATTTATCTCCCACTAACTATTTTTTTTTTTGGAAAGGGAGAATTTACCGAAAAAAAACAAAAAGGCCCAGTATTACACACTGCGTTTCGGTGGGACACAATGAGAGACAGATGCCACACACAGGACTGGCACGGAGGCAGACTTGCCAATATTTATCTCCCACTAACTATTTTTTTTTTTTGAAAAGGGATAATTTACCCAAAAAAAACAAAAAGGCCCAGTATTACACACTGCTTTTCGGTGGTGGGACACAATGAGAGTGAGATGCCACACACAGGACTGGCATGGAGGCAAACTTGCCAATATTTATCTCCCTCTAACTATTTTTTTTTGGAAAAGGGAGAATTTAGCCAAAAAAAAAAAAATGGCCAAGTATCACACAGTGTTTTTTTCGGTGCCACACAATGAGAGAGAGATGCCACCCACAGCAATGGCACGGAGGCAGACTTGCCAATATTTATCTCCCACTAACTATTTTTTTTTTTGAAAAGGGAGAATTTACCCCAAAAAAAACAAAAAGGACCAGTATTACACACTGCTTTTCGGTGGGACACATTGAGAGACAGATGCCACACACAGGACTGGCACGGAGGCAGACTTGCCAATATTTATCTCCCACTGACTATTTTTTTTTGAAAAGGGAGAATTTACCCAAAAAAATAAAAATGGCCAAGTATCACACAGTGGTTTTTTCGGTGCCACACAATGAGAGCGAGATGCCACCCACAGCAATGGCACGGAGGCAGACTTGCCAATATTTATCTCCCACTAACTTTTTTTTTTTTGAAAAGGGAGAATTTACCCAAAAAAAACAAAAAGGCCCAGTATTACACACTGCTTTTCGGTGGGACACAATGAGAGACAGATGCCACACACAGGACTGGCACGGAGGCAGACTTGCCAATATTTATCTCCCACTAACTATTTTTTTTTTGAAAAGGGAGAATTTACCCAAAAAACCAAAAAGGCCCAGTATTACACACTGCTTTTCGGTGGGACACAATGAGAGTCAGATGCCACACACAGGACTGGCACGGAGGCAGACTTGCCAATATTTATCTCCCACTAACTATTTTTTTTTGAAAAGGGAGAATTTACCCCCCCCCAAAAAAATGGCCAAGTATTACACAGTGGTTTTTTCGGTGCCACACAATGAGAGTGAGATGCCACCCACAGCAATGGCACGGAGGCAGACTTGCCAATATTTATCTCCCACTAACTATTTTTTTTTTGAAAAGGGAGAATATAGCCAAAAAAAAAAAAATGGCCAAGTATCACACAGTGGTTTTTTCGGTGCCACACAATGAGAGAGAGATGCCACCCACAGCAATGGCACGGAGGCAGACTTGCCAATATTTATCTCCCACTAACTATTTTTTTTTGAAAAGGGAGAATTTAGCCAAAAAAAAAAAATGGCCAAGTATCACAGTGTTTTTTTCGGTGCCACACAATGAGAGAGAGATGCCACCCACAGCAATGGCACGGAGGCAGAGTTGCCAATATTTATCTCCCTGCAGTTATCTCAGAAAAGTATGGCAGGCAGCTAGAAAAAGGACTGCTGCACACAAAAGTGTGGACAAACACACAAGATAGCTGTGCAGAAAGGAAGGAAATACAGGATTTGTGCTTTGAAAAAAGCAGTTGGTTTGCACAGCGTCGTACACACACAGGCACAGCAACGCAGCTATCAGGGTCAGGGAGCCTTCTAGGGCAGCCCAATAAGCGACAGCGCTGAGGAAAAAAAAACGTAGCTTCCACTGTCCCTGCAAACAAAAGGTGGTGTTGGACAGTGGAAATCGCTACAGCACAAGCGGTTTGTAGCTTTATGTACCCTGCCTATCACTATCCCTGCTTCTGAAGAAGCGGCAGCAACCTCTCCCTACGCTCACATCAGCAGCAGTAAGATGGCGGTCGGCGGGAACGCCCCTTTATAGCCCCTGTGACGCCGCAGAAAGCAAGCCAATCACTGCAATGCCCTTCTCTAAGATGGTGGGGACTGAGATCTATGTCATCACGCTGCCCACACTCTGCGTCCACCTTCATTGGCTGAGAAATGGCGCTTTTAACGTCATTGAAACGCGACTTTGGCGCTAAAGTCGCGTACCGCATGGCCGACCCCACACAGGGATCGGCTTGGTTTCATGAGACGCCGACTTTGCCAAAAGTCGGCGACTTATGAAAATGAACGATCCGTTTCGCTCAACCCTAGCCACCAGATTTCGGCCATTATCACACACTACCATGCCTGGCTGGAGATTCGCTGGCACAAACCACACATCGCTCTCCTGCTTGATGGCATTCCAGAGCTCCTGCGCTGTGTGGCTTCGGTTCCCCAAAAAAAATTAATTTCAAGACGGCCTGTTGATGTTTGGCCACGGCTGTGCTCATGTCGGTCATAACAGGTAAACGTTCATCACGGGTCCATGTGGAGGTGGACTGTGACGGCTCCTGCAGCGATGATTCTGAGGAACTGGTGTAAGAGGAGGAGTCATTGCGTACAGAATGGATTCCTGCAATCTTTGGAGTGGGCAGGACACGTCCTGCGCCACTCGCATGATCTGTACCCGGCTCAACGACATTAACCCAATGGGCAGTGAGGGAAAGGTATCGCCCCTGTCCATGTCGACTGGTCCACGCATCGGTGGTGAGGTGGACCTTGCTACTGACGGCGTTCAGTAGCGCGTGTTTTATGTGTCCCTCCACATGCTTGTGCAGGGCAGGGACGGCTTGCCTGCTGAAGTAAAAGCGGCTGGGCACATTGTACTGGGGGACGGCCAATGACATCAAGTCACGGAAGCTGTCAGTCTCCACCAGCCTGAATGACAGCATTTCCAGTGACAGAAGTTTGGCAATGCCTGCAGTCAGAGCCTGTGCTCGTGGGTGGTTGGACGAGAAAGGCCGCCTTTTCTCCCATGCCTGTACTACCGATGGCTGTAGACTGGGCTGGGAGTGTGTGGATAACTGGGCAAGTGGTGCTGCGGGTGGAATTACAGCGGGTCTCTGGACAACAGGGCCAGAGGTTCTTCCACGGCGATCCTGGGAGGAAGCCGAACCAGCTGCGTGTGAGCTGGAGGAAGAGGCAACACGAGCTGAAGAGGTGGTAGCTGCCGCTGTTGGTTGGCCTAGCTCTTCAGTGTGTTTTTCTAATTCTGCCACGTGCCTGGTGCGCACATGTTTCCACATGTTGGAGGTATTGAGGTTGCTGACATTTCGACCTCTTTTGACTTTGTGATGACACACCTTGCATTTGACATAGCAAATGTCATCTGCAACTGTGTCAAAAAAGGACCAGGCACTGCAAGTCTTGGGAGCGCCCTTTTTGGCTTTTGGAAGAGACATGCTCCTAACGAGTGCCAAAGCGGAGGCTGCAGGATCCGCAGTCTTCCCCCTCCCTCTCCCTCTTTGGGCCGTACGGGGAATCTCTTCCTCCGAGCTGCTCCCACCACCTTCCTGTCCCTCACGCCAAGATGGGTCAAGGACCTCATCATCTGCACTACCCTCTGCCCCCAACTGCTCCTCCTGGGTAGTCTCAGCAGCAGAGCACGCACCTGAAAGTGGCACCTGAGTGTCATCATCAGCGGATGCGGTCTGCGATGTGGTGACCGGAGGCACTGGCCCACCCGCCTCTTCAGAGGAAGAGAGAAAAAGCTGTTGGGCATCACTGCATCCTGCCTCTTCTTCCATTTCTCCAATGCTGCTTGGCTGGCCCCCTGTTTCCAAGCCAAGAGATTCAGAGAACAGAAGTAGAGACGGCTCCTGTCCTGGGCTCTCTGTCTGCCTGGGCAATTTGGCAGGTGGTGAAGAGACAGATGGCTGCTCTCCAGTGCTCTGTGTCTGAGAGGATGTGGCACTAATTGAAGTTGATGCATTAGCTGCCATCCATCCAACAACGGATTCAATTTGGTCTTCACGCAGCAGCGGTGTACGGCGCTCTACGACAAAGCTGCGCATGAAGGACTGTTCCCTGGTGAAAGTGGGTGCTGATGAGTTACCGGTGCCCGCAGCAGGCACAGAATCCCCACGTCCTCTCCCTGCTCCGCGCCCACGCCCACGTGCCTTACTCACTGCCTTCTTCATCTTGGTTGAATGATAAAGATAAGCAGAAAAGTACTAACGGCTTTGTGTGCTTATTCCTGAACAACTCCTAACGGGTATAAGAAACACTAATTTTCTAAAGTGTGGCCTAGACTTTAATATGAGCTAATGTGGCCTACACAAATGTAAAGTGGTGTCACTGGTGTGTTTGGTGAACTTTTTTATTTATTTATTTTTTGGGGGCTGAAATGACAACAGAGAGAGCTGCAGTCACACGGAGACCGTGCAGAAAGCCATAAACGGCGCTGCAAGGCCCAAAAACACTCCTCTTCGTTATCCTATGTAGTGTTTTTCCACAAGTTAGCTGGAGACGGGTGGAAAGACACTAATAGGAATTTTTTGAAAAAATGTGCAGCAGCCTGCACTACTTAAAACAAAAGGAAAATGGATTTTACGGTATGATGCAGTGAAGAACCCTGAGCTGGAGACAACCAGGCTATGGCTGCTCACAGACTACAGGGCGAGCTGCAGTCACACGGAGACCGTGCAGACAGCCGTAAACGGCGCTGCAAGGCCCAAAAACCCTCCTCTACGTTATCCTATGTAGTGTTTTTTTACCACAAGTTAGCTGGAGACGGGTGGAAAGACACTAATAGGAATTTTTTCAAAAAATGTGCAGCAGCCTGCACTACTTCAAAAAACAAAAAACAAAAACAAAGAACAGTATGAGGCAATGAACCACCCTCCCTGAACTGAATACAACCAGCTATGGATGGCCTATGGCTGCACTCAGACTAGAGAGTGGGCTGCACTCACACACACACACACACACACACACACACAGACCTTGCAGATCGCTGTGAAAACAGCGCTACAAGGCAAAAGCAAGGTGATTAGTAGGTGAACACAGCGGTTGCTAAATTAGCCTTGGAAAAGAACAATTAAGCAAATCGCTATCTCTAAACTGGCCCTCAGTCAGCAAACAGCGTCCTGTCACTAACTGAATTCACAGCAGAGTGAGCGCAAAATGGCGCCAGCGACTTTTAAACTGCAGCATGACATCATTTCAGCAGCCAATCACAGCCTTGCCAGTAGTTTTATGCCCTCCATGCTAAACAGGATATGCCCACACTTGGAATCATTCTCATTGGCTGATTTCAGTCAAATTTGTGCAGTTTGAATCCTGGGAACTTCCGATTCCAGTATCCGATACGCGGCAAGTATCGGATCTCGGTATCGGAATTCCGATACCGCTACGTATCGGCCGATACCCGATACTTGCGGTATCGGAATGCTCAACACTAGTGATGAGTGCGCACTAAAATGCTTGGGTACTCGTTACTTGAGTCGAGCAAATCGTAATGCTCAGGTTCTCGACCCAAGTAACGAATATACAGTAATGAAAGTCAATGGGAAACGTGAGCATTTTTTTTAGCAGCCCCCCTGGAGTCTTAAAATTGCTGAAAACAATGGAAACAGTGCTGAAATATCATTGGAACAGCATGGAGAAGACCTCTTTGAATCCCAGGTCAGTGCTGAGAACAATGTTGTCAGAGTATTATGCCACTTTTACGGACTGACAATAAACATAACAAAAACGCACTTAAAATGGATTTGACTTGAAAAAATGTTAAGAAACATTATCTACAGGATAATGACTTGTATGTAAGGCAAAACAAATAAGAGAAAAATTGCCCCCCCAAACACGCAGTGTTTTTGCTGTGTTTTTGCACGTTTGCATTGCTTTCAGTGGTGAAAAAAACATTCAACAAGAAATGTAATTTTATGATTTTAATACCTTATCTGACCATGTGGTGTGAGACATGATCAGACACATAGAAAGTCACTATTTTTGCATTGCAGGGTTTGCATTGTAGTAGGTCATGGGTCTTCCAGCAGGACAATGATCCCAAACATACTTCAAAACATCAAGAAAAACCCAGAAATAGATGAAAACAAAGCACTGGAGAGTTTAGAAGTGGTAACTAGGGTTGAGCGAAACGGATCGTTCATTTTCATAAGTCGCCGACTTTTGGCAAAGTCGGCGTCTCATGAAACCGAGCCGATCCCAGCGTTGCATCGGCCATGCGGTACGCGACTTTCGCGCCAAAGTCGCGTTTCGATGACGCTAAAAGCGCCATTTCTCAGCCAATGAAGGTGGACGCAGAGTGTGGGCAGCGTGATGACATAGATCTCAGTCCCCACCATCTTAGAGAAGGGCATTGCAGTGATTGGCTTGCTTTCTGCGGCGTCACAGGGGCTATAAAGGGGCGTTCCCGCCGACCGCCATCTTACTGCTGCTGATGTGAGCGTAGGGAGAGGTTGCTGCCGCTTCTTCAGAAGCAGGGATAGTGATAGGCAGGGTACATAAAGCCACAAACCGCTTGTGCTGTAGCGATTTCCACTGTCCAACACCACCTTTTGTTTGCAGAGACAGTGGAAGCTACATTTTTTTTTCCTCAGCGCTGTCGCTCATTGGGCTGCCCTAGAAGGCTCCCTGACCCTGATAGCTGTGTTGCTGTGCCTGTGTGTGTACGCCGCTGTGTAAACCAACTGCTTTTTTCAAAGCACAAATCCTGTATTTCCTTCCTTTCTGCACAGCTATCTTGTGTGTTTGTCCACACTTTTGTGTGCAGCAGTCCTTTTTCTAGCTGCCTGCCATACTTTTCTGAGATAACTGCAGGGAGATAAATATTGGCAACTCTGCCTCCGTGCCAGTCCTGTGGGTGGCATCTCTCTCTCATTGTGTGGCACCGAAAACGAAAACCACTGTGTGATACTTGGCCATTTTTTTTTTTTTGGCTACATTCTCCCTTTTCAAAAAAAAATAAAAATTAGTGGGAGATAAATATTGGCAAGTCTGCCTCCGTGCCATTGCTGTGGGTGGCATCTCTCTCTCATTGTGTGGCACCGAAAAAACCACTGTGTGATAGTTGGCCATTTTTTTTTTTTTTTGGCTAAATTCTCCCTTTTCAAAAAAAATAAAAATTAGTGGGAGATAAATATTGGCAAGTCTGCCTCCGTGCCATTGCTGTGGGTGGCATCTCTCTCTCATTGTGTGGCACTGAAAAAACCACTGTGTGATAGTTGGCCATTTTTTTTTTTTGGCTAAATTCTCCCTTTTCAAAAAAAATAAAAATTAGTGGGAGATAAATATTGGCAAGTCTGCCTCCGTGCCATTGCTGTGGGTGGCATCTCTCTCTCATTGTGTGGCACCGAAAAAAACACTGTGTGATACTTGGCCATTTTTTTTTTTTTTGGCTAAATTCTCCCTTTTCAAAAAAAAAAAAAAATTAGTGGGAGATAAATATTGGCAAGTCTGACTCCGTGCCATTGCTGTGGGTGGCATCTCTCTCTCATTGTGTGGCACCGAAAAAACCACTGTGCGATACTTGGCCATTTTTTTTTTTGGCTAAATTCTCCCTTTTACAAAAATAATAGTTAGTGGGAGATAAATATTGGCAAGTCTGCCTCCGTGCCAGTCCTGTGTGTGGCATCTGTCTCTCATTGTGTCCCACCGAAAAGCAGTGTGTAATACTGGGCCTTTTTGTTTTTTTGGGGTAAATTCTCCCTTTTAAAAAAAAAATAGTTAGTGGGAGATAAATATTGGCAAGTTTGCCTCCGTGCCAGTCCTGTGTGTGACATCTGTCTCTCATTGTGTCCCACCGAAAAGCAGTGTGTAATACTGGGCCTTTTTGTTTTTTTGAGGTAAATTCTCCCTTTTCAAAAAAAAATAGTTAGTGGGAGATAAATATTGGCAAGTTTGCCTCCGTGCCAGTCCTGTGTGTGGCATCTGTCTCTCATTGTGTCCCACCGAAAAGCAGTGTGTAATACTGGGCCTTTTTGTTTTTTGGGGGTAAATTCTCCCTTTTAAAAAAAAAAATAGTTAGTGGGAGATAAATATTGGCAAGTTTGCCTCCGTGCCAGTCCTGTGTGTGGCATTTGTCTCTCATTGTGTCCCACCGAAAAGCAGTGTGTAATACTGGGCCCTTTTGTTTTTTTTGGGTAAATTCTCCCTTTTCAAAAAAAAAATAGTTAGTGGGAGATAAATATTGGCAAGTTTGCCTCCGTGCCAGTCCTGTGTGTGGCATCTGTCTCTCATTGTGTCCCACCGAAAAGCAGTGTGTAATACTGGGCCTTTTTGTTTTTTGGGGTAAATTCTCCCTTTTCAAAAAAAAAAAATAGTTAGTGGGAGATAAATATTGGCAAGTCTGCCTCCGTGCCAGTCCTGTGTGTGGCATCTGACTCTCATTGTGTCCCACCGAAAAGCAGTTTGTAATACTGGGCCTTTTTGTTTTTTTGGGGTAAATTCTCCCTTTTCAAAAAAAAATAGTTAGTGGGAGATAAATATTGGCAAGTTTGCCTCCGTGCCAGTCCTGTGTGTGGCATCTTTCTCTCATTGTGTCCCACCGAAAAGCAGTGTGTAATACTGGGCCTTTTTGTTTTTTTGGGGTAAATTCTCCCTTTTCAAAAAAAAAATAGTTAGTGGGAGATAAATATTGGCAAGTTTGCCTCTGTGCCAGTCCTGTGTGTGGCATCTGTCTCTCATTGTGTCCCACCGAAAAGCAGTGTGTAATACTGGGCCTTTTTGTTTTTTTTGGGTAAATTCTCCCTTTTCAAAAAAAAATAGTTAGTGGGAGATAAATATTGGCAAGTCTACCTCCGTGCCAGTCCTGTGTGTGGCATCTGTCTCTCATTGTGTCCCACCGAAAAGCAGTGTGTAATACTGGGCCTTTTTGTTTTTTGGGGGTAAATTCTCCCTTTTCAAAAAAAAAAAATAGTTAGTGGGAGATAAATATTGGCAAGTCTGCCTCTGTGCCAGTCCTGTGTGTGGCATCTGTCTCTCATTGTGTCCCACCGAAAAGCAGTGTGTAATACTGGGCCCTTTTTGTTTTTTTGGGGTAAATTCTCCCTTTTCAAAAAAAAAATAGTTAGTGGGAGATAAATATTGGCAAGTTTGCCTCCGTGCCAGTCCTGTGTGTGGCATCTGTCTCTCATTGTGTCCCACCGAAAAGCAGTGTGTAATACTGGGCCTTTTTGTTTTTGGGGGGTAAATTCTCCCTTTTCAAAAAAAAATAGTTAGTGGGAGATAAATATTGGCAAGTCTGCCTCCGTGCCAGTCCTGTGTGTGGCATCTGTCTCGTATTGTGTCCCACCGAAAAGCAGTGTGTAATACTGGGCCTTTTTGTTTTTTGGGGGTAAATTCTCCCTTTTCCAAAAAAAAATAGTTAGTGGGAGATAAATATTGGCAAATTTGCCTGCGTGCCAGTCCTGTGTGTGGCATCTGTTTCTCATTGTGTCCCACCGAAAAGCAGTGTGTAATACTGGGCCTTTTTGTTTTTTTGGGGTAAATTCTCCCTTTTCAAAAAAAATAGTTAGTGGGAGATAAATATTGGCAAGTCTGCCTCCGTACCAGTCCTGTGTGTGGCATCTGTCTCTCATTGTGTCCCACCGAAAAGCAGTGTGTAATACTGGGCCTTTTTGTTTTTTGGGGGGTAAATTCTCCCTTTTCAAAAAAAAAATAGTTAGTGGGAGATAAATATTGGCAAGTTTGCCTCCGTGCCAGTCCTGTGTGTGGCATCTGTCTCTCATTGTGTCCCACCGAAAAGCAGTGTGTAATACTGGGCCTTTTTGTTTTTTTGGGGTAAATTCTCCCTTTTCCAAAAAAAAATAGTTAGTGGGAGATAAATATTGGCAAGTTTGCCTCCGTGCCAGTCCTGTGTGTGGCATCTGTCTCTCATTGTGTCCCACCGAAAAGCAGTGTGTAATACTGGGCCTTTTTGTTTTTTGGGGTAAATTCTCCCTTTTCAAAAAAAAATAGTTAGTGGGAGATAAATATTGGCAAGTTTGCCTCCGTGCCAGTCCTGTGTGTGGCATCTGTCTCTCATTGTGTCCCACCGAAAAGCAGTGTGTAATACTGGGTCTTTTTGTTTTTTTGGGGTAAAGTCTTCCGTTTCAAAAAAAAATAGTTAGTGGGAGATAAATATTGGCAAGTTTGCCTCCGTGCCAGTCCTGTGTGTGGCATCTGTCTCTCATTGTGTCCCACCGAAAAGCATTGTGTAACACTGGGCCTTTTTGTTTTTTGGGGGTAAATTCTCCCTTTTCAAAAAAAAAATAGTTAGTGGGAGATAAATATTGGCAAGTTTGCCTCCATGCCAGTCCTGTGTGTGGCATCTGACTCTCATTGTGTCCCACCGAAAAGCAGTGTGTAATACTGGGCCTTTTTGTATTTTTGGTTAAATTCTCCCTTTTTCAAAAAAAAAATAGTTAGTGGGAGATAAATATTGGCAAGTTTGCCTCCATGCCAGTCCTGTGTGTGGCATCTGACTCTCATTGTGTCCCACCGAAAAGCAGTGTGTAATACTGGGCCTTTTTGTTTTTTTGGGGTAAATTCTCCCTTTTCAAAAAAAAATAGTGGGAGATAAATATTGGCAAGTTTGCCTCCGTGCCAGTCCTGTGTGTGGCATCTGTCTCTCATTGTGTCCCACCGAAAAGCAGTGTGTAATACTGGGCCTTTTTGTTTTTTTGGGGTAAATTCTCCCTTTTTAAAAAAAAATAGTGGGAGATAAATATTGGCAAGTCTGCTTGAGTGCTGCTCCTGTGTGTGCCATCTGTCTCAAATTATTGGGGCACAGAAAACCTAGTGTGTAACATTGGGCCTGATTTTCCTTTCAGTGTCAGGCACCTATAAAGGTATATATATATCCTACAGAAGTTTGAGTTCAAGTTATAAGTTGTTTTACAGTAACAAATAGCGTTACTTTAGTTACGTTTTGCAAACAATGAGGAAGTCTAGTGGAAGAGGTCGTGGCCGTGGGCGGTCATTGTCAGCTGGTAATGATGGTAGTGGTGGTGGTGGAGCATCAGGTGGTCATGGTAAAAGCAGTACAGCACTTAAGTCTCGAGTTGTTGAGCCAAAAACATCGTCTGCCTACACAAGGCCTCGAACGCTCTCTTTTCTGGGAGTAGGAAAACCACTTTTGAAGCCGGAGCAGGAGGAACAAGTATTGGCTTTCATTGCTCACTCTGCCTCTAGCTCTTTCGCCTCCTCCTCGGAAAGTGCAAAATGTCAGAGCGGTGCATCATCAGTGGATGCTCCCGGTCAGGAACAAGTCGCTTCCTTGTGTCCTTCACCCAGAACAACAGTGAAGGATGCGTCAGTCGACACAACAGGTTACTCCATGGAGCTCTTTACACATACCGTTCCTGGGTTAGACAGTGAAACAGTTAACAGGCCATGCCCATTAGAAGTTGAATCGGACATGGAGTGCACAGATGCACAGCCACAGCCAGATCACTATGCTGTTCCTTTGACTCAGACCAGAACATTGCCCTTGCAGTGTACTGAGGCAGAATCAAACCCATCGGAGACTATGGTGCCCCGTCACGAACGCTATACCACCGGCTTACATGGTGACACAGACGAAGTTGCCCACAACATAGAAGAGGAGGTCATAGATGACCCAGTTGTTGACCCCGATTGGCAGCCATTGGGGGAACAGGGTGCAGGTGGCAGTAGTTCAGAAGCGGAGGAGGAGGAGCCGAAGCAGGCATCAACATCACAACAGGTTCCATCTGCCGGGCCCGTATCTGGCCAAAAACGCGTGGCAAAGCCAAAACCAGTTGGAGGACAGCGTGGCCATCCGGTTAAAGAAGCTCACTCTGCAATGCCTGAAAAGGTATCCGATAGTAGAAAGAGTGCAGTCTGGCATTTTTTTAAACAACATCCAAATGATCAGCGCAAAGTCATCTGTCAAAAATGTTCAACTACCTTAAGTAGAGGTCAGAATCTTAAAAGTCTAAATACAAGTTGCATGCATAGACATTTATCCACCATGCATTTGCAAGCCTGGACTAACTACCAAACGTCCCTAAAGGTTGCAGCACCCTCGGCCAATGAAGCTAGTCATCAACGCTACATCCCTTCCCTCACTGTAAACCCACCATTTCCCACACCACCTGCAGTATCTGTGCAGCTTTCGTCGCCAGGCCAAAGAAGTCAGGGAATCGCCAGGTTTGCAGTAGGAAACACTGCATGTAGGGCACCGGCAAGAATACCATCTCCAACCCTCTCTCTCTCTCACCACCATGTCCACCGGCACCACCGCTAGTTCCACGATCTCCAGCTCTCCAGTCCAACTCACCCTACATGAGACTCTTGTTAGGAAAAGGAAGTACTCATCCTCGCATCCGCGTACACAGGGTTTGAACGCACACATTGCAAGACTAATCTCATTAGAGATAATGCCCTACCGGTTAATTGAAAGCGAAGCTTTCAAAGCGCTGATGGACTACGCTGTACCACGCTACGAGCTACCCAGTCGGCACTTCTTTTCTAGAAAAGCCATCCCAGCACTCCAACAGCATGTTAAAGACCGCATCGTCCATGCACTCAGGCAGTCTGTGACTGCAAAGGTGCACCTGACAACAGATGCATGGACCAGTAGGCATGGTCAGGGACATTACGTGTCCATCACGGCACACTGGATGAATGTGGTGGATGCAGGGTCCACAGGGGACAGCAATATTGGGACAGTTTTGCCTAGCCCACGGTCAAGGAAAGAGTTGGCTGTAGGCGTTCGCCCCCCCTCCTCCTCTTCCTCCTCATGCGGAAGCGAGAGCTCGTCCACACACCGCAGTCGCACATCCACTCCATCTGCAGCTGCCACTGTTGCACACCAGGTGTGCCATTATGGGACAGCTAGTGGCAAGCGTCAGCAGGCTGTATTGGCAATGAAGTGTTTGGGCGACAAAAGACACACCGCGGAAGTTCTGTCCGAGTTCTTGCAGAATGAAACTCAGTCATGGCTGGGCACTGTACATCTTGAGACAGGCAAGGTTGTGAGTGATAACGGAAGGAATTTCATGGCTGCCATAGCCCTTTCCCAACTGAAACACATTCCTTGCCTGGCTCACACCTTAAACCTGGTGGTGCAGTGCTTCCTGAAAAGTTACCCAGGGTTACCCGACCTGCTCCTCAAAGTGCGCAGACTTTGCTCGCATATCCGCCGTTCGCCCGTACACTCCAGCCGTATGCAGAACTATCAGCGGTCTTTGAACCTTCCCCAGCA
The DNA here is from genome assembly GCF_051348905.1 of Ranitomeya variabilis. Taxonomy (NCBI): domain Eukaryota; kingdom Metazoa; phylum Chordata; class Amphibia; order Anura; family Dendrobatidae; genus Ranitomeya; species Ranitomeya variabilis. The sequence continues at coordinate 353,996,630 of NC_135233.1, forward strand.
TCGCCTAATCATCGACATTGCAACAAGGTGGAACTCCACACTGCACATGCTTCAGAGACTGTGCGAACAGAGGCGTGCTGTTATGTTTTTGTGGGAGGATACACACACGGGCAGGCAGTTGGATGGCAGACATGGAGTTGTCAGGTGTGCAGTGGTCGAAGCTACAAGACCTGTGTCAAGTCCTTCAGTGTTTTGAGGAATGCACATGGCTGGTTAGTGCAGACAACGCCATAATAAGCATGAGCATCCCCCTAATGCGTCTGCTGATGCAAAGTTTGATGCACATAAAGGAGCAGGCGTCTGCAGCCGAGGAAGAGGAAAGCCTTGATGACAGTCAGCCATTGTCTGGTCAGGGCCGTGTTGAGGACGCGGTAGCGGGCGAAGAGGTGGAGGAGGATGAGGAGGATGATGGGGATGAGTACTTTTTGAATGAGGAAGCTTCTCCTGGGCCAACAGAAAATAGTGGCGTTGCAAGGCCGGGTTCTGTTTTTTTAAGGGAGACAAGTGACATAGATTTGCCTGTAACTGCCCCTCCAACCAGCACAACCGCAGATTTGACAACTGGAACTTTGGCCCACATAGCGGATTATGCCTTACGTATCCTCAAAAGGGACACACGCATTATTAAAATGATGAGCGATGATGATTACTGGTTGGCCTGCATCCTTGACCCTCGCTATAAAGGCAAATTGCAAAATATTATGCCACATGAGAACCTCGAACAAATATTAGCAACCAAACAAGCTACTCTTGTAGACCGTTTGATTCAGGCATTCCCAGCACACAGCGCCGGTGATGGTTCTCAGTCTCACACAAGCTTCAGGGGGCTACATGGCAGAGGTGTTCGAGGTGCACAGATCAGAAGTGGCGTTGGACAGAGGGGTTTTCTGACCAGGTTGTGGAGTGATTTCGCAATGACCGCAGACAGGACAGGTACTGCAGCATCCATTCAAAGTGACAGGAGACAACATTTGTCCAGTATGGTTACGAACTATTTTTCAGCCCTTATCAATGTTCTCCCTCAAGCGTCATTCCCATTTGATTACTGGGCATCCAAATTAGACACCTGGCCTGAATTGGCAGAATATCCATTGCAGGAGCTTGCTTGCCCAGCAGCTAGTGTGCTATCAGAAAGAGTATTCAGTGCTGCTGGTTCAATATTAACCGAAAAAAGGACTCGTCTGGCTACCCAAAATGTGGATGATCTCACCTTCATTAAAATGAACCACTCCTGGATTTCAAATTATTTTGCCCCATCTTTCCCGGCTGACACCTAGCTTTCCTATAAAAAGTGCTTGCTTGTGGACTGGTCTTACTGAGTGTTCCAATCTGTTAATTTGCAGCAGCTGTTTGTCCAGCATACGACAGGTTTACACCTCCCGCAATGTGAAAACTCCCCCCACGGGGCCGTGGTCTCGCCACTTGGCTCAAGCACCCGTTACAGTGCTGTTTGTCTGAAGAGGTGAGTGTGCCCGCTTTTGGTCGAAGGCACTGCCACTGGGTCCCTCATAGTACAATGTAGTGTCTCTGGCGGTGGTGGTGCGCACCCAACGTCAGACACACCGTTGTAACATGAGGGGCCCTGGGGCGGTACCGTCGGCCACAAGAGAGTCCCCCCCCAGCTCAAACTGTGCTCTACCACGTGCAAAATTATCTCGCACAGCTCCACCAATGTTTAGTCTATTCGCTGACATCATTCAATGTCTGGCACCGACAATACCAATTTGTAGACATCTATGATGCTACTTAAAGTAGTCTGGGTCAGTGTCCTATATTGGCACCATTAAATATTTACTGCCAAATTACTATGTCAGAAACTCAGCAGATGAGCCCACCCCTGTACCTAAGTATGCCACCCTTTTTATTTTTTTTTGTTTGTTTTGCGAGACATTAACATCTATTTATATTTTGGGAGTACTGGGTCAGACACTCCTAGCAATACTCCTCCACTGACCACAATGCTGCCTGCCTGTGTATCCATGTAACCGATGTAAAACTGCCATGAGCCTATTGTTTGTTATTTTAGGCCTTTGATAGCCTGTCTGCGGCCCCTACTTGCATTACTCCTCCACTGACCACAATGCTGCCTGCCTGTGTATCCATGTAACCGATGTAAAACTGCCATGAGCCTATTGTTTGTTATTTTAGGCCTTTGATAGCCTGTCTGCGACCCCTACTTGCATTACTCCTCCACTGACCACAATGCTGCCTGCCTGTGTATCCATGTAACCGATGTAAAACTGCCATGAGCCTATTGTTTGTTACTTTAGGCCTTTGATAGCCTGTCTGCGGTCCCTACTTGCATTACTCCTCCTCCGCTGACCACAAAGCTGCCTGTGTATCCATGTAACCTATTTTAAACTGCCTTGAGCTTATTTTTAGGTATTTTAGGCCTAGTAAGCCTGTCTGCGGTGACTACTTGCAATCCTCCTCCACTGACCACAACAATGCTGCCCGTTTAACCCTTGAACCTATTTTACAGTGCATAGAGCCAATTTTTTTATTTTATTTAATATTAATAAAGCCATGAAGGACTACGCTGTACCACGCTATGAGCTACCCAGTTGACAATTCTTTTGCGAGAAAAGCCATCCCACCCCTCCACTAGCATGTAAAAGACCGCATTGTCCATGCACTCTGTCAATCTGTGAGTCCAAAGGTACACCTGACAACAGACACATGGACCTGTAGGCATGGCCACGGAAGGTTCCGTGTCCATTACGGCGCAATGGGTTAATGTGGTGGATGCATGGTCCACAGGGGACAGCCTACTAAGTCTGTCTGCAGTCTCTAATTCAAATTGTCCTCCACTGTCTAAATCTTACCTTCTACCTTCTGCCTCTCATTAAGTGCTGTTTTTAAATAAAAAAATGGTGTTTAGGGCCTACTAACGGTGTCTGCCCCTCCCTGGTGTTGCCCTCAACTGAATACAGCTGAGCTTCTACCTTCTGGCTCTTATTAAGTGCTGTTTTTAAAAAAAAAAAAATGGTGCTTAGGGCCTACTAACGGTGTCTGCCCCTGCCTGGTGTTTGTCCTCAACTGAATACAGCTGAGCTTCAACCTTCTGGCTTTCGGCCTATAGTATCAGATATTAAACTGCATTTGCCCTTCAACTTTGGTTACAGCCTACTAACGGTGTCTGCCCCTCCCTGGTGTTGCCCTCAACTGAATACAGCTGAGCTTCTACCTTCTGGCTCTCATTAAGTGCTGTGTTTTAAAAAAAAAATGGTGTTTAGGGCCTACTAACGGTGTCTGCCCCTGCCTGGTGTTTGTCCTCAACTGAATACAGCTGAGCTTCAACCTTCTGGCTCTCACTAAGTGCTGTGTTTTTTTAAAAAAATGGTGTTTAGGGCCTACTAACGGTGTCTGCCCCTCCCTGTGTTGCCCTCAACTGAATACAGCTGAGCTTCAACTTTCTGGCTCTCATTAAGTGCTGTTTTTAAATAAAAAAATGGTGTTTAGGTCCTACTAACAGTGTCTGCCCCTCCCTGCTGTTGCCCTCAACTGAATACAGCTGAGCTTCAACCTTCTGGCTTTCGGCCTATAGTATCAGATATTAAACTGCATTTGCCCTTCAACTTTGGTTACGGCCTACTAACGGTGTCTGCCCCTGCCTGGTGTTTGCCCTCAACTGAATACAGCTGAGCTTCAACCTTCTGGCTCTCATTAAGTGCTGTGTTTTTTAAAAAAAATTGTGTTTAGGGCCTACTAACGGTGTCTGCCCCTCCCTGGTGTTGCCCTCAACTGAATACAGCTGAGCTTCAACCTTCTGGCTCTCATTAAGTGCTGTTTTTAAATAAAAAAATGGTGTTTAGGGCCTACTAACGGTGTCTGCCCCTCCCTGGTGTTGCCCTCAAATGAATACAGCTGAGCTTCTACCTTCTGGCTCTCATTAAGTCCTGTTTTAAAAAAAAAAAATGGTGTTTAGGGCCTACTAACGGTGTCTGCCCCTGCCTGGTGTTTGTCCTCAACTGAATACAGCTGAGCTTCAACCTTCTGGCTTTCGGCCTATAGTATCAGATATTAAACTGCATTTGCCCTTCAACTTTGGTTACGGCCTACTAACGGTGTCTGCCCCTGCCTGGTGTTTGTCCTCAACTGAATACAGCTGAGCTTCAACCTTATGGCTCTCATTAAGTGCTGTGTTTTTAAAAATTGGTGGTTAGGGCCTACTAACGGTGTCTGCTCCTCCCTGGTGTTGCCCTCAACTGAATACAGCTGAGCTTCTACCTTCTGGCTTTCGGCCTATAGTATCAGATATTAAACTGCATTTGGCCTACTAGTGTGGTTGGGCCCTTAGTGTCTGCTGCTCTTGGGTTTGCTACTCCACTGAACAAAGCAATGCCGCCTGTTTAGTCCTGTTACCAATTTTGAACTGCATTTAGCCTACTTTATTCTTTGGCCCTATATCTGTTTCCTCCTCATCCTGCCCCTTGCCCAGCCACTGCTAGATGAGTCTGCTGGTACATTGACCTAGACCACTACATTCCCCTTGCACTCTACACAGCCAGAATCTGACCCTGCTGAAAGTAAGGTTCCCCTTCCCGCATGTTATACCACCTTACACAGGGACAAAGAGGAAGGTGCAGATGAAAGTGCAGGTTCCTTCATCAGGTGGGGGGGGCATACTCGTTGGCGACGTCACTGGCACAGGGCCCCTCAGAGTACGCAAAAGTGTCGCTGCTGGTGGGAGGCGCCCCCGCCATGTAAACACACCGCCGCACTTTGAGGGGCCCTGTGCCAGTGCCAATGCGAACGAGTGGGCCCCCTGCTTGCTCAGGATCACAGCACTTGCAACGTTGAAATACTTACCTCTCCCTGCTCCACCGCCGTGACGTAGTCCACATTTCCTGAGCCCACTAAAGGCTTGAACCAGCCCTACCCCCCACAACTTTTGCAAAATGACCCCCAATTTCCTATGCCCAACTATTATTATAAAGTTAATTAAGATTGACAAGCTTCAGAAACAAGAATGGATGTTTTTGGCATTAAAATGGGCACTGTAGGTGTTTTCCTGGCCTCCACTCACTGCCGACTATGCTTCCCCATTGACTTGCATTGGGTTTCGTGTTTCGGTCGATCCCCGACTTTTAGCGATAATCGGCCGACTGCACTCGACTCGACTCTGGACAAAGTCGGGTTTCACAAAACCCGACTCAATCTTAAAAAAATGAAAGTTGCTCAACCCTAGTGGTAACTCCAGCTCCAGTAGCGTAAAGTCTCCCACCACTACCTGTTACATTTAGATGTTAGAGAGACTGTGAATGGACACATTAAATCAGTTAATTTTGCTTGCTTTGATAAATTTCTGAGTACAGAACACTGTAAAAAACATGAATCGGTCAATAAGTCCATGGTGAAAAGCAACAGCAGCGAGGCTTAGATTATATAAGGCAATAATCCCTGACTAGATGTCTGTGATATGCTATACCTACTGCCGCACCTCAACATACACGAATTGCAAATAAGAGCGGTATTATTGTAGAATATAGAATCTATTTTAGCCGGCAATGAAAATATTTTTTTCTTATATGTGGCAGCAATAAAGTCTAGAGAAACACAAGTAACACTGGTAGATTGAATGAATTTCAGAGTATAGATTACCATAATAAACATGAATCGGTCAATGAGTCCATGGTGAGAAGCAACAGCAGCAAGGTTTAGATTTTCTAAGGCAATAATCCCTGACTAGATGCCTGTGATATGCTGTACCTATTGCCACACCTCACCAAAGACGAAGTGCAGATACGAGCGGTGTTATTATAACAGTATAGAATCTATTTGAATTCGTAGTGAAAAAATTGATTAGTTTAATTTAATCAAGGACTGTTTCAGCAACCCTGCAGGGGAATATAGCATTTTGAATCTACTCAGCTTAATATGGAGGTTACCAGGATCTTCTGTACTTACTGTACAAACTCTGCTGTCCTGGCTGTGAAATCCTGTATGCTGTGTGAGAACTCCCTATGTGATGACCACCCAACAGCCCACAAAAAGGCAATGGATTGCATACTAATAGAACCCATTGGCTCTTTTGGTTTAAAAAAATGTTTCCTTCGACTAGAAGGTGGGTCCAAGCATTTTTCCCATCACTAAGGAGTGGGTCTCACACACTGGTAAACTGCATGAACTAAGTGCAAGGGATGCCAAAAATTAGGAGGCAATCCGATACCCTTTGAAGAGATGTAGTGGAGGGGCTCATACATTTTTTTTCCCATTCTTAAGGTGTGGGTATATTTGACTGGTAATGCCCATGCATGGGTTAAAAAACGTTTACCCCCTGGGGAGTTTACATGTATATATATATATATATATATATATATATATATATATATATATATATATATATGTATTTATATGTATATATATATATATATATATATATATCTGGTTCAAGGTAGGCCTCTAAAAATTGTCAATGTGGGCATCATAAACACCCATAAAAATTTCTATCAAAGGTGGCATGATCACCCTGTTGATATGGTCATGAAAGAGGAGGAGGATGACACAAGACGAAATCCTGAAGGTAATACCCATGTTTGGTTGGAAATAGGTGCATGTAATAGACCGGAAAAAAAACAAACAAAAAAACACTAGACTTTAGTTTATGTTCCTCTGCTGTCATCTGGTGGTGTACAGAAGTCTGGCCCAATCCAGCTATTGTTCATTTTGATAAGAGTCAGCCTGTCAGCATTTTCAGTTGACAGGCAGATGTGCCTACCAGTTAAAATATCTACGGCGACACTAAAAACCCCTCTGACAAAACACTAGTGGCAGGGCAGGCCAGGACCTCTAAGGCATAGAGAAACAGTTTATGCCACGTATAGAGCTTGGATGCCTAATAGTTGCAAGTCATAGACGAATCACGCAGGAGGTGGGTACAGTCAGCAAGGAACTCTTTCAGCATCTTCCAAAACTTTTCCCTCCTTGTCAGACTTCCTGGTGCATCAGGCTCCGGGTGCTGAAAGGTCTGAGAAAACTGTCCCAAACCTTTTAAGAGTGTTCCCTTACCTCTGCTGCGTCTGGTGTGTGTCTCCCTATTCTACACTTCTTGGTTGTCCAAGGAACTGTGACCTCTGCCACCAGCATTGCCAGATAGGAATTTTTAAATAATTCTTCAACTAGGGCCTTCTGGTACTGCATAATTTTATTAAACCTCTTGCCATGGAAAGGAGAGATGAAAAGTTCTCTTTGTAGCATGGGTTGAGAAGGGTGACCAACCAGTAATTATTAGTGTTGGTCAAAATGCGAATAACATGAGAGTCATGGGAAAGGCAGTGCAACAAACTCAGAAATGTGTGACAGATGGTCAACAGTCAAGACTTCCCTGTCCCCACCAAGAGGGCGACTATCCATATTCCCATCCTCATTCTCCGCATCATCCCCCCTCTCCTCTTCGTCTTCAAGCCATCCACACTGAACAGACGGGATGAAGGTGGTGTGGGTACTACCATTTGTAGCGCAGGCAACTAGCACCTGTTCCTCCTCCCTCTCCTCACCCAATCTACGGTGAGAAGATGAGATGAATCTGGGCAGTGTAGCAACATCCAGGATAGTTTCTTGCTCCATCTCGACTTGCTTTGCCTGCAAAGCCTCCTCTTTCATTGTGGGATGGTGACACTGATTATGGTGTCATCGCCGCTCACCATCTTGGTCGAGATCTTAAAGTTTTGGAGGATTGCATAGATGTCACACATCCATGCCCATTCATCAGGTCTTATGTGTGGAGGCTGCAGCACCGCCAGGGTAGCGGCAGCTGCTGCTGACTTACAGAAATGGACACACAGGCTGCGTACTTTCAAATGTAGCTTAGGAAGATCTTGGTAGGTTTTGAGAAACTGCTGAACCACTAAATTGAGCATGTGGGCCAGGCATGGTACGTATGTGAGGTTGCCAAACTTCAGAGCTGCCACCAGGTTACGGCTATTGTCACACACGACCATGCCTGGCTGTAGGTTCAGGAGCCAGAGCCACAAATCAGTCTGGTCTGTTAGACCTTTCAACAATTTTGCGGCGACGTGCGGTTTGTCATCAAAGCAGATTAGCTTCAGCAGACCTTGTTGCTGCTTGGCTAAGGCAGTGCTGCAGTGCTTCCAGCTTGCAACTGATGTTGACGTTTGTGAGATAGAGGTTGAGGAGGAGGTGTAGGAACTGCTGTAGAAGGTGGGGCTGTGAAGTGACAAATTAAGAAAGATTCTCCATTTTGTGCTTTTCGACTCCATTTTGCTGTTCTAAGATAAATTTTGTTAGTAGGCTAAAGTTTACAGCTGTTATGAGACCTTGATTGTTGCAATCTAAACAGAACGTGAGACTGAGGGTGTATTGTTCTACGAAACTTTGACGCACAGACTGTTCCTGCATTCTTATAGGTTAAGAACTGTGAGCGTGTTCTTATGCTGATTGGTTGAAGTATAATTTCTATGACTATGAAAAGTCATACACAATAAACGGGGGCCAGAGAGATCAGCTTGATCCCCCCCAAACAGAGACACACGTCTCCGTCTGGTCATTTTCAGTTGCCGGCAACGCCTTGTAGATTAATTTGGAAATCACTGAGCTAAGTGTGAAGGATCACTTTAGATTCTCCCTCAACAGTTGGTGCCCGAAACATGGGGCCCCAAACAGGAACGCCTCTGCCCCCCGGAGGACAACAAGACAAAGGACCCTCGGACCGGACACAGGTACTGGAAAATTGGGACTGATCATCCCCCACAACAATACTGTTCAGACTGACCGTTTGGTGTGGTTTTCCTGTGTTTGTTGCTGCAAAGAGGATCTGAGGTTTGTCCCCGATGGTGGGGTGATTCTTGGGAGGAATCATATAGAGGTGTAGTTCCGTTGGGAGCCCAGTGCTCGAACCGTACCTCATAAGGGACGGACACCCCAGATTGACCAGTGATGTAATTATCTTTATAGTCAAAATATCCTGAATTCCTGATCACTGTTAGAATCAGGCGCGGTGAGGTGATCGAAGATGGGTAGGATGCATAACTCAGGAATATATAGATATATATGTGTATTTCCAGAGGTGTCCGGAGGTGTTATGGTTCTCAATGGCAAGAGAACATAGCCCAGCAAACATAAGTACTAGCTCTTGGAAGGATGGAAACTAAACTGACCATGAACTAAACCTGCCGCACAACTAACAGTAGCCGGGTAGCGTTGCCTACGTTTTTTATCCCTAGACGCCCAGCGCCGGCCGGAGGACTAACTAATCCTGGCAGAGGAAAATATAGTCCTGGCTCACCTCTAGAGAAATTTCCCCGATAGGCAGACAGAGGCCCCCACATATAGTATTAACTCATAACATCAGAGTGGCAATTTCAGATCACAAGAGCTTTCCAGACACAGAAACGAAACTACAGCTGTGAACTGGAACAAAATGCAAAAACAAACGAGGACTAAAGTCCAACTTAGCTGGGAGTTGTCTAGCAGCAGGAACATGCACAGAAAGGCTTCTGATTACAATGTTGACCGGCATGGAAGTGACAGAGGAGCAAGGTTAAATAGCGACTCCCACATCCTGATGGAAACAGGTGAACAGAGGGGATGATGCACACCAGTTCAATTCCACCAGTGGCCACCGGGGGAGCCCAAAATCCAATTTCACAACACGGAGGGCTAGTTTGAGACGACGCCCTCCTCCTTTCACTGAGTACCGTGTTTTTTGGGTTGTCCCAGTGGGGGACAGGTAAACCCGGTAGAATAGATTATACGGCCGTTTTAGTATTGTACACGACTAAGGATATTTAGCTCTAAAGGAGAATCAGTTTCCGTGGAAGAAGAAGAAGATTTTGAATTTGTGTGATGAATTTGATATTGTTAGCCCAAAGACGGGGAAAGAAATCTGTCAGGAATGCAGGGAAAATATTTTCAATCATTGTTTTTTCTAAGGTGTTCTGACATGTGAATTGTGTGATGAAGGTTTTGTAGAAATTAATTAAGTCTGAGAACTGCTGTATTCTGTTTCTGTAGATTTCTGAGATACCTGATGGGAGGGGTCAAACAGCTGCGCTATTGCTTTCTTCTTTCTGTGCTGAGGAATGCTGCGATTTTCTTATCTCTCTGTCTCTGGTATGGAGGGGGCACGTAGCTGCGTTCTAAGTTTCTCTGTATTTTCTTGGTGTAGTATGTTCTGGCAGATCTGTGTTTTGTTTAGAGCACCTGCTTCAAGTTGAGTGGTTGATATATAGCAAATTGAGGAGCAACAGAGGACGTGAATTCTGATTGTTTTGTCACGTTGAAAAAGGAAAGTTGTCTATTACTATGACAAAAAACTGGATGTTTTGTGGTACTAGAAGAAACTGAGAAAGTGACTGAGATTAATGTGTCAGGAAAGCAAACAATTAAAAATTTGGGACAGGGGTGTCTCCCTGCTAGATAATGTGGTCCCTCCCCAGGAAATTAAGCCTCTACTCCTGACTGTAATCCCTATGTCCCTTAACCCCAAGGCACCAATATATCCTGGACTGCCGAGAAGTTCTATGGGAGTCTTATGGTAGTATTTAAAGATCTGGGATTCTCATTGTAACAAAAAGCCCATACACACCTTTTTGTAGTAGCTTTAATGTCCGGCCTTAAATCTGAATTGAAAAAGGCAATAATGTCAGTCAGACCCGATATTGAGACTTCCACTCCGGATGATGCATTAAAAGTAGTAAAAAAGGTTTTAAGAACTTACCCCGCTCTGCATCAGCAGAGAAATTAAAGGTTAAATCAGTGGCCGCAGTGATTCCTGCTCCAATCTCAGCCCCCCCGCCCCCACAGCTGCAAGGACGCAGCTCCGTTCCTTATCAGTGGCCCATGTAACAGACTTCAGCTCCTGCCCTCCCCACCTTACACAAATCCAATATCCTTTTTAACCCTATGTCTGTGAATCTCCCTCCCCAGCCCCGCCATGTCAATTCTCAGACCAAGAGCTTGTTTTAATTAGAGTAGATGGCAGACCCAATAAATATACTCTTACAAAACCCATCCCATTGGGACCCTTCCCTGAAGTCACTGTTCAGTTCCTAATCTCTCCCGTATGTCCGGTAAATTTACTGGGGGCAGATTTATTATCACAGTTCCGCTCCAGAATACAATTCCAAGATGATAGTCAGATGGTCCTTACGTTATATAACCCTTATGCAGATGAACAATGTGGATGATCTTTTGTTGTGTGCACGAACAGAGCAGGAAGCCATTGCTGCCACTGTTAGCCTCCTCATGTATCTGGCAGATCTGAACTGTCGGGTTTCGGCCTCGAAACTTCGGTTCTGCCTTGGTCAAGTGATATTTTTGGGTCACTGTCTCCTTCAGGGTGTCAGACACCTCACAAAAGAAAGAAAAATAGCCGTCAGCTCCCTTCCTTTTCTGAAAGATGGGACTGAACTCCAGCATTTTCTTGGACTATGTACTTATTGCCGTCAGTGGATACCGGATGCATCCCGCATAATGCAACCTCTCTACAATGCCCTGAAAGACGGTTCAAGATATGCTGATGATTTTGGCAGGTTCCACACCGGATACGGAGTAGTGCACGCAGCTGCACTCTCTCCTTCACTGTCAGCACAAGAAGTAGAACTTCAGGCTCTGTCTACTGCATGTGTTCTGGTCAAAGACAGGTGGGCTAATATTTACACGGGCTCACAGTATGCATTTGGTATTGCTCATGATTTCGGAGCCCAATGGGCCAATCGAGGGTTTATTACCACCGCCAGGACTCCAGTGAAGAATGCTGAAGCTGTTAAAACTCTCATGGACTCAATCAAGTTACCTACCCAGGTGGCCATTATCAAAGTTAAGGCGCATGGTCCTAAGAACAGTCCACAGACTGTTGGTAACGTCTTTGCAGATATGCAAGCAAAAGCTGCTGCTCTCCTACCCATTGACCTGACCATACCAACTATGTTGACCACACGCTCTCAGCGTAAACAGTTACAAAAAACACTGACTTTACTGGAACCTGATGATCTACGCCAGACTGAGGTTTTCTGTCGGACCCCGCGAGACCGCTTAATGACGATGCAGAGAATGTCCCCAAAGGAAGAGGTGAAGCAGTGGAAGGCTGATGGAGCATGTATGGACAATGGTCTCTGGAAAAATGACCAACTTGTGTGTCTCCCTAAGCGGATGTACCCTGCTATTGCCACGTGGGCACATGGGCCCACACATCGAGGAAAAAACCAGGCCCTAGCCCTGGTACAAAAATTTTACTGTGCTCCAGGTATTTCTACAGTCCTGACAGCACTCAACCGTGCATGTAACATCTGTCAGACCTGCAATCCCGTTCAACTTCAACGTGTACCCCCGAAGCACCTTGCTAAGCCTGACTATCTGTTCCAAAGGCCCCAGGTGGACCACATCACGTTGCCTAAGTCTGGAAGGTATGAATATTGTCTGGTGGTTGTCGACATGTTCTCCAGTTGGCCAGAGGCATTCCCCGTTACCAACATGACTGCAAAGACTACAGCGAAGAAACTGGTGAAGGAAGTCATATGCAGATATAGTGTTCCAGAAGTCGTCAAAAGTGACCAAGGCCCGGCCTTTTCTTCTCATGTGTATCAGGAGGTTTTGATAATGCTTGGATCCACTGTAGCCCTCCATACTCTGTACTATCCACAATCCAGTGGGAAGGTTGAGAGGCTGAACGGCACACTGAAGGGACAATTGAACAAAATGATGCAGGAGACTACGGCTCCATGGCCAGAGCTCCTACCCATTGTACTGTACCACATTCGTACTACCCCTAAGGCAAAACATGGCCTGTCCCCATACGAGATACTGTTTGGTGCTAGGCCCCCAGTTGCAAATTTCCAGTCTCAGTAGTTGTCAGAAGAAACTGACCGTGCTGTTCAATGTTATTCAGCTTAGTAAAAATCTTGCTAACACCTATGTTTTAGTTTCTTCTTCCCTTCCAGATTCAGCAGAAACCGACACTTGTCACAACTTGAAGTCTGGTGCTTTTGTGGTCGTGAAAAGCCATGTCAGAAAATACGGACTAGAACCCTTGTATGATGGTCCTTACCAAGTTCTCCTCCTTCTTACTCCTATGTCAGTAAAGATGGAAGGAAGGCCGAAGTGGATCCACGCATCGCGATGCACGCTGGTTAAACAGACTAGTAGCAAATAAGGGGACATAATGTTTTGGTTTTTCGTATTTCCATATAATAATATTGGTATCCGTATGGGACAGCCTAAATTCCCCAATATCCTTGAATAATAAGTTTGTACAATATCATGAAAGATTAGTAGTACAGATGGGTATAGCCAATAAAATTCTCAGTTCTATTTTTATTTACTCTATGATTACACAAATACAAATGTGGGATAAATTGCTTAGGGCCACAGATTTTCTAGATGATCAAATTTGGGATATATTGGATATACTTAATACTACTGTTGCTGTCCAAAACCAACTTATCATAGTCACTAATCAACATACTGTAGTACTGGATTACTTAACAGCAGCACAGGGTGGTATGTGTCAGGTTATTGGACCCGCTTGCTGTCATTATATAGATCCCAATAGCACTATGAAGTTAAAGTTAGAGGATATTCAAAGACTCAGAGATTAATATAATAAAGACAATGACCGTAATAAGGACAGTTGGTGGGCAGACACCTTCTCCTTTCTTAATCCAGCAAATTGGTTTAAGGGATTTGGGGCCTGGATAGCTGGAATCTTGCAAAGTTTGTTACATATCGCTGCCTTTATCCTTGTCATGTATGTAATACTAAAACTTGTTCTTTGGTGTATTTCTGTGCGTATTAGGAAATTCTGCACTAAGACAACTAATGATGAAACCAAAAGCGTTGCCACCCCTGCTCTTCTCTACACCAATTTCATAAAGTTATCTGATAAAGATGTTGAAGCCAAGCGCATGGCTATCTTCAAAAGATCCCCACCACTGTTATCAATAATTGTTATTTGTAAATTCTAGTATACAGGGGGGATGGGAACGCCGCAACAGCCATGGCTGGTAACAAGGCACCAGCCATGTGAAGACCAGTACCTTTCGAGCTTATAGCTTGGGATAGTACCTCTGATGCTGGACATTAATTAACAAAATGTATCTAGGGGGAATGTGAAGGGGCAAATTAAGAAAGATTCTCCATTTTGTGCTTTTCGACTCCATTTTGCTGTTCTAAGATAAATTTTGTTAGTAGGCTAAAGTTTACAGCTGTTATGAGACCTTGATTGTCGCAATCTAAACAGAACATGAGACTGAGGGTGTATTGTTCTACGAAACTTTGACGCACAGACTGTTCCTGCATTCTTATAGGTTAAGAACTGTGAGCGTGTTCTTATGCTGATTGGTTGAAGTATAATTTCTATGACTATGAAAAGTCATACACAATAAACGGGGGCCAGAGAGATCAGCTTGATCCCCCACAAACAGAGACACACGTCTCCGTCTGGTCATTTTCAGTTGCCGGCAATGCCTTGTAGATTAATTTGGAAATCACTGAGTTAACCGTGAAGGATCACTTTAGATCCTCCCTCAACAGGGCAACCCTGATTGAATCAGGGTCCGCAATCGTCAGTGTCAGTAGCACGAGTTTTGTATCAGCGTCAAACTGGGACTCAGATTCCACAATGTTCACCCAGTGTGCCTTCAGGTGTCTGTGGTTAAGTGGACCTTCCCAATCACAGCCTTGGTCAGTACATGGATAATGCTATGGCACATGGGTTAGTGTAAGGTGGTGACGGCACAGCAGGAGAAATAGTGGTAACTAGGTACCGCGTGGTAAGGGCCAACCGCCGTGATGAGGTTTCAGAAAGCTTTCATCTCCACAAGCCTAAATGGCAACATTTCCAGGGAAAACAGTTTGGAAATATATTACATAGTGAAAGTCATCTTTGCCGACATAATGGACAGGTGATTGGCATGACCGAATGACCGAAGAACAGTTAGAGGCAGTGGTGTCACCCACAGACACTGTTTCTGGACCCTTGTGTTCTGCCCACGTAGTTGGGTGTATTTCTTGCATGTGCCTGAGCATGCTGGTGGTGGTCAGGTTGGTACTTGTTCTGCCTCTGATGATGCTGGCATGGCAGATGTTGCAAATTGCTTTTTTTGGGTTAACTGAACTGTCCTTAAAAAAGCTCCAGACTTAGGAGCACCCAACCCTTGGGTTTTCAACTTCACCCATGTTAGTTTACTGGGGATCAGTTGCCTGCTTTTTGTCTCTGGCCACCCCACTGTTTCTTTGTGCTTGTTGTGGTGCTGCCGATAGCTCCCCTAATGCTGCTATCCTTGCTCTGCATGTCACCTTCCTAGGCTGTGTCACTGACGTCATCATCCATCACCTCATGTTTCACTTCTGTATCCTTGATCTCCTCCTGACTTACCTGACGTAACAACACCAATTTCTGGCAATTCTGTCTCATCATCATCCAGCTCTTGCAACAATAATTGCATTTTCCCACCATTGCCTTCTTCTGAGCAAGGCTGCTCAAATATTTGAGCATCACTACATGCGATCTCCTTATGACCCACTTGAAACTGGCAGGGATGAGAGGCCAGAATCAATAAATAGAAATGTGAACAGCTCTTCATAGTGTCCAAGTGTGGGATCACTTTCCTTGGGGCACTCAGCATGGTGGGAGGATCAAGGTGAGGATTATGTGGTCCAGAATCATGGCTATTGAGACTGGACTGTGTGGTAGATAGGGTGGTATTGGCAAAGTTACTGCAAGCATAATCTGCTATCCATCCAACAACCTTTTCACACTGGTCTGGCTTCAAGAGTGTTGTTCTGTGCCCCCTTACAAAGAGGGATAGGGTGTTTTTTATGCTTCCACAGCAGGCACAGTTTCACCTTGCCCACGTCTTCAGCCTCTGCGCTCATCATCAGTATCATCTCCACTTCCCTGTACCTTACCACGTGACTTGCCCATTTTTAATTACGTATGATATATCCCTGTTGAGAAAATTATGCAGACAATATTACAATGTCAGAAAAATTTGCCCACCACAGATGGACGTATAATACTGCAGTATCAATATAGCAATGCTATTTTTTAACAATTTATTTTTTTCATGGGTTTTGAGGTTGAACTGTATGAATTTTATACAACAAATGCAGTACAAAAATTTCACTGCTCCAAAAAACTGCAGTATTACAATGGCAGCAAAATATGCCCACTTCAGTATGAACATAGCAATGTGATTTGTTTAACAAAAGATTTTTTTTTGGGGGGGGGTGTTTGAGGCCCAAATCTAGCATGATAAATGTCGTAAAAATGTTACTGCTGGAAAAAATTACAGTATTACAATGCCAGCAAAATATTCCCAATTGAGATGGACATATGAGACTGCAGTATGAATATAGCAATGAGATTTTTTTTTCTTAAATCATTTTTTTCTGGGATTTTGATGCCCAACTCTAGTAAGATAAATGCTATATAATTTTCACTGCTCAAAAAACTTGCAGTATTACAAATTCATATGAACGTATGAGACTGCAGTATAAATATACCAATGCTTATTTAAATCCAACCAAGTCTGGCTGTATGATTTTGGTGTATAATATTTCTCTCCTCAGAACAAATTGCATGATTAAAAGCAAAAAGATTATTATTAGCCCCGAGAAGGGGTTTTGGACTTTGGTAAGAGTTGCAGGTTGCAGCATAAAGGATGCACAATTCACTCAATCCTATCCTACATGATCCCTTCAGCACAATCTCTCCCTATGTGCTGCTAACAGCAGTAGTACTATTTATTATAATTAGCACTAAGAAAGGCTGTTGTTGTACTTCAGAGAAATATAAATGTGGTTGATTCCCTGGCTAATGCGCAGCTACAATTCTGTCCCTCTCTCATTAATAATAATAATAATAATAATAATCTTTATTTTTATATAGCGCTAACATATTACGCAGCGCTTTACAGTTTGCACACATTATCATCGCTGTCTCCGATGGGGCTCACAATCTAAATTCCCTATCAGTATGTCTTTGGAATGTGGGAGGAAACCGGAGAACCCGGAGGAAACCATAGCACCTCTGCTTGCTCTACCTGCTTCTTGGGTATAGTGTGCTGAGCCAATCACAGTAATGCCACAACCAAGATGGTTACGGCATTACAGTGACTGGCAGGCAATCATCATATGCTCATTGGCTGTCTAAAAAGCACCAAACATGCAGGATGGGGACTTGAGCTTCCACTCGAACATTCAAAAATTGTCACGGCCCAGCCCATAGGAGGCCCCATCGCCAACTGACCATGACGGCGTGGGGCGCGAGTCTCCCAGGGACGCAATATGGACCCTTTATACTGCAGAGGGGGACCCTGGCCTACCCGAACTAGGGGAGGGCAGAGACCAGATTCTGTGGCACCTGAGCATGAGGACAAGGAAAGAGACACGTAGGACTTGATTACACCGCAGAACTTCAGGTATAGAGAAAGTAAAGTGTACTAAAGTAAAGTTACACAGTACTTAAGCCAAACATGACTATGCTAGGCTCCCGATCCACTCCTCCCAGAAGGTTACCACCCAGTGGACCCCAGGCACCAACGGATCACCGTGGCACACATAGGCGGGACAACAGGACATAGGAAAGACATCAGGACATAGGCTGGATATCAGGACATCAGAACACAGGCTGGACATCAAGACATCAGGAAACAGGCTGGATATCAGGACATCAGGATCATCAAGCAGGACATCTGGGACTCAAATGTGGCACAGGACCAGGCAGCGACCATCAGGTTCCTAGCTGCAGCTATCAGGCTCCGGGCATCGGACCTAGGAAGGATCTCAAGCGGGATGGTGCTAGAACTGCAGGATTGCTGGGCCTGCCAGGAGCTAGCACCGCAAGGTAGTCAGAGCACAGAGTAGTAGATGCTCAGCAGAAACATTGGTTACAAGAGACTCAAAGTCACTGGGTGCAAGGCTCCAGATGCAGAGGGATTCCAGGAACATAACACAGCAGACACAGTTCAGACAGGTTCAGGTAGTGGACAGGTAAAGGATCTAGGATTCGGGCCTGGAAATACCGCCTCCAGGACAGGCGGCAGAACAGGACAAAACAGGAACCAAGGCAAGGACTTTGGTACCAAAACATAGACAGGAGAGGTGCAGGAACACAAAACACACATTGGAAAGTTCAGAAGCTTTGTGAGTAGCTCAGGCCCCGCCCATAGGGCAGGGGAACTATATATAGGAGCTGCCCCTCAGCAATTGGCTGGGGACAGCATTTCAAGTACACACACTAACCCTGATAAAAGCAGGGGAGGTGTGGCCGCTCACGCCCTTAGCACAAACAGAAACCACTACAGCACAATCAGTGCAGGAACTGAGGCTCAGGGCACCTGGCAGCGACTGTACGCCCAGATACACGTGGAAAGTCATGCACCAGCTGCAAATTACCTCGCAACCCGCGGACAGCTTCCACAGTGGCAACCAGGGTCCGCACATGCGGATGGTCATGCAGCAGAGCAAAGGCCTAACCACCCATGTATGGCTATGCAGCAGAGCAGGGAACTAAGCAGGCTCCATACAGGTAACAGCCAACAGTATCCCAGCTCAATTAGGGGGAAAGGAGCAAAGGGTTAAAGCAAAGACATGAATTGTCACGCCGAAAACCAGATACAGACAGAACAGCGTGACAAAAATGACTCGCCGAGTAACAAGCATCACGAGCACGCTGATGCTTGATCGAGTAATGAGTACTGACGAGCACGCTCATTCATCACTATTACATTTAAGGGCAATATATTTTTTCTTATATTAAATGGTACTGGGGGGGTCACAATTAATCTATCAATTAATGATTCATATTTGATCTAAAAATGTTGAACTTGATAGACCTGTCTTTTTTTTGCCCGTGTAAATATGTGAAAATCTACTAATCTTTAATTTCCTAATTTTTTGGATTCTAGAATAGCTCGCCATTCATTGTTGATACATAGTCTATCTGGAACTAAATAGACTTACCTTATGTAGTGACTTAAATAATTGTTTGGTATAGAGTTGAAGAACATTTCCCACGAAGGGCAATGGTGTAGGTCCTGGTGGCAATTTTCCTTTTCCCTTTGCTTTTCTGGATTGTGTTATGTTTAGAAGAATGAAGATCACACAACCTATTAGTAACAGAGTCGTTGTTCCAATGAAATCCATTTTGAGAAAGGTTTTTTGATTAAATGTAACACTAGGTGTGTTAGCACTTCTTATAGATGAAATTTCTTATGAGCGATATAGTTAATGTGTGGATACCAAGTTACTCAGTCACATATTAGTGAACTTAGTTCTTTGACTAGAATCCAAGTACATTGCCAAGACTGAGAAACATTTGGCAGAAGTGGGATTGATAGGTGAACTCAGTTCTTTCTGAAGATTCCAAGTCCATTGTCAAGACTGAGAAACAAATCTCAAAATATTGACTTGTTGCACTGTAACTGCAACGATTAAGAAAAAAGTTATTAATGCTATTAACCAGCTCAGCCCCACTGTGATATTAATTATGTTGCTGACTAAAGATGAATTAATTGATTTGATGCAAATTTATTGTGAGTTAAATGTCATGAGATTTGCTTGGCTCCGCAGATTACAACAATTTGTGTTTCCTTTTACATGAATCACCAAAGCACCACGAAGCACCATACTGCATATTGCCAAAAATTCCATCAATTAGAGAGGGCTCACATGACCTCAGGCGCCACCACAAGGGATTCATCAAAATGCTTTACAGCTATCACAGAATATAGCACAGCAAGGAGGAAATATCAGAGCCACAACAAAAGCTGAGGCAGGAAAGCCAGCAGCCATTTTATTATGTTAGAGCCTATAGAAAAGACCTCTGAGCATACAGCTCAGCATTAGAAATAAGTAAAGAAAAGGCAAAAACATTGGGCAAATACTGCAGACTGAGAATGTTGTACTACTTCAGATAGAAAAGGGGAGTAGTAGTCTGTGAATAACACAAAGATAAATAATAGGGGGAGATGCAGTGATCCCCTTTTAACAGAGCAGACCGGAAGAGATGCTCTGTTGATGAGAGATAAAATTGTGCAGGAGAATCGCCTGTTGGGCTGGTAGAGATCTTCCATGTGCAGAACAGGCAGAACAGCTACTTGTTAGTTCTTAGCCCCATTTGCAAAAATAATAAAAGTCCTGGATAACTCCTTTAACCCCTTTTATGTTCAATATGTGCAAACATGATTACTGTGGCCTACTTGCATTACTTAACATTAGAGATAAGCAAATAAGATTGAGAGAAATTGAATTCGCCTTGACTCTTAAAAAAGTTAGATTCTGTAGAATATGAATTTTTTGTAAGTCGCTTTGTGCCAGCTTGCCAAATTTTGCTGATTTTAAAAACTCATGAAAGAGGCAGCTGACCTGTCCTTAATGGAACTCGTGCCAGTCTCTTTCCTTTGACATCAAGCAAAATGTCCTTATTCTGTATCTTCACTCTGCACCGGGGATTTCAAAGCCAAGTAGACCTCTAACACCATGAAGCACTTCATTGTGTCATGGCTTATAGCACACAAAGCAGTGGCTAAGTCTTGGGTATCACTCGTTATGATGTCAGAAGCCTACTCAGTGTCAGAATTCTCAGCACAGAGTAGAGATGCATGAAGTGGAGTTTCCACTGTGTGTGTGTTTGGAAGGCTATCTAGGGGGCATTATACTATTTGGAGGGCTAGTGGGAGCCATTATACTGTATGCAGGCCATTATACAGTACAATGTGTAGGGTTGTGAGGGGTTCCTCATGTTATGTGGAGGGTTGTATGGGGCCATCATACAGTGTGAGGGGTTGTGTTGGGGCCATTATACTATTTGGAAGGCTATGTGGGGGCCATTGGATGACTATGTGAGGGCCATTGTACTGTATTTGGGCCATTATAGGTTTGGTTGTGGTCCATTATACATTGTGGAGGGTTGTGTGCAGTTCGATATACTGTGTAGACGGCTGTGTGGGGGGCAATTATAATGTATGCGGGCCATTATTTAGTGTGGAAAGTGATGTTGGTTCCATTATACTATGTGAAGGGTTGTGTGAAAGCAATCATACTGTGTGGAAGGTGTTGTAGGGGCTATCGTACTGTATGGAGGGTATGAAGGGCCACTATACTGTATGGAGAGCTACTAAATTGTATAGAGGAATCATATATATAGAAATGCACCAACAAAACCAAAGTAATTAAAAATTACAAAAATTTATTAATGACCATATAAAAACAGTAGACAAAGAAACAACAAGGGATGTGACAGAGGTAAGCCAGATTAAGGTGGCACCGCAACCAGAGACAGGTACATTCAGGTACATTGGAATAAAATATATTTGCTCAAAGTAGTGCCTATGTACAATATTCCAAGCAGCATTCCAACAAGATATCCCCAGAGGGATGTATGCCACACCTAGAACCTGAGCAAAACGAGTTTTGTAATCAACCAAACAGACAACAAGTGTGTATTACCTGAATGTAAACTGGAGCTCTGAGGTGCCACCGTCCCCAACGCGTGTTTCGGCGCTTTTGCCTTCTTTAGGCATGAGATAAATCTTGACCTAGTTCTTTGATCAGACACTGATTTATGTGCATTGACGCTTTGGCAAAAAAAAATTAAGAATAAAAATATTTTATTTCTTAGAGTTAAAGAAAAACTATTTCCAATAAAGACTGGTAAGTATTACGGGTAATAATTTGGTTATCATTTTCTTTGGAACTCGGAAATGTAAAAATTAGAAATAGATGTAATAAAATAAAAAAAGTTTGGAATCAATCAATGAGGGATGAAGGCCAACTCGTAATATTGAGGAAAATTTCCAAGTGCACTTATTGTAGGTGTCAAGTCTAATTCATCTATTTCCACAGGTGACCGGAGGCTAAAGTTCTGTAGAATGGTGGTGAAAAGCAGGAAGAGCTCCATCCTTGCAAGACCTGCTCCAAGACAGATACGTTTTCCTGGAAGGTAAAGGAATAGTTCAATAAATCAACAACTTGCTGTATGTACACCTAAACAGTTTTAGATCTCATAAGCAAAGGTTCAGAATGTGACAGTGCAACCCCCCTCCCAAAACTGTATTTATACATTACTAAATACATTTTTTAGCTCTGTTGAGGATGTTTATTACCAACAGTAATAATCAAACTGTACTTCATGCATTTAACTTACGCTACTTATTTGCACAGGAAAAAGACAAGGCTGATACTGAGTTTCACATGGAAGAAGTGGTTTTTAGCACTTTAGATTTGTTTGGCGTTGGGACAGAAACTGTCAGCTTGACACACCGTTATGGACTGATGATTCTCCTCAAGCATCTGGATGTTGAAGGTTGGAAAAGTCTTCAAAATACTAATTAACTTCAACTTTCTAATAAGGTTTTACTTCTGTCCCGATTGTTGCAACTTGCTGTCAAGTTGGCTTTTGAAAAATGGAGACATTTTTTGGAGGGAGCTGTTCATCCAATACCCGTGGTGGCAGATCACAAAAATCTAGCTTATATTGAATCTGCCAAGCGATTGACACTTTTTTTCACGATTTAATTTTTTTATTACATTCAGACCAGGGTCTAAGAACGTGAGGGCGGATGCCCTGTCTTGCAGTCTTGATTCTGTGTCCCCTCCAGAACCTCTTTCCACCATTCTTCCTCAGGGTATTATTGTGGCCATGGTTTCCTCTGAGCTGGAAGCTGAAATCCGTACTGCTCAGTCTTTGGCTCCTTCCAATACCCCTGAATGCAAGCTGTTTGTCCCTGTGTATCTCAGATTATGCCTTTTGCAAGAATTCCATGATTCTGTGTTGAGTGGTCATCCTGGGGTCACTGCCACTCCGAGGGCAGTTGCTAGATTCTTTTGGTGGTCCACTATGCATAAGGATATTGTGTGAGATTTTGTGTCTGCGTGTGAATCTTGTGCACTCACCAAAGTACAGCATTGCCGACCGGGGAATTGGCTCCTTTGCCAATTCTGGAAAAACCATAGACTCATTTGTCCATGGATTTTATTTCTGATTTGCCTCTGTCTGGGGGGATGACTGCTATTTGGGTGGCAGTCGATCGCTTCAGCAAGCAAGCTCACTTCGTCCCATTATCTGGGTTACCCAATGCTCAAACTCTCTCCAAACTGTTTGTTATTCATGGGATACGATTGCATGGGATTCGTCTGAATATTGTGTCGGATAGGGGTGTACAATTTGTCTCAAGATTTTGGAGGGCTTTCTTCAGAAAATTGGGGTGGATTTGTCCTTTTCCACTGCTTATCACCCTGAAGCTAATGGTCAGACAGAGAGGACAAATCAGTCTGTGGAGCAAATTTTAAGATGTTTTGTCACCGATCAGCAGGAGAATTGGTCATCATTTCTTCCCCTGGCTGAGTTTGCCTTTAACAGTCGGGTTAATCAGTCCACGGGGACCTTGCCATTTTTCTGTATTTACTGGTTTCATCCCCATTTTGGTGAGTTCTTTAGGACAGTTAGGGATGTCTGGAAGGAGGTTAAAAAAACATTGGGGTGGCTCAGCATTGGCAGAAGCGGAAGCCCGATAGGAGGCACTCATCAGGGGTTGCCTTCAAAGTGGGACATAAGGTATGGCTATCCTCTAAGAATATTAGATTGAAGATACCCTCGCTGAAGTTGGTGCCTAGATTCATTGTCCCATATGAAATTCTGGAGGTGGTCAATCCAGTTGCCTTCTGATTAAAGCTCCCTCGGTTTTTCCCTATTCCTAATGTGTTCCATAAGTCATTGTTGAAGGAGTTTATTCCCCAGTTCATTCTTCCTAGCCTCAGCCTCCTCCGGTGTCTATTAAGGGAAACTTGGAATAGGAGGTGCAAAGGATCATTGATTCAAGAGTGTTCAGGAATTCCCTTCAATATCTGGCACATTGGAAGGGGTATGGGCCTGAGGAACGGTCCTGAGTCCCAGCTCATTCTGTAAGGGCTGATCGGTTGGTCTGGGCCTTTCATCGGAGGTATCCTGGGAAAACTGGGGGTCTGGTGGCCCCCCTTGAAGATGGGGTACTGTCACAATCTCCACTCTGTTCTTGCCTGATATGTTACTTTGTGTAGGAGCTGTCAGCCTGCTTTGGTTGTGCTGGCTCTGTGCTGCAATCATCTGTGTTCACTTTCCTTGATTAGTCTTCTACTTAAGCATGCTAGCTCCTCCATCCAGTGTCAATCGTACACTTGCTGCTGCCTGTGTAAGACTGATCCCTCTGTGCTCTGTAAGTATACTTCCAACAAAGCTCAGTCAAGCTGCACCCAATACTGACGTTGTCTCCACGGACATCAGGGCGCACGTCCACACCAGGGGGTCCATCCCAGTAGAAGAAGTCCACGATAAAGATTGAAAGAGGACAGCGCCACATCAGGAAGTGACAGACAGCAATATACTTTATTCTGCCTCCTGCGGCAACGTTTCGGTCCGAAGACCTTTTTCTGTGCTCTGTGCCTGACCCAGCCTGCCTTTATTCCCTTGCTGGACTTAGACTCTTTTCTAGTGACCTGACTTCTCTTGTGCCTGCTCCCTGTAAACTGTCTGGTCTTTCTGGTTTTCCTGACCTCGGCTCGTGAATTGGATTTCGTCTCTGACTTCCCCTTGTTGCACTGCGCCATTTTCTGGACCTGAGCTCAAATTGTTTGACCTTCCTTTACTTATTCTGTAAGTAGTACATATTTTGCTATCTGCTATTGAAGTCCTTCTCTCCACTTCTGGGACTAATATTTACTATAGTGACTCGCATCACAGGAGCAATATGTGGTGCCCATAATACTGTATGGAGCATTATGTGGGGCTCATTTTTCTGTATGGAGCACTATGTGGTGGTGCCCATTATACTGTGTGGAGGACTATACAGTCTACTGTAGAATTTACTATAGATATTACTCATGGAATGTAAGATGTGAAATATTTGCCATTGTACTATAACTATATTTCTCTGCCATATCGGTGCATCACGAATTGTGGTATGGGTTAAAGGAGCTGAGACTCTTTCGCCCGGGGGCCACAAAAACCTTGAGTCGGCTCTGTGCTCATAGGACCATCTACTATTTAATTGTCTAATTCTTTCTGTTTGTCTGTAACGGAAATCCCGCGTCGCTGATTGGCTGTGATATTGGCGAAGGATTTAAATACAGTTAGATATTCATGTAATGGTTTACTGTATATATTTTGATGATCTGTTTAATAATTTCGTTCAGTTATATTAAGTTTTATGAGCAATATAATTTTAATAATATATATTTGTATAATGTATATATTTTACCCGGAAAATCCTGTGTATTCATTGCATTATTCTTAAGCTACATACATATTCTAGAATACCCGATGCGTTAGAATCGGGCCACCATCTAGTAGGTTATAATGGGTACGTGTGATACCCATAAAAAAAGCTGATGCACATGTTCTGGAAACATGTGAAAGTGACCCTAATTTGGGTTTATGCATGTATTTTGATTTCCTTTTATATCAACTTGCTGATCCATAAAAAAATGTTGATTATGATCGCTCTCATAACTTGAAATATTGACCTTGTAAATCCCACAATTTGTTCTGGATTATCCTTCATCTTCTTATTGGAACGTTTAATTTTTTAATGCATCTTCATGAAACTTAGATCCTTATATAAAAAAATGTTCATGCATTTATCTGGTATGATTATTTTTTGTATTTGCTTTGGAAAGAATAGTTACATAATGTCAAAAGCCTGTTGAGATAATGTACTAAAATCCTGGGTCAGGAGGGGTAGGAGTTGCAAATAAAAGCAGATATTGACAGAGTCTATGAATGAGGATCTACCCTCTAATAAAACAGAAGGCACAATAATGGTCTTTTATTTTGTTTTGGTTGCATCTCTTGGTTTCCCAAGTCACAGGTTCGACCAATCCAGTCAAAATTGTTTGCTATAACTCTAAAATATTTAATCCCACTTCAAATCATCAACTCACCCATAATTATATAGGAAAATAATGAGTTATACTGTGTGACTCGATGCTGTTAATACTCGAAGTTTTAGCACTTACCTGATGAAAATGGCATAAATCCATCATTCTTACTAAACTTGCCATTTTCATCCAGGAAATGTCCCGGATTGAACTGATTCGGGTATCTAAACTGTTTCGGATCATGGAGAACAGAACTGAGCATTGGGAAGACAGTTGTACCCTAGGAAAACAATAAAATGACATAAACATTAACTATTACAACCATTTTTGTAAATTCATAAGCGATGATAATACTATTGAACTGTATTTTAGATCTTCCATGATCCATATCACTTGGCTTCTATCAGTGAACACAGGAAAGTGCAGTTTTACCTTTGGAATATGGAAATCTCTAAACGTCACATCACGGGTTACTTTGCGTGGAGATCCCATTGGTATGAGGTCAATGTATCTTTGAATCTCATGGATTACAGCATCCATATAGGGCATACGAGATCGATCCGCCACACATGGAGCCCTGTCCCTTCCAATGACTTTGTCAATCTCTTGATGGATTCGTTCTGTAAGGATGAACGACAACTGAGATTTAGACACACAAGTAACTGAGCCAAGGACCTTATTAAATAATTAATGTAAAGCATTTACTTTATTTTTTTACAATTGGAATTTCAGATTCATGGAAATTGAGAAAAGAGATTTGCAACAATCGGGACTGAAGTAAAGCCTTATTAGAAAGTTGAAGTTAATTAGTATTTTGAAGACATTTCCAACCTTCAACATCCGGATGCTTGAGGAGAATCAGCAGTCCATAACGGAGTGTCAAGCTCACAGTTTCTGTCCCTGCGCCAAACAAATCTAAAGTGCTATAAACCACTCCATCCATGTGAAACTCAGTATCAGCCTTGTCTTTTTCCTTTGCAAATAAGTAGAAATGTTAGATGCATGAATTAACAACTCTTGATTATTACTGTTAGTTTTCTATTTATTATTAGGGCTATACTGTAGCTTATCTCATTGCTCGAAGAGAATTGTCTGCTCAGGTGTATCCTGTAATGCAGGTGGAGCGCCCCCACTGACGCAGGGCCGAGGGGCACCCGGAGCCGGGCCTCTGAGTCTCTGTTCTAGGGTTGTCAGGTGGCTAGGCCCGGTCCGTGGCCCTGCCTGCCAGGGGGACGTCCGGTGAAAGGGTGGTGAATGGTGGTGCAGTTGTGAAGTGCAGGTCGCAGTAAATAACGAGGACACCAGGTTGCAGTCTCTTTACCTCTTTACTGAAGGATTCTGAGTCCTTTGTCCGGAATACGGTCAACCAGGCTGCGCAAGTCCGGCCGGTCCAATGGCACCTCCAGAGTTCCCTTTGCAGGTGGAAATCTGTGCCTTCCTGCTAGCGCTATGTGTTGTGGTCCTCCCCTGCTGTGCTTACGGGATAGTCCCCACAACTGTTGTGTCTGTTTCTCGTGTTCCCTCACAACTCGATTAGATGATGTTCTGCTAATCCTCCGTCCCTCCCTGATGTTACGGTCGGGACACACCCGTATGACGGGTAGGCTCGGAGCTCTTCCGGGACCCTAGAGTCGCCCCTCTCCACAGGTTGCCCCCTATGTCTTCTTAGGTGATTTAGGTGAGACAGCCCGCCTGTGACTGACTGTCCTGCCATTGGTTTGAAGTATTGCCTGAAGCTATATATATAGAAATACTTCCTCGGCGTTCCGGCCGCCGGTTGTGCGCCTCAGTAGGATGTTGCCTCGGTCTTACAGCACGACTCCTACTGGTATTCTCCTTCTTGCTTTGATCTCGTTTCTCACTCAGCACAATATGTCTCGCTTCTGATCCTTTCTTAGGGCACTGCCACTATGCTGAGCAGGCTTGGTCCTGTGATGTTCTTTCTCGTTGCCAGGCCTCTGTCAGGGTCCCAAACCTGACAGGGACCCTACCAAATCTTCCCCCACAACACCCTCTGCCACAAGGTGTTGCCTGGTTCCAACCCAGTCAGCTTTCTGTCCTAACTTCCTGCCTGACCCCCAGTTTACCCACCAGGTAAGGAGTGGCCTAATGAATAGAACCCTTAGCTCCCCCTGGAGGCCCGCTTGTGAAATGTATCGGTGTATGTGATACCTGGTCAGATGAACTCCTTCAGTGCCATCAGACGTACCATAGCTCCCCTTAGCGGCAGAGCTCCAGTACTGCAACGATCACGACTCTGGGGCGCTGCACAGGGGTGGGCAACTAATTTTCCTGAGGGTCCACATGAAGGACCGTGACTTTTGTGGATACCAAACCAATAGGCTGAAGTTAATTCTGCTCAATATTAATATAAACATACAGTATATACTCATGTATAAGCTGAGATTTTCAGCACATTTTTTTGTGCTGAAAACTCCCCCTCGGCTTATACATGAGTCATTGTCCAGAAAGCCAGCGAGGGAGGGGGAGCAGCAGAGCAGCGGCAGGAGCCGGAGGTTGTGACACCATACTCACCCTCATCGTGCGTTCGCTGCACGTCCCTGCATCTCTGTTGTCCCGGTGCGGCAGCTCTTCCTCTGCTCAGCGGTCACGTGGTACCACTATTTATTGTACTGAATATTCACGCGTCTCCACTCCCATATGTGTGGAGTGCATATTCATTACCTTAATGAGCGGTACCACATGACCGCTAAGCACAGGAAGAGCTGCCGCGACGGGACAACGGAGATCCAGAGACATGCAGCGACCACGCGAGGTGGAGTATGACAGGGGAGGACGCCGAGCCAGGCATACAAGGAGGAGGACTGGGGAGGATGGGGGAGGATGCCAAGCCGTGCATACCAGGAGCAGGACACGGAGCCATACATACAAGGGGGAGGACACGGAGCCATGCATACAAGGGGGAGGACAGCGAGCCATGCATGAAAGGGGATGATGCTGAGCCATGAATAGAAAGGGGAGGAAGGGGGACGATGCAGAGCCATGCATATGGAACCCCACCAGGGTGTAAAAGGGATAGTCTTTAACCCCTTTCTGACATTAGACATACTATCCCGTCGAGGTGGGGTGGGCCCGTATGACCACCGACGGGATAGTACGTCATATGCGATCAGCCGCGCTCACGGGGGGAGCGTGGACGATCGCGGCCGGGTGTCAGCTGACTCGCAGCTGACATCCAGCACTATGTGCCAGGAGCGGTCACGGACCGCCCCCGGTACATTAACCCCTGACACAGTGCGATCAAACATGATCGCAGTGTTCCGGCGGTATAGGGAAGCATCGCACAGGGAGGGGGCTCCCTGTGTGCTTCCCTGAGACCCCCGGAGCAACGAGATGTGAACGCGTTGCTCAGAGCAGCCAGGAGCTGTACATGTCAGATCGCCGATCTGACACAGAGCACAGCAAAGTGTCAGATCGGCGATCTTACACTATAACATGATGTCCCCCCTTGGGCAATGTTATAGTGTAAAAAAAAAAAATATTCACATGTGTAAAAAAAAATAAAAAAAATTCCAAAAAAAAAATATTGTTCCTATAAATACATTTCTTTATCTAAATAAAAAAACAAACAATAAAAGTACACATATTTAATATCACTGCGTCCGTAACGACCCGACCTATAAAACTGTCCCACTAGTTAACCCCTTCAGTGAACACCGTAAAAAAACAACAAAAAACGAGGCAAAAAACATTATCATACCGCCAAACAAAAAATGGAATAACACGCGATTAAAAAGACGGATATAAATAACCATGGTACCGCTGAAATCGTCATCTTGTCCCGCAAAAAACGAGCCACGATACAGCATCATCAAAGAAAATATAAAAATGTTATAGTCCTCAGAATAAAGCGATGCAAAAATAATTATTTTTTATATAAAATAGTTTTTATCGTATAAAAGCACCAAAACATAAAAAAATACATAAATGAGGTATCACTGTAATCGTACTGACCCAAAGAATAAAACTGCTTTATCCATTTTACCAAACACAAAACGGTATAAATGCCTCCCCCAAAAGAAATTCATGAATAGCTGATTTTTGGTCATTCTGCATCACAAAAATCAGAATAAAAAGCGATCCAAAAATGTCACGTGTGTGAAAATGTTACCAATAAAAACGTCAATTCATCCCACAAAAAACAAGACCTCACATGACTCTGTGAACAAAAATATGGAAAAATTATAGCTCTCAAAATGTGGTAACACAAAATTTTTTTTTTTGCAATAAAAAGCATCTTTCAGAGTGTGATGGCTGCCAATCATAAAAATCCACTAAAAAAACCTGCTATAAAAGTAAATCAAACCCCCCTTCATCACCCCCTTAGTTAGCAAAAAAATAAAAAAATGTATTTATTTCCATTTTCCCTTTGGGGTTAGGGTTAGGGTTAGGGCTAGGTTTAGGGAAAGGGTTAGGGCTAGGGTTAGGGCTAGGGCAAGGGTTAGGGTTAGGGAAAGGGTTAGGGCTAGGGTTAGGGAAAGGGTTAGGGCTAGGGTTAGGGCTAGGGCAAGGGTTAGGGCAACGGTTAGGGCTGGGGTTAGGGTTGGGGCTAGGGTTAAGGCTACAATTAGGGTTGGGGCTAAAGTTAGGGTTAGGATTGGGGCTAAAGTTAGGGTTAGGGTTGGGGCTAAACTTAGGGTTAGGGTTTGGATTACATTTACGGTTAGGAATAGGGTTGTGATTAGGGTAGTTGTGTGTCAGGGTTAGGGGTGTGGTTAGGGTTACCGTTGGGATTAGGGTTAGGGATGTGTTTGGATTAGGGTTTCAGTTATAATTGGGGGGTTTCCACTGTTTAGGTACATCAGGGGCTCTCCAAAAGCAACATGGCGTCCCATCTCAATTCCTGTCAATTTTGCATTGAAAAGTCAAACGCGCTCCTTCCATTCTGAGCTCTCTCTTGCACCCAAACAGTGGTTTACCCCCACATATGGGGTATCAGCGTACTCAGGACAAATTGTGCAACAACTTTTGGGGTCCAATTTCTTCTCTTACCCTTGGGAAAATAAAAAATTGGGGGTGAAAAGATCATTTTTGTGAAAAAATATTATTTTTTATTTTTAAGGCTCTGCATTATAAAATTCTGTGAATCACTTAATGGGTCAAAGTGCTCACCACACATCTAGGTAAGTTCCTTATGGGGTCTACTTTCCAAAACGGTGTCACTTGTGGGGGGGTTTCAATGTTTAGGCACATCAGGGGCTCTCCAAACGCAACATAGCATCCCATCTCAATTCCAGTCAATTTTACATTGAAAAGTCAAATGGCGCTCCTTCGCTTCCGAGCTCTGCCATGCGCCCAAACAGTGGTTTACCCCCACATATGGGGTATCGACGTACTCAGGACAAATTGTACAACAACTTTTGTGGTCCATTTTCTCCTGTTACCCTTGGTAAAATAAAACAATTTGGAGCTGAAGTAAATTTTTTGTGAACCAAAGTTAAATGTTAATTTTTATTTAAACATTCCAAAAATCCTGTGAAACACCTGAAGGGTTAATAAACTTCTGAATGTGGTTTTGAGCACCTTGAGGGGTGCAGTTTTTAGAATAGTGTCACATTTGGTTATTTTCTATCATATAGACCTCTCAAAATGACTTCAAATGAGATGTGGTCCCTTAAAAAAAATGGTGTTGTAAAAATGAGAAATTGCTGGTCAACTTTTAACCCTTATAACTCCCTAAAAAAAAAATTTTGGTTCCAAAATTGTGCTGATGTAAAGCAGACATGTGGGAAATGTTACCTATGAAGTATTTTGTGTGACATATCTCTGTGATTTAATTGCATAAAAATTAAAAGCTGGAAAATTGCAAAATTTTCAAAATTTTCGCCAAATTTTCGTTTTTTTTCACAAATAAACCCAGATAGTATCAAAGAAATTTTACCACTATCATGAAGTACAATATATCACGAGAAAACAGTGTCAGAATCACCTGGATCTGTTGAAGCATTCCAGAGTTATAACCTCATAAAGGGACAGTGGTCAGAATTTTAAAAATTGGCCCGGTCATTAACGTGCAAACCACCCTTGGGCGTAAAGGGGTTAAAGGGGTTTTGATAATAAAGTTTGTTCATGACGCCACCTATGGTATTTGGTCAGAGGGGATTGACACTGCTTAAAGGGGTCCACTAGGGTGATGTTATGGCAGCTAAGATGGTATACCTTCCCATAGGCGAATTAGGTCCCCAGGGC
This sequence comes from Ranitomeya variabilis, assembly GCF_051348905.1. Lineage (NCBI taxonomy): Eukaryota > Metazoa > Chordata > Amphibia > Anura > Dendrobatidae > Ranitomeya > Ranitomeya variabilis. The sequence continues at coordinate 354,028,658 of NC_135233.1, forward strand.
TCCCGGTGTATAGATGAGGATGGTGAATGGTGCAGAAAGAAACTGAAGTATTCAAGCATCCACAGTCCAGGGCACCAGATCTCCCACCAGTCCCCCTTACCAGGTGGAGTTAAAAGCCTTCCCACTAGAACGGTGGTGTAGTCCCTTGCTGCTTATGGCTGTTGTCAAGGTCCTCACAGTTCTCTCTGTCCTCCTTAAAGGGTAGGACAATAACCTGTATAAAAGGTGGTTTAAGCCTTTTTACAGGGTCTCTATCATGACCCAGGCTCTATGCGCTATTGTGTCCACAGGTGTTTGTGTCAACAGGTGACGTGCAGTCCAGCTGTCCTGCCGATTTCTGCTGTGCCTCTTGGAGTCGACACAACCTCGGTCTTCCGGCTACCGGTGTCTGCGCTCTGCAGGGAGGTAGCTCATTCCTAGCTATACTCCCCAGTTCTTTCTCTCCTGTGCTTTGCTCTCCTGCACACTCTCTACACTGTGTTCTCCTTCTGTATTCTCTCTATCCAGGAGCTGCAGCACCCTAGTGGCTGCACGGCCCCTCACTTTCCTCTCTGCCTCAGACTGCTCCAGTCTGCTGTCTGGCACTAACTGACTAACTTTCCCTCTGTCTGTCTGTCTGTCCTGGAAATCCCGCATCTCTGATTGGTCGAGGCCGCCAGCACAGCATGGTGACGATGATGTCATAAAGGTTGCCTCGACCAATCAGCGACGGGCTTAGTCTGCCGCAAATTCTGGAATCATCATTGTCCATATACTACGGGGACATGCATATTCTAGAATACCCGATGCATTAGAATCGGGCCACAGTCTAGTATATATATAATTGTCTAAGGGTTTAATTGTCTGTCTGTCCTGGAAATCCTGAGTCTCTGATTGCTCGAGGCCGCCGGGCATTGTCCTCCACTGATGTCAAGTGCCGCCATTGTGTTGTCTAAGGGTCTAATTGTCTGTCTATTTCAGAAATCCCGCCTTGCTGATTGGTCGAGGCCAGCGACGGGCACAGTCTGCCGCGAATTCAGGAATCATCATTGTCCTCCACTGCTGTCAAGTGCCGCCATTGTGTAGGGTGTGTGCCTGTGTGGTTGCGCAATGTACTACGTGGGCTGCGCAATGTACTATGTGGGCTGTGCAATGTACTGCGTGGCTGTGCAATATACTGCGTGGGCTGTACAATATACTACGCATGCATATTCTAGAATACCCGATGCGTTAGAATCGGGCCACCATCTAGTATATATATATATATATATATATATATATATATATATATATATATATATATATATGGGAGCCACCCATAAGCTGGATCAGAGCTCCTCCTTCTGGCCTGGAGTGTGAACATGTTGTATGCTTGTGTTTACCTGATAAAGAAGATCTTCCCTCGCTTCCAAGCGTGACATCATTCTCCCCATGAGTAAAGCAATGCTACTGTAACAACCAGGACCCTGAGGTGTTAAGCATAGAAGGGGGAGGATGGGGAGGACACTGAGCCAGGCATACAAGGAGGAGGACGCTGAGCCATGCATACAAGGGGGAGTATGCTGAGCCATGCATAGAAGGGGGAGGATGGGAGAGGATGCCGAGCCATGCATAGAAGGGGGAGGATCGTGGAGGACGCCGAACCATGCATACAAGGGGGAGGACACCGAGCCATGCATACAAGGGGGAGGATGCCCCATTATACATAGAAGGGGGAGGACATAGAGCCATGCATACAACTAGGAGACCAGGGGAGCCACACAGAGCAGGACAGGGATGAATGGACAATGCATACCCAGCTTATACTCGAGTCAATAAGCTTACCCAGTTTTCCTTGGCAAAATTAGGCGCCTCAGCTTATACTCGGGTCGGCTTACACTAGAGTATATATGGTAATAACTCTAATTGTTTATATTAATATTAATCATTATAATATTAATTGTATAATTTAACATTGAGGAAAATTAAGCATGTTGACACCCCTAATTTATCATATGAGTCTATACAGCCCCTATATACAGTATGAGACTACACACACACCCTTACAATATTCAGCATTAGACCCCCTATACTGTATATGAGTCCATACATAGCCTTCATATATACAGTATAATCCCAAACACAGCCCTCCTATATACAGTATGAGCCTCCACATTTAACACTCTATATACAGTATCATATCAAACACAGAAGCCCTGTATGCAGTATGAGCCCCCACAGTGTCCATATATACAGTATGAGTGCTCACATAGCACTTATGTACAGTATGAATCCCCACAAAGCCCCAATATACAGTACTAGCTATTGAACCCGTTCTACGCCCGGGTGGCGAGCATTTATATTGGAATATGGTCTCCATCCTGGTATGTGCTGCTCCTATCCTGTCATATGCAGCTCCATCCTGCGCCCCCATCCTGTCATGTGCTGCTCCACCGTGTCATGTGCTGCTCCATCCTGCGCCCCCATCCTGTCATGTGCTGCTCCACCGTGTCATGTGCTGCTCCATCCTGCATCCCCATCCTGTCATGTGCTGCTCCACCGTGTCATGTGCTGCTCCATCCTGCGCCCCCATCCTGTCATGTGCTGCTCCACCGTGTCATGTGCTGCTCCATCCTCATCCCCATCCTGTCATGTGCTCCCATCCTGCGCCCCCATCCTATCACGTGCTGCTCCATCCTGCGCCCCCATCAGTGCAGGCGGCTGTGCTGAGTGCGGGCGGCTGTGCTGAGTGCGGGCGGCTGTATGTGGCTGTGCTGAGTGCGGGCGGCTGTATGTGACGTGGCTGTGCTGGGTGCGGCAGCTGTGGACGGCTGTGCTGGGTGCGGTGGCTGTGCTGGGTGCAGCGGCTGTGCGTGGCTGTAGGCGGCTGTGCGTGGCTGTGGGAGGCTGTGCTGGGTGCGGCGGCTGTGCGTGGCTGTGGGCGGCTGTGCTGGGTGCGGCGGCTGTGCTGGGTGCGGTGGCTGTGCTGGGTGCGGCGGCTGTCCGTGGCTGTAGGCGGCTGTGCATGGCTGTGCTGGGTGCGGAGGCTGTGCATGGCTGTGGCGGCTGTGCTGGGTGCGGCGGCTGTGCTGGGTGCGGCGGCTGTGCTGGGTGCGGCGGCTGTGGGTGGCTGTGCTGGGTGCAGCGGTTGTGCGTGGCTGTGGGCGGCTGTGCTGGGTGCGGCGGCTGTGCGTGGCTGTGGGCGGCTGTGCGTGGCTGTGGGCGGCTGTGCGTGGCTGTGGGCGGCTGTGCTGGGTGCGGCGGCTGTGCTGGGTGCGGTGGCTGTCCGTGGCTGTGGGCGGCTGTGCGTGGCTGTGGGAGGCTGTGCGTGGCTGTAGGCGGCTGTGCGTGGCTGTGGCGGCTGTGCGTGGCTGTGCTGGGTGCGGCGGATGTGCTGGGTGCGGCGGCTGTGCTGGGTGCGGCGGCTGTGGGTGGCTGTGCTGGGTGCGGCGGCTGTGCGTGGCTGTGGGCTGTGCGTGGCTGTGGGCGGCTGTGCTGGGTGCGGCGGCTGTGCTGGGTGCGGCGGCTGTGCGTGGCTATGGGTGGCTGTACGTGGCTGTGGGCGGCTGTGCTGGGTGCGGCGGCTGTGCGTGGCTGTGGTCGGCTGTGCTGGGTGCGGCTGTGCGTGGCTGTGGGCGGCTGTGCGTGGCTGTGGGCGGCTGTGCTGGGTGCGGCGGCTGTGCGTGGCTGTGGGCGGCTGTGCTGGGTGCGGCGGCTGTGCGTGGCTGTGGCCGGCTGTGCTGGGTGCGGCGGCTGTGCGTGGCTATGGGTGGCTGTGCGTGGCTGTGGGCGGCTGTGCTGGGTGCGGCGGCTGTGCTGGGTGCGGCGGCTGTCCGTGGCTGTGGGCGGCTGTGCGTGGCTGTGGGCGGCTGTGCGTGGCTGTAGGCGGCTGTGCGTGGCTGTGGCGGCTGTGCGTGGCTGTGCTGGGTGCGGCGGCTGTGCTGGGTGCGGCGGCTGTGGGTGGCTGTGCTGGGTGCGGCGGCTGTGCGTGGCTGTGGGCGGCTGTGCTGGGTGCGGCGGCTGTGCTGGGTGCGGCGGCTGTGCGTGGCTATGGGTGGCTGTACGTGGCTGTGGGCGGCTGTGCTGGGTGCGGCGGCTGTGCGTGGCTGTGGTCGGCTGTGCTGGGTGCGGCTGTGCGTAGCTGTGGGCGGCTGTGCGTGGCTGTGGGCGGCTGTGCGTGGCTGTGGGCGGCTTTGCTGGGTGCGGCGGCTGTGGTCGGCTGTGCTGGGTGCGGCGGCTGTGCGTGGCTGTGGGCGGCTGTGCTGGGTGCGGCGGCTGTGCGTGGCTGTGGTCGGCTGTGCTGGGTGCGGCGGCTGTGCGTGGCTATGGGTGGCTGTGCGTGGCTGTGGGCAGCTGTGCTGGGTGCGGCGGCTGTGCGTGGCTGTGGGCGCCTGTGCGTGGCTGTGGGCGGCTATGGTCGGCTGTGCTGGGTGCGGCGGCTGTGCGTGGCTGTGCTGGGCGCGGCGGCTGTGCTGGGTGCGGCGGCTGTGCGTTGCTGTGGGCGGCTGTGCGTGGCTGTGCTGGGCGCGGCGGCTGTGCTGGGTGCGGCCATTTTCTTGGTCCTGCTCCCGGAGTCGGCGCCTGCGCAGTCCGCGCTTTCCGGCGCCATTTTCTTGAAGACACTGCAATGTGTCTTCAAGAAAATGGCGCCGGAAAGCGCGGACTGCGCAGGCGCCGATTCCGGGAGCAGGGGGACAGTCACGACCCGGAAGCGCGTCGGTGGAACGGGTCAGGTAAGTATACTCACCCTCCGCCTCCTGGCTCGTCCCTGCTTGTCCGGTGGAGATCGCGGTGTGCGTTCAGCGCTTACGCATACCGCGATCTCCTGGGAGCGTCGCTCTGTGCGGTCCAGACTGCGCCGGCGCTTGCGCTTGCGCAGTCTATAGAGGCTTCGGACAGAGTGACGCTCCCAGCGTTATATTATAGATGAGCCCCCACATATTCACACCACACATTATCCTATGGTTTTTGTTGTCTACACTGACGCTCTGCACAGAAGACAAGTTGAAGTGACGCCATCATGTCTGCTATCTCAGTCGCACATGATGAATGGTGGAAGGAGTTGGCAGCCCTCTCCTTCACCATTACATTCACAGCTATTGTCATTCTGAGATCTTCAGCTGTGCTGGTCCATGTGCCAGACTGGAACAACCAGAGGGCCGGTTGTAGCCTGTGGGCTGCACTTTGCCCAGATCTGCTGTATTGTAAGCATTGGATGCTAGCCTTTTGCTTATAAATTTGCAGTTGTCTATATCTGGTAAGACAAAGGCATAGGATAGACTTGCCAACGTCTGTGTTTAAGTTGCAGCAGCAATAATTCATACTGTATGAATATCTTGGCCAAAGCAAAACGGCTTGTTGTTGATTCCATCTTTTAGACTCTAGGGCACATGCACCTCAGCACTTCCCTAATCAGTTCCTTATGTAACATTTATGGAACCAACTTACCTCTTCCATCTTAATGAGGAAACGGCTTGTTGTTGACCCCATCCATTAGTCTCTAGGGAACATCCCCCTCAGCACTTCCCTAATCAGTTCCTTATGTAACATTTATGGGACCAACTTACCTCTTCCATCTTAATGAGGAAGCAATCAATGAAATCCCTAGGATTGTTGGGATCAACAGTCTCCTTATGCATTTCCACACGTTTTTTAACAAATTCCTTCATATCGTCAGACGCTTTTAACATCCTTTGGTGAGGTCCTGGCATCTTTTCCATTACTTTAGGAAATGCATTGTACAGCTGCAAAAAATTTATGTAGTAAAGTCATAGCATGTAGTGATTTGGCATTGAGGTATTTATGATCTGGAAACGAGTTCTTCTTTACCTGACCCCATATTGTGCTGAATCCTTGAATAGTTTCTGTTAGAAGACCAAGAAGCTTCAGAAATTCTTTATCCTCATACTCAAATCGATGTCCAAATACCACTGAACAGATGACATTAGCGACAGCTTTGGAAAAATAGAATGTTGGATCCAATGGTTGGCCTATTATGGGAGGGGACACAAATATATCAAGGATTTTTTGCAGCAGGGTGCTTGCATTTCATAACAGCTCAAAGGATCATACCAGTTCATGTTGCTGTACCATGTTATACAGCTGGCATGTAGTGTTGAGCAATACCATCCGATACTTGAAAGTATCGGTATCGGAAAGTATCGTCCGATACCGGCAAAGTATCGGATGTAATCCGATACCGATACCCGATACCAATACAAGTCAATGGGACTCAAGTATCGGACGGTATCCCTGATGGTTCCCAGGGTCTGAAGGAGAGGAAACTCTCCTTCAGGCCCTGGGATCCATATTAATGTGCAAAATAAAGAATTAAAATTAAAAATATTGATATACTCACCTCTCCGACGCAGCCTGGACTTTACCGCCGTAGCCTGGACTTTACCGCCGTAACCGGGAGCCTTCTTTGCTTAAAATGCGCGCGTTTACTGCCTTCTGTGACGTCACGGCTTGTGATTGGTCGCGTGCCGCCCATGTGACCGCGACGCGACCAATCACAACAAGCCGTGACGTAATTTTCAGGTCCTGAATGCCTAATTCTAGGCATTCAGGATTTGAAAATTACGTCACGGCTTGTGATTGTTCGCGTCGCGGTCACATGGGCGACGTGACCAATCACAAGCCGTGACATCACGGGAGGCAGTAAACGCGCGCATTTTAAAATTACGTCACGGCTTCTGATTGGTCGCGTGCCGCCCATGTGACCGCGACGTGACCAATCACAAGCCGTGACGTAATTTTCAGGTCCTGAATGCCTAGAATTAGGCATTCAGGACCTGAAAATTATGTCACGGCTTGTTGTGATTGGTCGCGTCGTGGTCACATGGGCGGCACGCGACCAATCAGAAGCCGTGACGTCACGGAAGGCAGTAAACGCGCGCATTTTAAGCAAAGAACGCTGCCGGTTCCCTCGGTGAGGTGCAGGCTGCGTAGGAGAGGTGAGTATATCCCTATTTTTTATTTTAATTCTTTCTTTTACACATTGATATTAATCCCGATACCGATTCCCGATATCACAAAAGTATCGGATCTCGGTATCGGAATTCCGATACCCGCAAGTATCGGCCGATACCCGATACTTGCGGTATCGGAATGCTCAACACTACTGGCATGTGTTTCCAAAATTATTGGCCGATGCTTGTGGCGCACCCACCAGGGCCTAGGTGATACTCGAGCTGGGTCCGGTCGTCATTAAAGTGATCATGGTGACAGCGACCCAGTCCGTGGCCCTGGGAGTCCAAATTAAAGGGATGGTCTTTAAAGGGGTTACTAGAATAAGAAATCTTCGTGATGCTACCTGTGGTATTCGGTCAGGGGTGACCACTGCTGCTTAAAGGGGTCTTCTGGGGAGTGATGGCACTTCAGCAAAGATGGTATGGCTTCCCACAGGTGAAGCTGGCTCCCCAGGGCTCCCGGTGTAGTAGGAAAAGATCGTGTGGTGCCAGCAAGAATCAGAGGACACAAGGTTGCAGTCTCTTTACCTGTTTTAAAGCAACAGGTGACGATGGAGTCCAGGCAGCCTGGAAACGAGTTTAATTCCCTTTGCCAGGCCAGATTGGCAGCCTTCTACTTCGCGCTGTATAATAGTCCCTTGCTGCCTATGGCTTCTTTCAAGGTCATCTCTCACTCTCTGTCCTGAGACAGTACCTGCATGGTAGGTAACGCGAGCCATTTTATAGGGGTCTCTATCCACGGTGACACCAGGCTCTGTATGTTACTGTACCTCAGGGTATAGATGTGGGCAAGTTACTTTCAATCTTCTGCCCTCCAGTTTCTGCTGTGGGCATACAGTCCCACACAGCCTCGGACTCCCGATGTCCGGTTCCTGAGCTTCAGCATGGAGGGAGCCCGATCGCAGCTCTGCTCCAGCTCCTTGCTTTTCCTGTGCTCCTTCCTCCTTCACTGTCTCACACAATATCCAGACTGAACTAACTAACTCCTTCTCCAAGCCTGAATTTATATGTATCTAGGGTAGCTCCCCTGAAACCGGGTCCAAAGCTCCCCCTACTGGCCTGGAGTCAGAACATGTTGCATGTACAAGTTACCTGTCAAAGGGATTCTCCTCGTTTCCAGGCATGGCATCACCCTCTCCAAGAGGAAGGCAGTACCACTGTGGTACCCAAACTCCTGAGGTGCCACACTTGCTCCTATTTCTAGAGTTTAACCATTTATATGCAGCTGTCACCCTCTGGCTCTTATCGGCCCCCTGTAATTCAAACAAGGAGTGTTGATAGGCTATCTGCCCCTTGTCTGCCATCTTGGTACTCCTGGGACACCCCACCAATGGCTGGGCTTCATAAAGGACCATGATTAACAATATATACCATTTCACTACCTGAAACTACACTCACTGGCCACTTTATTAGGTACACCTGTCCAACTTCTTGTTAACACTTAATTTCTAATCAGCCAATCACATGGCGGCAACTCAGTGCATTTAGGCATGTAGACATGGTCAAGACAATCTCCTGCAGTTCAAACCGAGCATCAGTATGGGGAAGAAAGGTGATTTGAGTGCCTTTGAACGTGGCATGGTTGTTGGTGCCAGAAGCGCTGGTCTGAGTATTTCAGAAACTGCTGATCTACTGGGATTTTCATGCACAACCATCTCTAGGGTTTACAGAGAATGGTCCGAAAAAGAAAAAAAATCCAGTGAGCGGCAGTTCTGTGGGCGGAAATGCCTTGTTGATGCCAGAGGTCAGAGGAGAATGGGCAGACTGGTTCGAGCTGATAGAAAGGCAACAGTGACTCAAATCGCCACCCGTTACAACCAAGGTAGGCCTAAGAGCATCTCTGAACGCACAGTGCGTCAAACTTTGAGGCAGATGGGCTACAGCAGCAGAAGACCACACCGGGTACCACTCCTTTCAGCTAAGAACAGGAAACTGAGGCTACAATTTGTACAAGCTCATCGAAATTGGACAGTAGAAGATTGGAAAAACGTTGCTTGGTCTGATGAGTCTCGATTTCTGCTGCGACATTCAGATGGTAGGGTCAGAATTTGGCGTAAACAACATGAAAGCATGGATCCATCCTGCCTTGTATGGAGCATCTTTGGGATGTGCAGCCGACAAATCTGCGGCAACTGTGTGATGCCATCATGTCAATATGGACCAAAATCTCTGAGGAATGCTTCCAGCACCTTGTTGAATCTATGCCACGAAGAACTGAGGCAGTTCTGAAGGCAAAAGGGGTCCAACCCGTTACTAGCATGGTGTACCTAATAAAGTGGCCGGTGAGTGTAGTTGTGTTATCTACCATGGCATTTTAATTCACCGACTGGAGTGTTTTCTATTCACACCAATAAAGAAAAGTCTTTGGATTTTCATGTAGCTGGATTTTTCTTTCTTTATTGCCGTAATTGTACTGACCTTCAAAATCATGAATTCAGATCAATTTTATCAAACAATTTGCTACACCAACTGAAAAAAATGAGAAAAGCAAGGAAGGAAAAAAAATAAAGGAGCAAAAAAAAAATAGCTTTTTTCCTTAAAGGGTTAAAACTTATTAAAAATTAAAGTGATCCATTGAAATCCACAGTATACAGTAGTGGTACTCCCTAGATTTTAATAGAAGCTCCCAATGCTAGACTATTTTCTATTTGATGAATTATTTCCTAAAATGTTTGTGCACAGTAATCTAAGGTCAATGTAATTGATAAACCAGTTATTGCTAATAATTCTGCTGTCTTGGCTTATCTAGATTTATAACAGTAGCTGGAGGCGCAATTACGTTGTCTACCTTTCAATGATAATGTATGACTCTGCTAATGTTGTCCCAGTCTACACAGCAAAACTGATAAATGAACTAAAAAATCCCACGAAAAGTATCAGCCTACAGTGCCTGCTCTCAAAAATGGTGTTAAAAATGACAATATTTCTCTACATATATTTATTTGTATCGTCATAGTCACATAAAAATTAAAAAATAAAGTGTGATTCTGGAACATTTTCTCTTTTTATTCAGCTAATTTATGAGTAAATATTGCCAATGGTTTACTTATACTTAAGAATAAGCCTATAAGTTTATTTTCTGTATGTATATTTTCATGTAGTTCTCACCTTTGCTCTTTCGGAATTCTTCCAAAAGGAATTGGGCCTCTTTTTGAATCCTCTGTTCAATGCTTCTTTTACCCATTCCAAAGTTCTTTAGTGTCATCAATGAGAAGCGGCGTAGCTGTTTCCAGCGTTCACCATTACTAGCTATCAACCCTAAAAAAGAATGTCAAATGACTTTCAAGAATACCCATAGTGATACTGTAAGTTAGCAGTTAAAGGGAATCTGTCAGCAAGTTTATGCTATTTGAGAGCAGTATAATATAGGGCAAGTGAGCCTGATTCCAAGGATGTGTCACATCGTAGGCTGTGTGTTGTAGTTTCAGTGCAATCCGTGTTTTATCAGCAGTAGACTAGGTCTCACATGCTGGACAGGCAGGCTAATCTGTGTTACCCCGCCCCCACCACTGATTGACAATTTTTACTGACAATTCATAGTGTACACATGAAGCTGACAATCAGTCATATGGGTGGAATTACACACAGCTCAGCATTTGAGCTCTGCTATATCTGCAGCAAAAAAATAGGAATTTTATTAAACTGCACCAAGCAGCTGAGACACATTGCAAGGATCAGGCTCTTTTGCCCTATATTTTATTGCTCTCAAATTACATAGCAAAAACCTGCTGACAGATTCCCTTTAACCCATAAGGGTTGGGACTGGGGTGGTGGTTAGGCTTAGGGATGGAGTTAGAATTGTTAGTGTTCACTAGTTAGTGGAGTTAGTGCTCACTAGTTTGCTTCTGGTTCTCAGGTATGCACAGAGTATCGCATGTCCTCAAGTAACATGCTCATGTCCCAACCTCAAATGTTTTGCAGCTGTTGGACAGCCAAAATTAAACATGCGGGGATTGTCTGCCATACATGGGAAATCAGCATGTTTTTTTGGGGTGTCTAACAGCCGCGAAACATGAACTTGAGCACTAATGATGATGAGTTCAATATGACGACATATTATTATCAAATTCTGTGTAGTACCTTTGGGTTCAAAATCCTCACAATACGCCTGGATAAAATCCTCAAGGGGTATAGTTTCCAAAATGGGATCACTTGTGTGAGTTTTCCATTGTTTAGGTACATCAGGGGCTCTCCAAACAAGACATGGATTCCGCTCTCAATTCCAGCTAATTTTATGTTCAAAAAGTCAAATGGCGCTCCATCCCTTCCGAGCCCTGCTATGCACCCAAACAGTAGTTTTCTCCCACATATGGGATATCAGCATGCTCAAGAGAAATTGCACAACACATTTTTGGGCACAATTTGTCTTGTTATCCTTGTGAAAATAAAAAAATTGGGTCTAAAGTAAAATTTTTGTGTAAAAAAGTAAAATGTTCATTTCTTTTCCTTCCACACTGCTTCTGTCATGACTATATTGTCTGGTGTCCCAGGACCAGAGGCTCCTTCTCTGTCCTTAATGCTAGGGCTAGATCGCCCTGTACCCCGGGTTACTTCTGATGGTGAAGATGCCAGGGCCATGTACCTTGCCTTAGCTCCTGAATCCACCTTCAGTCTGTACCCTTTCCCCACCCAGGGAAGAGGGGAGTAGTAGTGTGCACCAACCAGACTAACAAGGTAATACGAAGGGAGTAATGAAAAATACCAAACATACAAATATACACATGCAGTTATGGCAAAAATTAAGAGACCACTGCAAAATGTTCAGATTGTCTGATCTCATAGGTATATTTTTGAGTAAAATGTAAATTGTTATTTTAGTCTATAAACTTCTGACAACATGACTCCGAATTTCCATTTGTATTTTTTTCAGGCAAAAAATGGTCGAAATTAAAAAACAAACAAACAGTGCTTTCAGACCTCAAATAATGCAAAGAAAACAAGTTCATAATCATTTAGAAACAACAATACTAATGTTTTAACTCAAGAAGAGTTCAGAAATCAATATTCTGTGGAATAACCACGATTTTTAATTACAGCTTTCATGCGTCTTGGCATGCTTTCCACCAGTCTTTCACACTGCTTCTGGTGCAAAAATTTAAGCAGTTCTTCTTTGTTTGATGGATTATGACTATCCATTATCCTCCTGATTACATTCCAGAGGTTTTCAATGGGGTTCAGGTCTGGAGATTGTGCTGCCCATGACCGGGTTTTGATGTGGTGGTCTCTTAATTTTTGCCAGAGCTGTATAACATAGGCATGCACCGGGGCACGCAGGATGTGGATTAACCAAAGTGGAAGAAAGGGAATATCACTGTCATGATCCGTTCCAGGGTTTAATCCTGTCAAGGGTTAAATTTGCTCTGCCTCATTCTGGGTTCAGGTTTGCTATTTAGCTCCTATGCATCCTGCTGCGGTGTCAGCTATAGTTCTGCCTTTGGCGTGTGAACCTGACTCTGGTAGCTCTTGATTTGTCCTGCTGTGATCCCTGACTTGCCCCATGTCTGTTGACTCCCTTTGTCTGCCCTTTTCCCAGCGTTTCCCTGTTTGTTGGTTTGATTCTCTGGTTTCTGACTTGTCTTGTATTCGGCTCTCTTCTGCCTTCTGACTTTGTCTTATCCATTTCTGACCATTGCTGAACCTCCTGGCTTGTTCCTGACCATGTGTACTGCTAATCCCTTCGGTACTTCTGCCTCTTATTGTTTTTTGACTCGGTTTGTCTGACCACTCTCTCGCCACTTGGTGGCACCTATGCTGCTGCTCTCTGGTGCTTCTCTGTGTATGCAGTCTCACTTCCCTCTCAAGCTCCCTCTGGTGGAGGTTGCACTATACTGCACTGCAGCAGCATGACAATCACATTCTCAAAACCTAGCAACAGTTAGCGATAAATCCACCAATCACCTACTCAAATAACCAACAACAACTGCCTCCAGCCATGCAGCAAAAGCTGCTCTGACAATGAGTGTTAGCCAGGACTCAGTTTATATAGGAGATAGGAGTGGCTAACAGTGCTCGACAGAGAGCCTTAGCTCCAGGAGCTCTCAACCGAGTAGAATAACCCCTGCACTGTCCAAAGAAAGTCACACTGTTTAATACGAAGGTGAAGCGCTTCTAACCAGTGTAGGAGTAGGAAAATTCTAAAGCTGCGGTCTTCTGGCTCCTCTCTGTCACTGTAAACCCCTGACAGCTTCAGTTCGTGTGAAGCACCTGAAGGGTTAATAATCTTCTTGATGGAATTAATGGTGCTATATAAATGAATAATAATAATAATACTGTAAAAAGCAGCTGAAAACTTGCATAAAAAAGCAGCAAAAATGCCCAGTGTGAACATACCCTTAATCTTTATGCCCTTAAATCAGAGTCCTATGACACAAAATAGTTAATAAATACATTTACCACATGTCAACCTTACATCAGAACAATATTTGTGACACACAATTTTTTTAGGAAGTTATAAGGGTTAAAAGTTGAACAGCGATTTCTCATTTTTTCAGCAAGATTTACAAAACCATTTTTTTCAAGACACCACATTTGCAGTGACTTTGAGGAATCTATATGACAGAAAATACCCAAAAGTGACACAATTCTAAAAACAGTGCCCCTTAAGTTGCTCAAAACCACATTTAAGTATATTAACCCTTCAGGTGCTTCAAAAAGAATTTGTGGAATGTAGTAAGCAAAAATGAACATTAAACTTATTGTCACAAAAATTGTACTTTAGACCCAAACTTTTTTACTTTTGCAAGGGTAGCTGGAGAAAATCGGCCACAAAATTTGTTGTGCAATTTTTTCTGAGCATGCTAATACCCCATATGTTGAGGAAAATCACTGTTTGGGCTCACAGCAGGACTCAGAAGAGAAGGCGCGCCATTTGACTTTTTGAATGTAAAATTTGCTGGATTAAGTAGCGGAACCTATGTTGTGTTTCGAGAGCTCCTGATGTGCCTAAACAGTGGAAACTGCTCACATATGACACCATTTTGGAAACTAGACCCTTCAACAAACTTATCTAGATGTGTAGTGAGCACCATGAACCACCAGGTGCTTCACAGAATTTTATAGCGTTGAGCCGTAAAAATAAAAAATTTGCATTTTCCCACAAAAATTTATTTAACCCCCAAATTTTTCATTTTTTCAAGGTACAGATTGGGACAATTGTGGTAAACAAGTTGTTCCTGTGGTGTTTCCTGTTAAAGGAGTCTTGAATGCTGAAACGCGTAGAATAATAAAGCCACATGTACTAATAATTTTGGAATTCTAGTGATTCAGCAGCGCAGAAATTTACCACAACTATCCCAATCTGTATCTAATGGCTTGTCCTCCCTGGATTCGTGGATCTGCTGCAGCGAATCTTTTCAATGCTTCAACTCAGCTATATCTGATGAGTGCAATCCTATGGATTAACCTTTTAACCTTCTCAGATAAGACACTATTTGCGCTCTTTCCTTCAACAGTTTTCATATAATTTTCACAAGGGTAACAGGAAAAATTGCATCATATAATTTGTTGTGCAATTTCTCCTGAGTACGTAGTTAACCCATATGTGGGGGTAAAATACTGTTTCAGGCTCACGGCAGGGCTCAGAAAAGAAGGAATGGAACCTAGACTTTGATGGAATGGTCTGCTGGTGTCATTTTTGGTATCAACAGCCCAGATGCGCCTAAACAGTGGAAAGCCCCCATAATTGAAACCATTTTGGAACCAAAACCCTTCAAGGAATGTATCTAGATGTGTGGTGAGCACCTTGAATCCCGAGATGATTTACAGAAGTTTATAACTTACAGCAGTGAAAATAAAAATAAAATCACATTTTTCCCACAAAAAATGTTATTTTAGCCCAATTTTTTAATTTTCACAAGGATAGCAGGAGAAAATGGACCCCAACATTTGTCATTCAGTTTCTCCTGAGTACGCCAATACCCGATATGTGGTAAAAAAAAACTACTTTTGAGGCACAGTGCAAAGCTCAGAAGGGAAGAAGCGCCATATTGAAGTTCATATTTTGCTGGACTGATTTGAGCGTGCCATGTCACATTGGCAGCGTTTCTGAGGTGCCAGAACAGCAGAACTCCCATAAGAGACCCCATTTTACAAACTACACCATCTCAGTGCATTCATTTAGGGGTGCAGTGATCATAGTGACACCACAGGTGGGTCATATACGATTGGGCAATGAAGAAAAAAATTTACCACCAAAATTTTGTTTCAGTGAAAGATTTTACATTTCCACACAGGAAAATGGGTAAAGGAGCACCAAAATTTGTCCCATCATTTTTGCTAAATGTAGAAATACCCAAATGGAGCTGTACAGTACTGCTTAGCCATATGGTGAGACACTGGAGGCAAATAGCGCTCCATCCCTCCTGAGTCTCACCATATGGCTAAGCAGTAGTGTTGTACAGGAGGCATCCTGGAGTGCAGAATTTTCTATAATAGTTTGCAGACTCCATATACAGAGCCCCAAAATGCTAGGGGAGCAGAATTCCCCTTCAAGTGACCTCATTTTGGAAATTATACCCCATTGGAAATTTATCTACAGGTTTTGTGACTATTTTGAATCCATGGGAGCTTTCCAGAAACAAGCAGCCGTGGATGCTACTAAGTAAAAATTACAAAATGCTGTTGAAGTGACCAGTACGTCGTGCTCAGCTCATGCACCTGTAAATTGGGCGGGCTCTTATTACTACTGAATTGCAAAATATGTGGACGCTAAATGAGGATTAGGCACACTGGGGCTCTGAAGGGAGGGGGCATTTGGATTTGGGAGCACAGAATTTGCTGAATTTCTTTTGGGGCTAGGGCACATTTCCTAAGTCTTTGCACTATCAGAAACATGGGAGACCCGTCTATTTAAGTTAACAGATGATGGACCTAATTATAGACTTGCTTTTTTTGCTGATTAAGTTGAAGTTTTTGTTGGGAACATTGTGATCTCAATTATCCTATTTTGAGGCAGTGACCGGTGTTACTTATAGGGGTCGCTGTGTGTTCCCCCCAGGATGCGCATGGAGGTGTATTGAGGCCATGGAAGTGCATTGCAGCCACAGGTTTAGCTGTGATTGGAATGCAGAATAAAAGTGAGTATTGGTCCTGGGCATGCTATGTGTCCAGGGCTGATTTAACAAAACCTGCTCTGGCCTTTTGTGTCTTGAAACAGACTGCTGGATGGTAGTCATGCAGTCCATTTCATTGCCGGCCCTGGTTTTCCATGTGGCTGAAGGCCACAGATTCCAGTTAAAGACCCTGCAGTATAGGGTTTGGGTGTGCCAGAGGTCAGAGTCACTCTGGTGTTTGGAGGCGCACAGAGCAGTAGGC
This sequence comes from Ranitomeya variabilis, assembly GCF_051348905.1. Taxonomy (NCBI): domain Eukaryota; kingdom Metazoa; phylum Chordata; class Amphibia; order Anura; family Dendrobatidae; genus Ranitomeya; species Ranitomeya variabilis. The sequence goes on from NC_135233.1 coordinate 354,044,899, forward strand.
TCTGCAGAGCTCCACCTGTGTGAGGCGACACAGGCCAGCAGAGCCAAAAGGCCAAGGCAGCTGAAAAGCCTGGCATCCACAGCATACACTGCAGTGCCGTCACCCACGACAACTGGTATCAGGAGGTGGACTGGCGTGTCTAGTGACTAAACTGGAGGATATGGTTCCTGACTGTGAACCAGAGGATATTGTATACTGTGTAATGCTGTGAGTAGAACATTAACACAACAGGGCAGTCATGCACATTAACAGGTCAGATGTGGACTGGCATGTTTAGTGGCTGTAATCGAGAGGATATGGTTCCCAGCTGCAATCCTGAGGAAATCGTGTGCTGTGTACTTTATGTGAGTTGAACAAAGAGACTTTGGATTTGAACTTTGCTGCGTCACTGCCTCATCACTGCATAGGGTGCTACTGCACTACACTAAACTCTATGCTTCAGATGAAACCCCTGAGGGAGGTACTCTTTATAATAAGGTAGCACAGTTACTCTGGACTCCATCTGGCCTCTGTTCAGCAGTGCAGAAAACTGTGGCCGATGGCTTTTTTATCTACTCCTAATAAATGGACATCGCCAGATCCTATGGCATCTACAGCAGTGCCTCCATCTGCCTCATTATAGGGAACCTTCTGTCTGAGTAACGTATTTCAGAGATGTACATGGAAACCTGATGTAAGCGCTCAGCGCAGAGTGCAGGATAAATGTGAGCCGAGTATTACCGTGATCTTTGTGAGGCAAAATGAAAAAATCATCAACAGGTTAAGAATTGGTTTCATTTATTTTTTACGCCATTCCTAGTGCAAGTGATAAGATTACTTTATTCTTTGGGTCGGTGCGATAACGATACCTGATTTATATCAGATTTTTATTGTTTGGCTGTTGTCCCACACTAAAAGATGCTTTTTTTGTTTTCAAAAACAAGTTTTTTTGCATCAACATATTTTAACAGCTATCCATGTTTCTGCTGACAAAGTCATGTGAGGGCTTGTGTTTTGCAGGACAAGTTGATGTTTTTATTAGTACCATTTTCGGACTCATGACATTGTTTGATCGCTTTCTATTCCGATTTGTGGGAGGTAGAATAAACGAAAACCAACATTGCGCAAATTGTTCAAGGTCTTTTTTTAATGCCTTTCTGCATGTGGTAAAATTGAGAAGGCATCCTTTTCTTTGGGTCAGTATGATTATAGTGATACCACATTTATATCTTACTAGATAGTGGCTCAATTCTAACTCATCGGGTATTCTAGAATACCGTATGTATGACAGAACTTGGTCAGTAAACGTAAACATAGCATATAACAGCCCACGTAGCATATAGCACAGCCCATGTAGCATATAGCACAGCCACGTAGCATATAACACAGACCACGTAGCATATAGCACAGCCATGTAGTATATAACACAGCCACATAGCATATGGTACAGCCACATAGCATATAACAGCCCAAGTAGTATACAGCACAGCCACGTAGTATATAGCACAGCCACTTAGTATATAGCACAGCCACGTAATATATAGCACAAGTAGTGGAACAGTTTTAGATCGGGTTGTTCCGGACACGGCGATACCAAATATGTATACTTTTATTGTTTTTTTTTTCATAATGATACTTTTTTATGGATACAAAGATATATATATATATTTACATATATATATATACACTGTATATACATATATATACAGATATATATATATATGTTAGGTGTCAAGTTCTCGCCTTCGCATAGGGGGAATCTCGAACCACGTCCGATGTGGTCTCCCATTCTTCTCCAGCCGCAGTGGAGACGTCGGTCCCAGCGTCTGGCTTAAGCTGATACTGTGTGCTTGGTTGCTTGGTTACTGTTGCCTTTCCAGGCACTGCCTTTGTAGCCAGCACTGATCAGCAGCGAGCAGGTCTCTCTGGGATGAAGTCCTGCTTTTCCCATGCTGAGCATGCCCACATGATAACCTCCCATTGGAGGTCGGGGGTCACATGCTCAGGTCCTGTTGCAGCTCCTATTGGACCATCAGGAAGGTCCCGTAGCACTATTTCTGTAGCGCCCAGATGCAGGGCCACGGAGTACTCGGTACCGGGCCTCTCTGTCTCAGTCCTGGGGTTGTCACGGTGGCTAGACCCAGGCCGTGACCCTGCTAAGGGGCGTCTAATGAAAAATGAGATGATGGTGCGTGGTGCAGGTCGCGATAAATAACGAGGACACAGGGTTGCAGTCTCTTTACCTCTTTACTGAAGGCTTCAGGATCCTCAATCCAGAGTACTGCTAACAGGGCTGTCTGAGACCGGCCGGTCCGAAGGCACATCCAGAGTTCCCTTTGCAGGTGGAAATCAGTGACTACCTTCTAGCGCCTGTGTGTTGTAGTACCTCCCTGCTGAGCACCACGGGATAGTCCTCACAACTGTTGTGTCTGTTTCTGAAGTTCTTCTCTCACAACTCGTATCTATTCTGATGTTCTTCTCCGTCCCCCAGATGATATGGATAGGACGCACCCGTATGACGGGAAAGCCTGGAGTTCTTCCGGGACCCTAGCGTCGCCCCTCTCCCACAATTGCCCCCTATGTCTGCTTAGGTGATTTAGGTGAGACAGCCAACCTAAAATTAACTGTCCTGCTGCCGCTGTTTGAAGTATTGCTTGAAGCCTAATACTTCCTCGGCGTTCCGGCCACCGGCTACGCGCCTCAGTAGGATGTTGCCTCGATCTTACGGCAGGACTCCTACTGGCTTTATCTCCTTTTTGCTGCGATCTCGTTTCTCACTTCTCCACTGTAAACCTCGCTTCTTTTCCTTTCTTGGGATGCCACCGCATTCGAGTGCAGGCTCGGCTCCGTAACGTTCTGTTCTGTTCGCTAGGCCACTGTCAGAATCCCACCCCTGACAGAGACCCCCCTGAATCTTCCCCTGCAACACCCTCTGCCACAGGATGTTGCCTGGTTCCAACCCAGTCAGCTTCTGACTAACTTCCTATCCAGCCCCCAGTTTTACCAGATTGTGAGGAGTGGCCTAATACATAGAACCCTTTGCTCCCCCCTGGTGGCCAGAATGTGAAGTGTAAAGTGTGACTGTGATACCTGGTCAGGTGAACTCCTTAAGTGCCATCAGACGTACCATCACTCCCCTTAGTGGCGGAGCAACAGTACTGCAACGACCAGGACTCTGGGGCGCTGCACTCCCCCCCAGGTTAAATCTAGTACTCCCGGACTGGGAAGAAAACAACAATACATGTCAGCAAAAGACATACAAATTTTGAAATGCAATGAACAAATAATTATAACAGTGCTTCCTTTTATGGGAGGTGAGGACTCTTGAACGTTACAAACAAAACAAGGTAAATATTTTAAATAACATACTATAAATAACCTCTATTACCCAGCTGGGTATTCTACTAAGTGCAAATTCTGAACAATAATTCAACTTTTCCTTTAAGGGCGAATAAGCTGAACCCACTAAAGGCTTACTATAAAACTCTAAAATATAAATTAACTCTTTCTTTATTTTTCTCTTCTAAGTGCAACATTTTCTTTCTACTCTCTGATTTTTCATATGCAGGACCGCCTGTCTATCTGCCCAGGCCTACTGCCTCTTTTCTTGTACAGGACCAATTGGCCATCTCTCTATGGCTCTCAGGAGGACTCACTATCTAACCCCTACGGGTTTACTTTCCTGTCCTCATTCTCTAGTAACATTATTAAACATTCTCTATAACTATCTAGCTAACTACATATTACTTCTAGGCAAAACATTATTAAACCATCTACTTTCTTTAAGGCAACATTATACTTTAAGTGCAACTAGTGAACGTTCCCTTTAAGAGGGAACCAAGTCTCTTTGAGGTAATGCAGACTCTCTCTATCTGCAAGTCCAGTTAAGGCAAGAGCTTCCATGCTGTACTCAGGAACAGTCTCTTCACAAAGCTCTCCTTCTTGTAAAACCAGTAAGGCGCACCTTTAAGAAGGTGCGAACTATTTACAATACAGTTTGTGAACCATTCACCGTCCATGATTCGGCAGTCTTTGTAACATTGTGGAACAAAAGCAAAAAGGAAAACAAAAGCAAAAAATAAAAAGCAATAGGGATCCCGGGTAAACGAAGGGATCCCTTTAAGAACAACCCTGGTCGGGTATTAGCAGCAAAAAGCAGGGAAAGAAACAGTTAACTATTTACATACTTGTGGTTCCAAGGTCTATCTTTACAGGAGGTTACACTGCATCAGCTGGTGACGGACACTCTCCGACCGGTAAGGCTGCGGTCCTCTGTCTTCGGCGGATGCAGGATCGGTATCATTGGTTGGTCTCCCAGGTGCAGTCAGATCACCCGGTGTCTGGATTCGAATGTCAGCTGTGGTTGCAAGTTCAGTAGCGGCGATGATACACACCGTGGCGACAGTAGTGGCGTTGGTCAAATCTGGGTTAGTCGTAGTCGGGACAACAGGTAGCGCTACTGCCGGCTCGCATCGTTGGACGTCTCGAGCGCACCACCCCTGCACACTCCGGTGGCGAGTGTAGGTCACTTGGTCCTCTTTACATGGTAGCTGATTGTCACATCTATTGCGGAACGGGGTTTTCACATTGTAGCTGGTAAAGAAGATTTCAGTCGGCAGTCCCGGTTCTTGTATAGAGCCCCAACCCTGCTTCGGGTGAAAGGCCAGTACAGTCCCCTGCCTTACTGAGTTCCTCCTGTTGTGTTCAGTCTTTGGTCTTTGTACTTTTGGTGGGTCATTTGGTTCTGTCTCTTTTTGGTTTTGCCATTGTAGAATTAAGCATTGCTTATACTGTTCCCAGGTGAGCGCAGCAATGCTGAGGCCCTCCTGCCTGGCCCCATCCGGCCCGATCCATGGGGTGTCCCACCGGAAGATCACCCCCTCTGAGCTCACATTTAGCGGTTTCCCCATCGTTGTTGGTAACGAAGGCACCAGCTTCTCCATGGTGCCTGGGGTTAGCACTACCAGCTCAGCGGTGAAGACTCGGTTATTGTCGGGCTGGGGAGCGGTCGCGGGAGCAGGATCGGTCGGGGGAGCAGGGACACTTTCCATACCTGCGTCTGATGTGATTCCACCGATGTCGATCTGTTCCATTGACAAGGACACTGGAATCGGCTGCAGCCCGGACCGCGGTTCCTCCAATGCGACCCTCTCACCCGGCTCCGACTTCTGTGGCTTCACAGCGGCTGGCTCCGCGTTCGGGATAGGCTGGCTCGGCTCCGCCACCTGTAGCTCCGAGAAGTCCGGATCCTCCAGCGGCGGTGGGTTCGGGTCCGTCTCCGGTGGACGAGGACAGGCCGGGATCACTTCGCCATTGCTCTGGGACTCGCTGGTCGCCATCCCTGCTCCGGGATCTTCGGTGGCACATGCACATTGCCCCTCAATCTTCTGAGGGCATAGCTGCTCCTTCCTCTCGTTCCCGCTGTTGCAAATCAGGGGGCGGTTCTTCTCTGCTTCTGGGCAGGTCGTTATCTCGCAATTGTAGCCGGAGGGGGCGGTCGCCACTTTTGGCGCCGCTTTGATAGTCTCCTCCCATGGCACGCCCTTCTTCTTCCTCTGCGCTCCCCGTGACGCTGCAATGGCGGCGGTTTTGGCAGGAACTTTTGGCGGCAAGTGGCAATCCACAGTCTTTGCAATAAATCACAGTTCAAGCCCAATTCAGACACAGTTCTAAGGCACACATGACCTGATTCTTCAGGCTTAAGTAGATCCTGTTCGTGATGCCAAGTTGAAGCGCCCCCAGACGCAGGGCCGCGGAGTACTTGGTACCGGGCCTATCTGTCTCAGTCCTGGGGTTGTCACGGTGGCTAGACCCGGGCCGTGACCCTGCTAAGGGGCGTCCAATGAAAGATGAGATGATGGTGCGTGGTGCAGGTCGCGATGAATAACGAGGACACAGGGTTGCAGTCTCTTTACCTCTTTACTGAAGGCTTCAGGATCCTCAATCCAGAGTACTGCTAACAGGGCTGGCTGAGACCGGCCGGTCCGAAGGCACATCCAGAGATCCCTTTGCAGGTGGAAATCAGTGCCTACCTTCTAGCGCCTGTGTGTTGTAGTACCTCCCTGCTGAGCACCACAGGATAGTCCTCACAACTGTTGTGTCTGTTTCTGATGTTCTTCTCTCACAACTTGTATTTATTCTGATGTTCTTCTCCATCCCCAGATGATATGGATGGGACGCACCCATATGACGGGAAGGCCTGGAGTTTTTCCGGGACCCTAGCGTCACCCCTCTCCCACAATTGCCCCCTATGTCTGCTTAGGTGATTTAGGTGAGACAGCCAACCTAAAATTAACTGTCCGGCCGCTGTTTGAAGTATTGCTTGGAGCCTAATACTTCCTCGGTATTCCAGCCACCGGCTACGCGCCTCAGTAGGATGTTGCCTCGATCTTATGCCACGACTCCTACTGGCTTTATCTCCCTTTTGCTGCGATATCGTTTCTCACTTCTCCACTGTAAACCTCACTTCTTTTCCTTTCTTGGGATGCCACCGCATTCGAGTGCAGGCGCGGCTCCGTAACGTTCTGTTCTGTTCGCTAGGCCACTGTCAGGATCCCACCCCTGACAGAGACCCCCCTGAATCTTCCCCTGCAACACCCTCTGCCACAGGATGTTGCCTGGTTCCAACCCAGTCAGCTTCTGACTAACTTCCTATCTAACCCCCAGTTTTACCAGATTGTGAGGAGTGGCCTAATACATAGAACCCTTTGCTCCCCCTGGTAGCCAGAATGTGAAGTGTAAAGTGTGACTGTGATACCTGGTCAGGTGAACTACTTAAGTGCCATCAGACGTACCATCACTCCCCTTAGTGGCGGAGCAACAGTACTGCAACGACCAGGACTCTGGGGCACTGCATTTCTATAAAAGGTTTGCATGGCCGCTCGGCCATGCGCTAGTGTATACTTGAAAACGTGTGTGTGTAGATGTGTGAAAGTCACTCTTTAATCATCCCCCTTCCTAGTGTTGTTGACTGCTCGCGAATGGTGGAAGCTATCTAGCGCCCGACAGTGCCATCTGCACACCATGCATACGTTACAGTGCCTTTGCAGTGCCCGCTTATACGGTACCGTGCGCAATCAGTGCACTTTCCTGACAGCCTGTCAGTGTAGGATGGGAATTCCCACTTGGACTCAGCATCTGACTCAGGGCTTCCTCAAGCACGAGCTCAAAAGCCACCGAGGGTCAGAGCGAGTTCAACCACCAGTTTAGTGGGGGTGATTCATAGGAATCCCACTAGTGTCTTTCAGCTGCACCCTGTGACTGCTAACAGGGCGCAGCGTATTTGTGGAGACTCTGTGAAGCAACAGAGTTTGCTTCTATTCACACTGGGTGAGGTCTAACCCACGTGTGAGCAAGCATCCATCCGCCATTACTGAGCTGCAGGTGTCATCTCTGCACGGTGGACCCCGGACTGCGAACGCACCTCATATTCTCTATTACTATTATTTGGTGCATTCCGCCAGTCCTAACATATATATATATATACTGTATATATATTCCCAATCATGACATACATGTACTGCAAACGTTGGGAAGTGGTTAAGGGGATATTCTGATCTCCAAGATTCTATCCCAATATGTTTTAATTGTAATAATAAAATATTAACAAATATCTCCAATTAGAAATGCTGCACAGTTCTTCTGATTATCTGTGTCGCTTACCCTATATGCGGGGCAGTGCAGTAGCTTTGGTATTCATCATGACCCCTCTTATAGTGATGGTTAGCTGTTATTGGTCATAATCACGGATATCTAAGCTACTGCAATGATCTGCATATGAGGTAAGCGACATAGCGAATCAGGAGAACTATACTACATTTCTAATTGGAGGTATTTTCTAATATTACTATTATTATTATTACACCTACTAAATATTGGGATAGGATCTTAGGAGATGGAATTACCTAATTAAATTTATAGTTTAAAAGTACAGTATATACACTGGTAAAAAAATAAAGGGAACACTTCAGTACCACATCCTAGATATTACTGAATGAAATATTCCAGTTGTAAATGTTTATTCATTACATAGTGGAATGCATTGAGAACAACTTCAGTGAAAATGCCTCAAGACAAGGACAAGATTCTCAGTAGTGTGTGGCCTCCACATGCCTGAATGATCTCGCTACAATGCCTGGGCATGCTCCCAATGAGGAGTCGGATGGTCTTCTGAGGGATCTCCTACCAGACCTGGGTTAAAGCATCAGTCCACTCCTGGACAGTCTATGGTGCAATGTGGTGTTGGTGGATGGAACGAGACATGATGTCCCAGATGTGCTCAGTTGGATTCAGGTTTGGAGAACGGTCAGGTCAGTGCAAAGAATCAATACCTTCATCATGCAGGAACTGCTGACACACTTCAGCCATATGAGGCCTAGGATTGTCATGCATCAGACGGAACCCAGAGCCCAGTGCACCTGCATGTGGTGTCACAGTGGGTCTGAGGATCTCATCCCGGTACCTAATGGCAGTCAGGGTACCTCTGGCTAGCACATGAAGGGCTGTGCCTACCCACACCATTTCTGACCCACTGCCTGTCATTCTGGCGGATGATGCAGGCAGGAGAATGTTCTCCACAGCGTCTCCAGACTGTGTCACATCTGTCACATAGGCTCATTGTGAACCTGCTCTCATCCGTGAAGCGCACAGGGCGCCAATGTCGAATCTGCCAATCTTGATGTTCTCTGGCAAATGTCAATTGCCCTGAACAGTGCTGGGCTGTAAGCACAACACCCCCTTGTAGATGTCGGGGCCTCACACCACCCTCATGGTGTCTGTTTCTGACAGTTTGAGCAGACACATGGATGTTAGTGGCTTGCTGGAGGTCATTTTGCAGGGCTCTAGCACTTCTCCTCTTTGCACAAAGGAGGAAGTAGAGGTCCTACTTCTGGGTTGTTGCCCTCCTACTTTCCTCTCCACGTCTCCTGGTGTACTGGCCTGTCTCATGGTACAGTATCTGCTCCATGCTCTTGATACTGTGCTGACAGACACAGCTACCCTTCTTGCCATAAATGTGCCATCCTGGATAAGCTGCAATTAAGTGTCATGTTCCTGTATTATGAAGTTGTAAATCATTGTAGTTTTAATTGTACAATGACTTAGAAACAAAATCTATTGTTGCTCCTTACCTTGGCCTCCAGAAGTTATCCTGTCCAGCAGTGGAATGTGTCCCCTAGCACCAAAATCCTCTGCATTGTCAATGAGAGCCTCCTTCACTGCATCAGGACTGCACAGTACCACAACCGGATCCATTCCAATGTGGAGCGTATATACTGGTCCATACTTATCACTCAGCTAGTGGAGGAAACAAGCCAAACAGGTCAACATAATTTGGATATTATACCCACATCCCACATTTCTGAATTATATACTACATGAATAAAACTACATAACTAAAATTAAAGAGTCAGGATGGGGAGAAAAAATCAGTACCTCCAGTTAACTTGTAAATTTTCTGTTTGCTGAATTATGTATAGGAATGAGTGGACCCGTGGATGTAAGTGTTTGGTCAGAATGTTTTCTAGAAGTCCGGTTTGGGACAAGAACTTGAGGCGAACTTGACCCAGGACCCCGAAACCCATATAAGTCAATGGGGACTTGAACTTCAGGTATGTAAAATGATCAGAGTAAGGACTGGAGGGCTGCAAAATTAAGCAAAATGTGGATAACAGCAAAACAATTGCCCTGCAAACAAACATGGATAGAGAAATTACTTAAAGGGGTTCTGTCACCATAGCAATCATGGTAAAATAGGAAGTAAATGAATAACAAACATTTTAACCATGTCACCACAGAGACTGAGGCTTGCTACCACCTGTCCAATAAAAATTTCACCCACAGAGCATGGCTCACAATAGCCCCACAGAACCTTATAAACAATTTCACCCACAGAGCATGAGGCACAGTAGTCCCACAAAGTCTGATTTAAAATGTCATCCACCGATCATGGGGCACAGTACCTCAACAGAAGCTGATTAAGAATGTCACCCAGAGCATGTTTTTACATTTCCCCCACAGATCCAAAATTTCAGCTCCAGTGGCATACATTTCAGCAGTCGCCGATGAAACCCTGGTAGTATTATTTTGGATTGAGCTGGCTGTCCGCCATGAGGCTTGCAACCTGCAGTCCCAGCCTTTTTACCTTAGGACACCTCCTCAATACTATTGCCTAAGGGTACCGGGGGCCCGAAGTGCTTATGGATCGCCCCCACGTTAAGGGCAATGGGGTACTTGGTACCGGGTCCTTCGGTTCTGCGGGGAATGTCACGGTGGCCCGACCTGGTCCGTGGCCCTTCTGAGGGGCGCCCAATTAAAGGTGTCGTTTGTACGGTGTTCGTGACGCCACCTGTGGTATTCGGTCCGGATGACCGACACTGCTTAGGGGTCCGCTGGGGTGATGGAGTGGCAGCTAGATGATATACCTTCCCACAGGTGAAGTATGTCCCCAGGGCTTCCCAGAAGTGTGGATGGTAATGGTGGACGATGTGAGGCGCAGGGAATAACGAGGACACAAGGTTGCGGTCTCTTTACCTTTTACTGGAAGCTTCAACTTCCACAGTCCAGGGTGCAGACCACAGGGTAGGCAGAGTCCAGTCGGTCCGAAGGCAAATCCAGAGTCCCCTTATCCAGGTGGAAATCAGTAGCCTTCCTACTAGCGCCTGTGTGTTGTAGTACTTCCCTGCTGAGCACCACGGGATAGCCCTCACAACTTTCGTGGATGTTTCTGTTGTTCTTTCTCTCTGTCCCCCAGATGGTATGGATAGGACAAACCCATATGACTGGAATGGCCTGAGGCTTGTTTATAGGGACCCTAGAGATGCCCCGACCCCCACAATTTGCCACCGTGTCTTCTTAGGTATTAAGGTCGGGCAGCCAACTTTGGATTGACTGTCCTGCCGGTCTCTGAAGTAATGCTTAGAGACAATTACTTCCTCGGTGTTCCGGCCACCGGCTACGCGCCTCAGAAGGAGGCTGCCTGTCTCGGGGCAGAACTCCTCCCGGTGTTTTCTCCTTGTGCTGTGACTTCGTTTCTCACCTTCTACAATACAATTCTCTTTGTGTCCTTTCTTAGGATGCTGCCGCACGTGGGGAAGGCGCAGCTCTGTGTCTTTCTGTCTCGCTACTCCTCTGTCAGGATCCCACCCCTGACAAGGACCCTCTGTCTGCAGCTCAGATGTTCCTCCTTTCCCCCTGTCTGCCTGACAGGTGTTGCCTGGGCAAAGCCCAGCCAGCGTCTCTCTAACTTTGTATCCAAACCACCAGTTTTACCCTTCTGTGAGGAGTGCCCTACTAGATAGGAGCATGGCTCCCTCTGGTGGGTTGGAGTGTGAAGTGTCGTGTGATGCTGTGATACCTGGAAAGATGGACTCCTTTATTACCTTCAGACGTAATATCACTCCCCCTGGTGGAAGAATGACATTACTGCAGCAACCAGGACTCTGGGGCGCTGCACTTACCTTGAAAAAATTATTGTACAAAGCAGGCAACCATGCCTTTATACTCCAGCTAGGAATAATGGGATAGTACTCCATTACTATTTTCTTGTTTGTCGGAACGGAGCCATGATTAACGGGACACGGTGGAATGCAAAGTGTAGAAACTAGAGGCACTCTCAGCCATACAATCTTAGACCTCCTCTACTTATTCTGCCCCTCACCTATAGTACAGCGGTTCTTAGTCCTATGAAATTATGCAGAAAGTAAGCATTGCACAGTGCGCACATTATATTGTCCACAATATTACCATGGGGCAGAGTAACCCCACAAAACCTGATTAAAAATTTCACCCATAGACCATGCTGCACAGTACCCCCACAGTTGCTAATTTCAATTTCACCCTCAGACCATGGGGCACAGTCCCACCACAGAAGCTAATTTGAATTTCACCCACAGAGCATGGGGCAGAGCACCCCTTCAGAAGCTGATACCAATTTCAACCCCTGACCATGGGGCAGAGTGCTCCCAAAGAATCTTATTAAAAATATTACCCACAGAGCTTGTTTTCACATTTCCTCCACTGAACCAAACATTTACTTACAGCAGCATAAAGTAAAGCAACCACAGATGAAAGGCTTGTAGAATAATTTTTAGTGATGAGCGCACACTAAAAAGCTTGGGTACTCGTTACTCTAGTCGAGCAGATCATAATGCTCAGGTTCTCGCACCAAGTAACGAATATAATGAAAGTCAATGTGAAATTTTTCCAGCGGCCCCACTGGAGGTCTGGGAGGGGGTCTAAAAATTGCTGAAAACAATGGAAACGGTGCTGAAATGTCATGGGAACAGCATGGGGAAGACCTCTTTGAATAGCAGGTCAGTGCTGAGACAATGTTGTCAGATTATTTTGCCACTTTTACGGACTGACAATAAAACATACAAAGCCGCACTTAAAATGGATTTGACTTGAAAAAAATTTAAGAAACATTATTTACAGGATAATGACTTGCATATAAAGCAATATAAATAAGAGAAAAAAATGCTCATAAATCCAAAATCCATCTTTACATACAGAGACATAAAAACGGGTAATTCATAACAGCGACAGTCACAGGCTTAAAGTACATATAACCCCTTCATGACCTTGGGATTTTCCGTTTTTCCGTGTTCATTTTTCACTCCCCTCCTTCTCAGTGCCATAACTTTTTTATTTTTCCGTCAATATGGCCATGTGAGGGCTTATTTTTTGCGAAACAAGTTGTACTTTTGAACGACATCATTGGTTTTAGCATGTCGTGTACTAGAAAACGGTAAAAAAATTCCAAGTGCGGTGAAATTGCAAAAAAAAGTGCAATCCCACACTTGTTTTTTGATTGGCTTTTTTGCTAGGTTCACTAAATGCTAAAACTGACCAGCCATTTTGATTTTCCAAGTCATTATGAGTTTATAGATGCTGAACATGTCTAGGTTATCTTTTATCGAAGTGGTGAAAAAAATTCCAAACTTTGCTTAAAAAAAAAAAAAAAAAATTGTGCCATTTTCCGATACCCGTAGCGTCTCCATTTTTCGTGATCTGGGGTCGAGTGAGGGCTTATTTTTTGCATGCTAAGCTGATGTTTTTAATGATACCATGTTTGTGCAGATACGTTCTTTTGATCGCCCGTTATTGCATTTTAATGCAATATCGAGGCGACCAAAAAAATGTAATTCTGGCGTTTCGAATTTTTTTCTCGCTACGCCGTTTAGCGATCAGGTTAATCCTTTTTTTGTTGATAGATCGGGTGATTTTGAACCAATGCCAAATATGTGTAGGTTTGATTTTTTTTTAATTGTTTTATTTTGAATGGGGCGAAAGGGGGGTGATTTAACCTTTTATATTTTTTTATTTTTTTCACTTTTTTTTTTTACTTTTTTTTTAACTTTCGCCATGCTTCAATAGCCTCCATGGGAGGCTAGAAGCTGGCACAACTGGATCGACTCCGCTACATAGCAGCAATCATCAAATCGCTGCTATGCAGCAGAAATGCAGGTATGCTATGAGCGCCGTCCACAGGGTGGCGCTCACAGGTACCGGGGATCAGTAACCTTAGAGGTCTCAAGGACCTCTATGGTTACAATACAGAAGCATCGCTGACGCGCGGCCGGAAGTGGTAGTTAAATGCCGCTGTCTGCGTTTGACAGCGGCATTTAACTAGTTAATAGCGGTGGGTGAATCGCGATTTCACCCGCCGCTATTGCGGGCACACATCAGCTGTTTAAAACAGCTGACAAACAGCTGACATGTCCCAGCTTTGATGCGGGCTCACCGCCGGAGCCCTGCATCAAAGCGCGGTATCTGACCTTGGATGTACTATCCCATCCGAGGTCAGAAAGAGGTTAAAATCATACGCGTTTCAACGGTCATTGCTGCCTATCACAATGACTAAGGTGGCATGACCGTTGAAACACGTATGATTTTAAATGCACTTTAAGCCGATGACTGTCACTGGTATGAATTACCCATTTTTGTGTCTCTGGATATAAAGATGGATTTTGGACTCATGTGCTTTTAATGAAATGGAATAAAAGTTATTTTTTATGGATATCACCCACGCTGGACTACTGCTTCACCTTCATACTACTTGCAGCACTGCATGATCTGCGCGCTGGGACAGAGAGGAGGTGAGCTGATCTTTGTTGCTTTTTTTTTAAATGCTTCTCCAAACCTGTGTTCACACACAGTGTCCTTGCACTTTAGCATTGCTTTCAATGGTGAAAAAAACATTCAACAGAAAATGTAATTTTATCATTGCAATACCTTATCTGATCATGTGGTGTGAGACATAATCAGACACATAGAAAGTCACAATTTTTACATTGCAGCTAGGTTTGCATTGTAGTAGGTCATGGGTCTTCCAGCAGGACAATGATCCCAAACATACATCAAGAAGAACCCAGAAATAGATTAAAACAAAGCACTGGAGAGTTTAGAAGTGGTAACTCCAGTTCCACTAGCATAAAGTCTGACTAGATGTCTGTGTTATGCTATACCTACTGCCACACCTCAACATACACGAGTTGCAGATAAGAGCGGTATTATTGTAGAATATAGAACTGGCAGCTTGCATAAATTTCAGAGTACAGATTACCATAAAAAACATGAATCGATCGGAGAGCCCTTTAGATCACACAATTTCTCTACTGTATAAGATGTTTCAAGAAAATCAAATTACTTCGCATGATCCTACTTTATTCTTTTCTTAGTGGGAAAGCGAACCTAATAAACCGTTGACGATCCAGGATTCTCCTTTTCACTTGCAGATCCTCATTATGCTCGACATACCAGGAAAGAAGTTGCAAACTGCTGACTCAGTGGTATAGATGCCATCCGCTGTTCACCATATGTTCCCCACAACGCCAGACATATGTTGGAAGTGTTGGAAGGAAAAGGGCACATAATCACATATATGGTGGTCATGTCCGCCTATTAAAAACTTCTGGTCGGCTGTTTTCGACCTATATAATAAATTGTCTCTCTATGAAATTTTGCCCACATTGGAATTAGCCTTACTATCTTTATGTGACATTCCCATCTCCAAATTTAAAAATGGCTTATTTAGACATTTCTTAACAGCCGCACGAAATCTAATTCCCTGCTACTGGAAACAAACAAAGTTTCCTTCTCGCTCCGATTTTGTGTCAGAACTTAATTATATTTTCAGAATGGAGCAATTGATAGGTCAAAGCGCTGGAAATTCAGACAAGATCTACAATATATGGACACCTTGGATTGCATTTAGGGAGACTGAGGAACTGACCGCCTGGTTAAATAAAATGGCCTAACGGAAACAAACTGACTTATGTTTTTTAATACTACCTAATCTGAAAATTTAGACCATGACTAGTAGTAATAATTACAGAAACAAGATGTGTTGAACGAGAGACCAGGTCTTTCCCCCACTTTCTCCTCCCAAACCCCCTTGCTATCACCCAATTTCTCCTTCTAATATACCCCCTTCTCAACTATCTCTAGCCTATTCTACTCCATATCTTTTTCTTATCCCCCCCTTCTGTACTTACTGTACAAGCTGTCCTGTCCTGGCTGTATCCTGTATGCAGTGTGAGAATTCCCTATGTGATGACCATCCGACAGCCCACAAAAAGGCACTGGATCATACACTAATAGAACCCATCGGCTTTTTTGGTTTAAACATTTTTTCCTTCAACTAGAAGATGGGTCCACAGAAAAGCATTTTTCCCATTCTTAAGGTGTGGGTATCCTAGACTGGCAAGGCCCATTAACTAAGTGCATGGGTTTAAGAACATTTACCCCCGGGGAGTTTACATATACATAAAAGTATGTTCAAGGTAGGTGTTATGACCCCAATGGCAGAGGGTCTCAGAAAAGTTTCTAAGTCTGCAAACACAAAAACCAGCTCATAGGGCAGTGGTAACTGATCTGACCATATATCTAATCCTAGCACCACAAATATCAGCAGCCGGGGAACGTACCTACGTTGGTTCTAGACATCTCGCGCCAGCCGGAGAACTAACTAACCCTAGAAGGGAAAAGATAGACCTTTCTTGCCTCCAGAGAAAAGACCCCAAAAGTTGGATACAAGCCCCCAACAAATAATAACTGTGAGGTAAGAGGAAAAAACAAACGTAAGAATGAGCTAGGTATTTAGCAAAGAGAGGCCCACTAGCTAATAGCAGAATATAGTAAGATAACTTATATGGTCAGCAAAAACCCTATCAAAAATATCCACGCTGGATATTCAAGAACCCCCGAACCGTCTAACGGCCCGGGGGGAGAACACCAGCCCCCTAGAGCTTCCAGCAAGGTCAGGACTCACATTTAGTACAAGCTGGACAAAAATGAGAGCAAGCAAATAACCCAAAAAACAAAGAAGCAGGACTTAGCTTAATTTTGCACGAACCAGGACCAGCAGATAGGAGCAAACAAAAAGGATCTGATTACAACGATGCCAGGCACTGGACTAAGGATCCAGGAGGTTTATATAGCAACACCCCTGGACTAACGACCCAGGTGGGTGCAAACTGAGGAAAGAAAATCCCAGAGTCATATCACTAATAACCACCAGAGGGAGCCAAGAAGTCTAATTCACAACAGGTAGGCCTCTAAATATTGTCGATGCGGGTATCATAAACCCCATAAAAATTTCTATCAAAGGTAGCACACTGTTGATATGGTCATGAAGGAGGAGGATGACACAAAAAAGATGAAATCTCGAAGCATATACCCATGTTTGGGTGGAAATGGGTGCATGTATAAACCGGAAAAAAGAAACAAAAAACACTGGGCTTTAGTTTATGTTCCGCTGCTGTCATCCTGTGGTGTACAGAAGTCTGGCCCAATCCAGCTATTGTTCATTTTGATAAGAGTCAGCCTATCAGCATTTTCAGTTGACAGGCGGATGCGACTATCAGTTAAAATATCTCTGGCAACACTAAAAACCCCTCTGACAAAATGCTAGTGGCAGGGCAGGCAAGGACCTCGATGGCATAGAGAAACAGTTCATTCCACGTGTTGAGCTTTGATGCCTAATAGTTGCAAGTCATAGATGAATCATGCAGTAGGCTGGTACAGTTAGCAAGGATCTCCTTAAGCATCTTCCAAAACTTTTTCCTCCTTGTCAGACAACCCTTCGCATCAGGACCCAGGTGCTGCAGGGTGTGAGGAAACACCTTCCAGAGTGTTCCCCTGCCTCTGCTGCATCTGGTGTGTGTCTCCCTCGTCTCCCCTTCTTGATTGTCCAATGAACTGTGACCTCTGCCACCAGGCTTTTTCTTTTAATAATTCTTCAACTAGCACCTTCTGGCACTGCATCATTTTATTAGACCTCTCCACCATGGAAAGAAGAGATGAAAAGTTCTCTTTGTAGCATGGGTCAAAAAGGATGACCAACCAGTAATTAGCATCGGCCAAAATGAGAATACGAGAGTCATGGGTAAGGCAGTGCAGCAAACTCAGAAATGTGTGACAGACGGCCAACAGCGAAGACTTCCCTGTCCCCACCAAGAGGACAACAATCCATATTGTCATCCTTGTTCTCCTCATCATGCCCCCTTTCCTCTTCAGACCATCCACAGTGAACAGACAGGATGAAGATGGAGTGGGTAGTACCATTTGTAGTGCAGGCAACCAGCACCTGTTCCTCCTACCCCTTATTATCACCCAATCCACATTGAGAAGAAAAGATAAAGCTGGGCTGTGTAACATCATCCAGGACCATCTCAACTTGCTCTGCCTGCAAAGCCTTCTCTTTAATTGTTCGATGGTGATGCTGATTATGGTGTCATCGTTGCTCACCATCTTTGTCGAGTCCTTAAAGTTTTGGAGAATCGCACAGATGTCAGCCATCCATGCCTACTCACCAGCTCTTATGTGTAAAGGCTGCAGCACTGCCACAGCAGCGGCAGCTGTTGCTGACTTGTGGAAATGGACACACACGTGGCGTACTTTCACATGTAGCTTAGAAAGATCTTGGTACCACTAAACCACTAAGTTTAGCATGTGGGCCAGGCATGGTATGTGTGCGAGGTTGCTAAGCTTCAGAGCTGCCACCAGGTTATGGCCATTGTCACACATGACCATGCCTGGTTGTAGGTTCAGGGGCGAGAGACACAAATCAGCCTGGTCTGTGTCACGCTCATGCCCCACTGTGCCACAAACCAGACTACCCTGGAAGGGGCGTGACTAGGACAGCTGCCTTGGTCTTCTCTGGAGCCTCTGATGGTGGGTTCAGGATTGTGTGGCAGGCAGCTGCCAGGTGCTACTCCAGGGTGGTGTCTGGCTGTGGCTGCTGATCCCACTTGGAGAACAGGAACACCCATGACTAGGCGGCTGGCAGGCATGGCAGAGACACAGGGCTGGCAGGCAAGGCTGAGACACAGGGCTGACAGGCACAGCTTGAGACACAGGGCTGGCAGGCACGGCTGAGACACAGGGCTGGTAGGCACGGCTGAGACACAGGGCTGGCAAGCACGACTGAGACACAGGGCTGGCAGGCACGGCTGAGACACAGGGCTGGCAGGCACGTCTGAGACACAGGGCTGGCAGGCACGGCTGAGACACAGGGCTGGCAGGCACGGCTGAGACACAGGGCTGGCAGGCACCTATTCACATAGGAGGTACAGGTACAGATACCAGCAGGAAGGAATGACGTATGAAGGAACAGGTGTGGTGGATGGATTAGGTAGGATCCTGTTCACACAGCGGGTGCAGGTACTGGTACTGATGGGAAGGAATGGAGTTTGAAGAAACAGGTTTGGACTTATTCACACAGGAGGAAAATGCAAGGCTGCAGATAAGAGCTGTAGAGCACCAAGGGGTTCTGCAGCAGCAGAACCAGAATGAAGCAGAACCGCAGGAGTACGGAGCATGGGCAGAGCCACAAGAGTATGGAGCAGAGTAGAACCACAAGGAGCGGTGCCGCAGAACAAGGGCAGAGCGGAGCCGCAGAGTGCAGAGTGAAGTTACAGAGTGCAGACCAAAGAGCAAAGCAAAGCAGGATACTGAGTGCAGAGCCAAGAGCAAAGCAAAGCAGGACACAGAAGGGAAAGAAGCCAGAGACAAGGAGGCAGGGAGACAGAAGTAGAACAGAGTTCAGACAAGGTAATGGTACAAGATAAGGTACAGGAACAAAGACACAGGGACCGGGATATTCTGCCTCCTGGAGGGCAGACAGACAAGTACAAAGCAGGGCTAGAAGTAGGACACAGGGACCAGGATATTCTGCCTCCTGGAGGGCAGACAGACAAGAACAAGGCAAGGAGTAAAGCCTTCAGAGAAGGCAAAACACAGAGCAAGACCTGTCAGCTCAGAAGCTAAACACTAACTGAGTTAACACATTGCACTGGCAAGTTCCACAGGGTGGAGCTGCAATAAATACTAGAGACCTCTTAGTAATTGGTCAGGGACACATTAGAAAGGTGCACCCTGATTCCATAAGAACCAGAGAGTTCTGGCGCCGCCCCCCTATGCACACAGCCAGGAAGCATGCAGAGAGCAGAGGCACATAACATGGAGCCGGCAGCAGACAGAGACCACAACATGACCTGAAATAGTGAGTAAGATTGTGTGTGAGAGATGGGAGGCCATGCACTGATGCCGGCAGAGTTGTTACAGTCTGTTAGACCTTTCAACTATCTTCAGCGGTGTGCCATTTGTCAATAAAGCTTAGTTTCAGCAGACCTTGTTGCTGCTTGGCTAAGGCAGTGCTGCAGCGCCTCCAGCTTGTGAGTGATGTTGATGTTTGTGAGATGGAAATTGAGGAGGAGGTGCAGGAACTACTGTAGAAGGTAGGGCAACCCTGATTGAATCAGAGCTCGCAATCCTCTGTGTCAGTAGTATGAGTTTCGTACCAGCGTCCAACTAGGTCCCGGATTCCACAATGTTCACCCAGTGTGCCATCAGGGACATGTAGCGTAGCTAGTCACAAGCACTTGTCCAGGTGTTCGTGGTGTAGTTTCCCAGTAACTGCATTGTTTGAAGGCACGGATAATGAAATCGTGGCAGCTAGGTACCACGTACCAAGGGAAGACCACCGTGATGAGGTTTCAGAAAGCTTCTATCTCCACAAGCCTAAAAGGCAACATTTCCAGGGCAAGCAGTCTGGAAATCTGTCCGTTTAGTATTGTAGGCTGTGGACATGTTTGCTGATAATAATTGCAAATGTGCAACAACAGTTGCATAGTGGAAGTCATCTTTGCCTACACCATGGACAGGGGATTGGCGTGACCGAAGAACAGGGTTAGAAGCAGTGATGTCACCCGCAGACATTGTTTCTGGACCCTGGCATTCTGCCCAAGTAGTTGGGTGCATTTCTTGAATGTGCCTGAGCATTCTTGTGGTGGTCAGGCTGGTACTTGTGCTGCCTCTACTGATGCTGGCATAGCAGATGCTGCAAATTTCTATTTTTTGGGTTAATTTGGCTGTCCTTAAAAAAGTGCCAGACTTATGAGCACTTATCCCTTGACTTGGTAACTTCACCCATGTTAGTGCTCTGGGGATCCATTGCCCTCTTTTTGTCTCTGGCCACCCCACTGCCTCTTCGTGCCTGTTGTGGTGCTGCAGATCACTTCTTTTATGCGCTACTGTCCTTGCTTTGCATGTCACCTTCCCAGGTTGTGTCACTGAGTTCATCGTCCACCACCTTGTCTTCTACATCTGCACCCTGGTTCTCCTCATGACTTGCTGACATAACAGCAATAGCTGGCAATTGTGTCTCATCATCATCCAGCTCTTGCAACAGTAACTGCATTTTCTATCCATCGCTTTCCTTTCTTGTGATCGTGGCTGCTCAAATATTTGAGCATTGCTAAATGCGATCTACTCATGACCCTCTTGACAGCAGGCAAAGTTTCACCTTGACCACGGCTTTGGCCTCTGCGCTCATCATTAGCATCACATCCACTTCCCGGTACCTTACCACATGACTTGCCCATTTTTAATTACGTATGATATATACCTGTTGAGAAAACTTTGCAGACAACATTACAATGTCAGAAAAATTTGCCCACTACAGATGGATGTATAAGACTGCAGTATAAATATAGCAATGTGCTTTTTTTAGCAAACAATTTATTTTTTGTGGCTTTTGAGGCCAGAGTTTTATACGGTAAATACAGAATAAAATTTCCCTGCTCCAAAAAATTGCAGTATTACAATGCTAGCAAAATGTGCCCACTTCAGTATCAACATAGCAATGTGATTTTTTTAACAAAAATTCTTTTGGTGGGGTTTTCATGGCCCAACTCTAGCATGATAAATGCTGTATAAAATGTCTCTGCTGGGAAAAATTACAGTATTGCAATGCCAGCAAATTTTGTCCAATTGAGATGGAGGTATGAGACTGCAGTATGAATATAGCAAAGAGATTTTTAAAAAAAATCATTTTTTCTGGGGTTTTGAAACCCAACTGTAGCACGATAAATGCTATATAAAATTTCACTGCTCAAAAAACTTATAGCATTACAAATTTAAATGGACATATGACCCTGCAGTATCAATATAGCAATGCTTATTAAGATCCAACCAAGTCTGGCTGTATGATCTTGACGCACAATTGCCACAGTAAAAATGGTGTATAATATTTCCCTGCTCAGAACAATTTGCATGATTAAAAGCAAATAGAATATTATTCACCCTGAGAAGGGGCTTTGGTATGAGTCGTAGGCTGCAGCATAAAGGACGTTCAATTTATCCTATCCTATCCTACACGATCCCTTCAGCACAATCTCTCCCTAAGTGCTGCTAACAGCCATAGTACTGTTTATTATAATTAGCCCTAAGAAAGGCTGTTGTTGTACTTCACAGAAATATAAATGTGGTTGATTCCCTGGCTAATACGCAGCTACAATTCTGTCCCTCTCTCATTATCACCTCAGCCTGCTCTGCCTGGGTATAGTGTGCTGAGCCAATCACAGTAATGCCAAAACCATGATGGCTACGGCTTCAGTGACTGGCAGGCTATCACCACATGCTCACTAGCTGTCTAAAAAGCATCAAACATGCAGGACGGGAACTCGAGCTCAAGCTTGAACATTCAAAAATTACTCGATCGAGTAATGAGTAGTGACGAGCACGCTCGCTCCTCACTATAAGTAGTATACTTTAGGTAAATATGTCACCAAAGAAAAACCAGACAATGATTCACTCTTTATAACAACTTTACAAAGGAGTAGGGGGCACTCTATATGTTGAATGGCAATTTAAATATTAATATTAGAAACGGTCTTTACATTTAAAGTAGTAAAACAAAAAATGATCTACCCCAAAAAATTGGATGGTAGATCAGCATTTAAGGGCAAGATATTTTTTCTTATACTAAATGGTACTGGGGGGGGTCATAATTAATCTATCAATTAATGATTCATAATTGATCCAAAGATGTTGAACTTGATAGACCTGTCATTTTTTTGCCTGTGTAAATATTTGTAAATCTACTAACCTTTAATTTCCCAATTCTTGGATTCTAGATTAACTCACCGTTCATTGTTGATATCATAGTCTGTCTGGAACTAAATAGACTCACCTTATATATTGACTTAAATGCTTGTTTGTTATTGAATTGAAGAACATTTCCCAGGATGGGCAATGGTGTAGGTCCTGGTGGCAATTTTCCTTTTCCCTTGGCTATTCTGGATTGTGTTATGTTTAGAAGAATGAAGATCACACAACCTATTAGTAACAGAGTTGTTGCTCCAATGAAATCCATTTTGACAAAGGTTTTTGGAATTAAATGTAACACTAGGTGTGTTAGCACTTCTTATAGATGAATTCCCTCATGAGCAATATAGTTAAGGTTTTGATATCAAGTTACTCATTAGCCACATAAGTCAACTTAGTTCTTTGACTAGAATCCAAGTACATTGCCAAGACTAAGAAACATTTGGCAGAAGTAGGACTGATAGATGAACTCAGTTCTTTCTGAAGATTCCAAGTCCATTGTCAAGACTGAGAAACAAATCTCAAAATATTGACTCGTTGCACTGTAACTGCAAAGATTAAGAAAAAAATGTTATTAACCAGCTCAGCCCCACTGTGATATTAATTATGGTGCTGACTAGGGTTGAGCGAAACGGATCGGCATTTTCATAAGTCGCCGACTTTTGGCAAAGTCGGGTTTCATGAAACCCGACCCGATCCCAGCGTGGGATCGGCCATGCGGTACATGATCTTCGCGCCAAAGTCGCGTTTCCTATGACGCTTAAAGCGCCATTTCTCAGCCAATGAAGGTGTACGCAGAGTGTGGGCAGCGTGATGACATAGATCCTGGTCCCCACCATCTTAGAGAAGGGCATGGCAGTGATTGGCTTGCTTTCTGCGGCGTCACAGGGGCTATAAAGGGGCGTTCCCGCCGACCGCCATGTTACTGCTGCTGATCTGAGCATAGGGAGAGGTCGCTGCCGCTTCGTCAGAAGCAGGGAGAGCGTTAGGCAGGGTAAATTAAGCCCCAAACCGCTTGTGCTGTAGCGATTTCCACTGTCCAACCCCACCTTTTCTTTTTGGGACAGTGGAGGCTCGATTTCTGTGCAACAGCTCTGTAGGTTATAAGGCTCCCTGATAGCTGCGTTGCTGTGTGTACGCCGCTGTGCAAACCAACTGCTTTTTTCAAAGCACAAATCCTGTTGCTCCTTCCTTTCTGCACAGCTATCTTGTTTGTTTGTCCACACTTGTGACTTTTGTGTGCAGGACTCCTTTTTATTGCTGCCTGACATACTTTTCTGATATAACTGTAGGGAGATAGTAATTGTAGTACAGTCCCTTTTTTTTTTATATCTCTTCAAGCCACTTTTTGCCACAGAAAATATACTCTAATACAGTGGCCCAGATTTATTCACAATTCTCCCAGAAAAAAAAATAAAAGTGGGAGATTAAGATTGGCAAATCTGCATTAGTGCCAGTCCTGTGTGTGGCATCTGTCTTTGTTTTTCTGCCACAGAAAACCTACTGTGTATCAGTGGGCCTGATTTCTTCACAATTCTCCCAGAAAAAAAATAAAAGTGGGAGATTAAGATTGGCAAATCTGCATTAGTGCCAGTCCTGTGTGTGGCATTTTTTTTTCTGCCACAGAAAAACTACTGTGTAACAGTGGGCCTGATTTCTTCACAATTCTCCCAGAAAAAAAAATAAAAGTGGGAGATTAAGATTGGCAAATCTGCATTAGTGCCATCCTGTGTGTGGCATTTTTTTTTTTTTTTTGTCTGCCACAGAAAACCTGCTGTGTAACAGTGGGCCTGATTTCTTCACAATTCTCCCAGGAAAAAAAAAAAAAGTGGGAGATTAAGATTGGCAAATCTGCATTAGTGCCAGTCCTGTGTGTGGCATTTTTTTTTTCTGCCACAGAAAACCTACTGTGTAACAGTGGGCCTGATTTCTTCACAATTCTCCCAGAAAAAAAAATAAAAGTGGGAGATTAAGATTGGCAAATCTGCATTAGTGCCAGTCCTATGTGTGGCATTTTTTTTTTCTGCCACAGAAAACCTACTGTATAACAGTGGGACAGATTAAATCACTTGTCTCACATATCCCCCAAAAGAATTAAAATAAAGGGAGAATAATCTTGCCAAACCTGTGCATCTGTGCGAGTGCTGTCGGTGGTATCTGTCAGTCATTTTGCGCCACAGGAACTATACCGTGATATAGTGGGCCTGATTCAAACCCTTGTCTCCCATATAAAAAAAAGAGGGACATTTCTATTGCCAGTGTGTGCATCTGCGTCACTCCTGTTAGTGCTATATCTGCCAGCCTCTTTCTGCCAATCAAACAGTGTAGTGTAATACAGTGGGCCTGATTTTTCACTGCATTCTCCCACACATAAAGAGGGTCATTTCTAGTGCCAGTGTTTTTATCTGCGTCCCTCCTGTTAGTGCCATATCTGCCAGCCTCTTTCTGTCAATCAGACAGTGTAGTGTAATACAGTGGTCCTGATTTTTCACTGCATTCTCCCACACATAAAGAGGGTCATTTCTAGTGCCAGTGTTTTTATCTGCGTCACTCCTGTTAGTGCCATATCTGCCAGCCTCTTTCAGCCAACCAAAGTGTGTTGTTGTGTAATACAGTGGGCCTGATTTTTCACTGCATTCTCCCACACATAAAGAGGGACATTTCTATTGCCAGTGTTTTTCTCTGTGTCACTCCTGTTAGTGCCATATCTGCCAGCCTCTTTCTGCCAATCAGACAGTGTAGTGTAATACAGTGGGCCTGATTTTTCCCTGGATTCTCCCACACATAAAGAGGGACATTTCTACTGTCAGTGTGTGCATCTGCGTCACTCCTGTTAGTGCCATATCTGCCAGCCTCTTTCTGCTAATCAAACTGTGTTGTTGTATAATACAGTGAGCCTGATTTTTCACTGCATTCTCCCACACATAAATAGGGACATTTCTATTGCCAGTGTTTTTATCTGCGTCACTCCTGTTAGTGCCATATCTGCCAGCCTCTTTCTGCTAATCAAACTGTGTTGTTGTGTAATACAGTGAGCCTGATTTTTCACTGCATTCTCCCACACATAAAGAGGGTCATTTCTATTGCCAGTGTTTTTATCTGCGCCACTCCTGTTAGTGCCATATCTGCCAGCCTCTTTCTACTAATCAAACTGTCCAGTGTAATACAGTGGGCCTCATTTTTCACTGCATTCTCCCACACATAAAAAAGGGAGATTTACATTCCCAACAAGTTCACGCACACCTTGTACCTGGTTTTACAGGACCACATAACGGTTGTTAGTTTGGTAACATTTTTCCAAGAATGAGGAAGTCTGGTGGAAGAGGTCGTGGCCGTGGGCGGTCATTGGCAGCTGGTAATGATGGTAGTGGTGGTGGTCGTGGAGCATCAGGTGGTCGTGAGAAAAGCAGTATAGCCCCTAAGTCTCGAGTTGTTGCGCCAGCGTCCTCGTCTGGCTACACAAGGCCTCGAGGGCTCCCTTTTCTAGGAATAGGAAAACCGCTTTTGAAGCCGGAGCAGCAGGAACAAGTATTGGCTTTTATTGCTGACTCTGCCTCTAGCTCTTTCGCCTCCTCCTCGGAAAGTGCCAAATGTCAGAGCAGTGCGTCGTCAGTGGATGCTCCCGGTCAGGAACAAGTCGCTTCCTTGTGTCCTTCACCGAGAACAACAGTGAAGGATGCGTCAGGCGACACAACTGGTTACTCCATGGAGCTCTTTACACATACCGTGCCTGGGTTAGAAAGGGAAATTGTTAACAGGCCATGCCCATTACAAGATGAATCGGACATGGAGTGCACAGATGCACAGCCACAGCCAGATTATTATGCTGTTTCTTTGACTCAGATCAGAACATTGCCCTCGCAGTGTACTGATCCAGAAACTGCCCCCGATGAGACTATGGAGCCCCGTCACGAATGCTATAGCACCGGCTTACACGGTGACCCAGAGGAAGGTGCACAGAACATAGAAGAGGAGGTCATAGATGACCCAGTTTTTGACCCCGATTGGCAGCCATTGGGGGAATAGGGTGCAAGCGGCAGTAGCTCTGAAGCGGAGGAGGAGCCACAGCAGGCATCAACATCGCAACAGGTTCCATCTGGCAGGCCCGTATCTGGCCAAAAACGTCTGGCAAAACCAAAACCAGTTGTAGGACAGCATGGCCATCAGGTTAAAGTAGCTCAGAGTGCAATGCCTGAAAAGGTATCCGATAGGAAGAGTGCAGTCTGGAATTTTTCTAAACAAGATCCCAATGATCAGCGCAAAGTCATCTGTAAGAAATGCTCAAGGACCTTCAGCAGAGGTCAGAATGTTAAAAATTTAAATACAAGTTGCATGCATAGACATTTAACCACCATGCACTTGCAAGCCTGGACAAACTACCAAACGTCCCTTAACGTTGTAGCACCCTCTCACAATGAAGCTAGTCAGCAACGCGTCATTCCTTCCTTCACTGTAAGCCCACCGTTTACCACACCACCTGCAGGTAATGTGGCGGTTTCGTCGCAAGGCCAAAGCAGTCAGGGAATCACCAGGTTCGTGGTCGGAAAAACTGTATGTAGGGCACCATCAAGAATACCATCACCAACCCTGTCTCAGTCACCCATGTCCACCGGCACCCCCGCTAGTTCCACCGTATGCAGCTCTCCAGTCCAGCTCACCCTACATGAGACTCTCGTTAGGAAAAGGAAGTACTCATCCTCGCATCCGCGTACACAGGGTTTGAACGCCCACATTGCTAGACTAATCTCGTTAGAGATGATGCCCTACCGGTTAGTTGAAACCGAAGCTTTCAAAGCCCTGATGGACTACGCTGTACCACGCTACGAGCTACCAAGTCGACACTTCTTTTCAAGAAAAGCCATCCCAGCCCTCCACCAGCATGTAAAAGACCGCATTGTCCATGCGCTCAGGCAATCTGTGAGTAGAAAGGTGCACCTGACAACAGATGCATGGACCAGTAAGCATGGCCAGGGGCGTTACGTCTCCATCACGGCACACTGGGTTAATGTGGTGGATGCAGGGTCCACAGGGGACAGTAATATTGGGACAGTTCTGCCTAGCCCACGGTCTAGGAAACAGTTGGCTGTAGGCGTTCGTCCCCCTCCTCCTCCTCGTCCTCCAGCAGAAGCGAGAGCTCGTCCACAGACCACAGTCGCACGACCACTCCATCCGCAGCTGCCACTGTTGCACACGAGGTGTCCAATTATGGAACAGCTAGTGGCAAGCGTCAGCAGGCTGTATTGGCAATGAAGTATTTGGGCGACAACAGACACACCGCGGAAGTTCTGTCCGAGTTCTTGCAGCAAGAAACTCGGTCATGGCTGGGCACTGTACATCTTGAAGCAGGCAAGGTAGTGAGTGATAACGGAAGGAATTTTATGGCTGCCATAGCCCTTTCACAACTGAAACACATTCCTTGCCTGGCTCACACCTTAAACCTAGTGGTGCAGTGCTTCCTGAAAAGTTATCTGGGGTTACCCGACCTGCTGCTGAAAGTGCGCAGACTTTGCTCTCACATCCGCCGTTCGCCCGTACACTCCAGCCGTATGCAGAACCATCAGCGGTCTTTGAACCTTCCCCAGCATCGCCTAATCATCGACATTGCAACAAGGTGGAACTCCACACTGCACATGCTTCATAGACTGTGCGAACAGAGGCGTGCTGTTATGTATTTGTGGGAGGATACACATACACGGGCAGGCAGTTGGATGGCAGACATGGAGTTGTCAGCTGTGCAGTGGTCGAAGCTCCAAGACCTGTGTCAAGTCCTTCAGTGTTTTGAGGAATGCACACGGCTTGTTAGTGCAGACAATGCCGTATTAAGCATGAGCATCCCCCTAATGCGTCTGCTGATGCTAAGTTTGACGCACATAAAGGAACAGGCATCTGCAGCCGAGGATGAGGGAAGCCTTGATGACAGTCAGCCATTGTCTGCTCAGGGAAGTCTACAGGATGAGGTGGCGGGCGAAGAGGAGGAGGACGAGGAGGATGATGGGGATGACTATTTTTTGGATGAGGAAGCTTCTCAGGGGGCAATAGAAACTGCTGGCGGTGCAAGGCCGGGTTCAGGGTTTTTGAGGGAGACAAGTGACGTTGATTTGCCAGAAAGTGCTCCTCAACCCAGCATATGCACTGACTTGACAACTGGAACATTGGCCCACATGGCGGATTATGCCTTGCGTATCCTCAAAAGGGACCCACGCATTTTAAAAATGATGACAGATGACAATTACTGGTTGGCCTGCCTCCTTGATCCTCGCTATAAAGGCAAATTGCAAAATATCATGCCACATGAGAACCTCGAACAGATATTGGCAACCAAACAAGCTACTCTTGTAGACCGTTTGATTCAGGCATTCCCAGCACACAGCGCCGGTGATG
This sequence comes from Ranitomeya variabilis, assembly GCF_051348905.1. Classification (NCBI taxonomy): domain Eukaryota; kingdom Metazoa; phylum Chordata; class Amphibia; order Anura; family Dendrobatidae; genus Ranitomeya; species Ranitomeya variabilis. Next base: position 354,073,648 of record NC_135233.1, read on the forward strand.
GTTCTCACACGAGCTGCAGGGGGCAACAGGGCAGAGGTGTTAGAGGTGCACAGATCAGAAGTGGTATAGGACAGAGGGGTTTTCTTACCAGGTTGTGGAGTGATTTCGCAGTGACTGCAGACACGACAGGTACAGCAGCATCCATTCAAAGTGACAGGAGACAACATTTGTCCAGTATGGTTACTAACTATTTTTCCTCCATTACCGATGTTCTCACTCAACCGTCATTCCCCTTTGATTACTGGGCATCCAAAATAGACACCTGGCCTGAATTGGCTGAATATGCATTGCAGGAGCTTGCTTGCCCAGCAGCTAGTGTGCTATCAGAAAGAGTATTCAGTGCTGCTGGTTCAATACTGACCGAAAAAAGGACTCGTCTGGCTACCCAAAATGTTGATGATCTAAGCTTCATTAAAATGAACCACTCATGGATTTCAAATTATTTTGCCCGACCTTTTCCGGCTGACACATAGCTTTCCTGTAAAAAGGGCTTGCTTTGGGACTGGTGTTACTGACTGTTCCAATCTCTTAATTAGTAGCTGCTGTTTGTCCAGCATACGACATGTTTACACCTCCCTAAATGGCCTAACTCCCCCCACGGGGCCGTGGTCTCGCCACTTGTCGCAAGCACCCGTCACAGTGCCGTTTGTCTGAAGAGGTGGGTGTGCCCACTTTTGGTCGACGGCACTGGCACTGGGTCCCTCATAGTACAATGAAGTGTCTCTGGCGGTGGTGGCGCGCACCCAACGTCAGACACACCGTTGTAACATGAGGAGCCCTGGACTTGTACCGCCGGCCAGAAGAGAGTGTCCCCCGCCAAGGTCAAACAGTGCTCTACCACTTGCAAAATTATCTGTCGCTGCGCCACCACTGTTTAGTCTATGCGCTGAAATCCTTCCATGCCTGGCACAGACAATAACAATTTGTTGACATGTATGATGCTAGTTAAAATAGTCAGGGGCCCTGTCCTACATTTACACCAGTAAATACTTTGAGCCCAATTACAATGTCTGAAAGTCAGCATAGAAGCACACCCCTGTACCTAAGTATGCCACCCTTTTTTTTGTTTTTTGTTTTTTTTGGGATACATTAACATCAATTTAGGTTTTGGGACTCGGAGTACTTACTGTGTCAGACACTCCTTCCAATTGTCCTCCACTGACCACACCAATGCTGCCTGTGTACCCCTGCCACCTAATGGAAGCTGCATAGAGCCTATTTTATTATTTTAGGCCTAGGAAGTCTGTCTGCGGTCTCTCCTTCCAATTGTCCTCCGCTGACCACACCAATGCTGCCTGTGTACCCCTGCCACCTAATGGAAGCTGCATAGAGCCTATTTTATTATTTTAGGCCTAGGAAGTCTGTCTGCGGTCCCTCCTTCGAATTGTCCTCCGCTGACCACACCAATGCTGCCTGTGTACTCCTGCCACCTAATGGAAGCTGCATGGAGCCTATTTTATTATTTTAGGCCTAGGAAGTCTGTCTGCGGTCCCTCCTTCGAATTGTCCTCCGCTGACCACACCAATGCTGCCTGTGTACCCCTGCCACCTAATGGAAGCTGCATAGAGCCTATTTTATTATTTTAGGCCTAGGAAGTCTGTCTGCGGTCCCTCCTTCGAATTGTCCTCCGCTGACCACACCAATGCTGCTTGTGTACCTGTAAGGAGTTAAAAGCACAAGAAGAGTCTGGGGGCGGTTACCTGCTCGGCTCTGTGCCTGGAACCATTGAGCTGTGCTGGAGGTTCCCTAGGGGGCAGACTTGTAGACTGGGACAGAAAGAATCTCTGCAAGATAGCATAGGGGGTGGCAGAACTTATTGTCTCCCTTTTTGAGCACGTAGGCACTCATCTCTCTACACAAGCAGGTCCCCTGATGATTGGCTTGGAGGAAACGCGTCGGGACTGACCACAGGGAGAGTGCAGGGCATGTTGTTGCAGGGGTAGATGTGGACTGCCCTTGTAAGGGCGGGAGCTCTGGGGATAGCTTACTGGTAGCCCCATAGGGAATGACAGGGTATTGTCGTCTCTTTTCATCAAGTCCCGGATTACTCCCTGACCAGAGGTTTTCCGGTGCTCCTGCTCATGCATCTTGAAATCGGTGAGATTGTTCCTTTACCGTTTTACTTTAATAATCACTAGCAACACCATTTTTATAGGTGCTACATTTTTTGTTATTTAGTGATAATTGTTTTGCATGCAACCAATTGTATGGAGTATGGCCCTGCCATTCATATGAATGTGATTATGGTAGTTATGGTTTGAACCATACCTTGGTCGGCGTTCATTCCGCAAGTGCCACTGCAGTCGGAGTTGTTTGAATCCTAACGGGGGTCTTTTGTAGGTCTCATGGTGGGGACCTTACCCCATGTTTTTTATATCACTTTGGGTGACACTGTTTTGACTTTTATCCATTTAATATTAGTAAAAGTTATGTATTAGTCCACTTTTGCTGTTATTCTTGACAGAAAGAAAGCAGCCAGAGAGCGGGAAAGGGAAGCACGCAGCATGAAGAGCAGCGTGCAGAGCAGCGTGCAGAGCAGGGTGCAGAGCAGCGTGCAGAGCAGGGCGCAGCTGCACTCCGGAAGAGAGAGAGAGCTCCCGGTCTGAGGATAAACAGAGAGAGAGACTGCCCAGAAAGACTGCCTCTTGTGAGTACATAAAAGTGGACTCGGCTGTGACTGGAGAGGGGTGCTTTGAGACCCGTTTAGAGACTACTACACCCTGGTCCCCGCGGTATCAGTACAGAGACTTAACAGTGCAGAGCCCCTGTTTTCCTGGTACAGAGACAACAGTGCAGAGCCCTGATTTCCTGGCTGTGCTGTAAAAGTTAAAGACTCAGAGCCTGTGCATACCACATTAACTCCCGAAACCCCAGGCAGCAGGCTCCCAGAGACTACTCTGCCCACGGACAGCAGAGGGAAGACAAGTGCCGCTGTTTCTCGGCGCCTCCGTTGGAGAAGACGACCCTCCAAGCAAGTCCTCATCAGACTGATAAGTGTTCTTTTCTCAAGAAGTCCTGCTTAATTCTGTTATATTGTTTAACTCCCATATTTTTGCACTGTTTTATTGCTAGTTATTTTCCATTGCTTCCTCCCTGCGAGGAGAACCCTATTCCTGTTATTAAACCCCCTCAACTGTTGGTCTGTCTGTTCCATGGTGACATACTCAGTACCTGCATGCTATTACACTTAGCGTAGTTGGCAGGATGTCACACGGTAGCGCGGACAGGGCAGACCAAGCAGCTGGGGAAGTTCCCAGGTCTAGCATTTCCCTGGGAGCCATGTTGAATAATCTGCCAAGGTTCACTGGGAACAATGTAATGTTGTGGAGTTGGACAGAGCGTATCCGGGGAATGATGCGGATGCACCCCATGACGCCAGCCCTGGAGGCAGAAATTGCATTGATGGCCTTGGAGGGGGAGGCGCGGGATTCTGTCATGCATAGGTCCCCCCGGGAGAGAGATACCCTGGACAAAGTGCTGTGCATACTTGAGGAAACGCATGGGGACCCCACTGACGTAGGGGAACTCCGCATGCGACTGTTTCACCGGGTACAACGGGAGGGGGAGACCGTGACCCAATTCATGAAAGCCCTACAAGAGCTTCACACTGCTATTAGACGAAAGGACAGTGTAGGGGTTGGGTCAGTTGATGTGGTGCTCAGAGATCAGCTAGTGACAGGACTGCGTGACGCAATGATGAAACAGGCACTGCGAGAGCGCATGCGAGTAAAGCCAGACATGACTTTCTCTGAGGTTGGCAGTGAGGCGCGTGTGCGAGAACAAGAACAGGGAGTGATGGGGCTGGTGGGAAGGGTGCAGAGCGGGGAGGTAACCACGACCGCAGGCAATATTCCCCAGTGGGTGGAGGACCTGAGAATGGAGATTAGACAGGTCCGTGAAGAAATGGCGGCCTCCAGAAGAACTCTGTCAGAGGGGCCCGGCCCTCTGGTGCGAGACAGAGAAGCTGCCCCCCGAAGGGAGGGTGAAACTACCAGGAGGAGAAGCCCTCTTACATGCTACACTTGTGGAGAGGCCGGCCACATTGCTCGATGGTGTCCCCGGCGGAGCCGACCATCCCCGCATCCTCCTTTAAACTAGGTGGCTCTGAGCTTGAGGGGCGCCGCTCAGAGCGTGAAGAACAGAGGAGGAGGAGTAAACGTCCCCACAGCCTTGTTTCCACGTGCCCTCTGGTCTGGGCAGAAATCAATGGAAGAGCAGTGTGATGCTTGATAGACACCGGCTCACAGGTGACCACCATGCCTGAGAGATATTTCCGCCATCACTTCACAGAGGCGCTACGGCCCGAATGGGGCCCTGTGATCAAACTTATGGCGGCCAATCACTTGCCCATCCCGGTCGCAGGGGTGGTATGGATGAACATAGAGGTCTGCGGAAAAGACCTCGGGAGGAGAGGAGTGGTACTGGTGGATGGAGAGGTAGCTAAAGACCATACCGTGACCCTGGGCATGAATGTGTTAAAAGACCTCGGAAGCCTTATTTTCAACGAGTCCCCGGAACAGTTCCTACAACAATGGAGCGACCAAACCCCCCAGAGAAGGGTCTTCCAACAACTGATATGGACCTCCCAGGTCCGGGAAGCATACAGCGACGGGAAGGAACTCGGCAAAGTCGTCGCCCCCGCCTCAGTCAATCGAGTGTAGCCCCCTGGGCAGACAGTACTTCCCCTGCCTGTACGAGCTGGCATCCCGCTGGAGGGGGTCGAAGTCCAAATTGAGCCCAGCAGAGCCGACCAGCTGCCGTCAGGAATAGTGGTCGCACGGTCCCTGGCTACCGTGCGGGATGGAACTGTCCTTGTGCGCTGCATCAATTTGGGGGAGACAGATACAACTTTGCCCCCTAGAAGCAAAGTCGCTCAAGTCCTGGGCCATCCAGACGAGTTGGTCCCCACTGAGGCGGTACAGCTGACAGCAAGGCCAGAAGATCCGTGGCTGGTGACCGTCAAGGCGGAGGCAGCTCCGGACCCCAGATTACTGCAAGAAGGGCGCCAGATACTAGAACGCATGAGGGCGGAGCTCTCAGAACTTACTCCGCAACAGGTACCTCAGGTTGAAGCTGTATTGGGGAAATTTCAGGATGCGTTCGCCAAAGATGAAGATGACTTTGGACGTACCACGGCCATCACCCACGAGATACCCACCGGGGATGCGGCACCAATCCGGGAACGGTACCGCCAAATACCCCCACAGATGTACCAGGAGGTGAAGGGAATGCTGTCACACATGCTGAGGAAGGGAGTTGTACGTGAGAGTCAGAGCCCGTGGGCTGCCCCTATAGTCTTGGTGAGAAAGACGGGTCCCTGCGGTTCTGTGTGGACTATCGGCGGCTCAACGCTTGCACAGTGCGGGACTCGTACCCACTGCCCAGGATAGAGGAGTCCCTGACGGCACTAGGGAATGCCAGATATTTCTCCACGTTAGACTTGGCCAGCGGCTACTGGCAGGTGCCCATGTCTGAGCAAGACCGAGCCAAGACGGCTTTCATCCTTCCGATGGGACTGTATGAGTTCGACCGGATGCCCTTCGGCCTAGCAAACGCCCCAGGAACATTTCAGTGACTCATGGAGAGATGTCTGGGAGACCTGAACTTTGAAGCCACTTTGATCTACTTGGATGATATCATCGTCTTTGCCCCCACCTTTGAGGAACATCTGCAGAGACTAGAGCAAGTTCTGAGTCGGCTACAGAAGTATGGCTTGAAAGTGAATCCCCAGAAATGTCACCTCTTCCGCACCGAGATTGAATACTTGGGACACGTTGTCTCCGCTGAGGGGATGAGGCCTTCCCAAGAGAAGATCGCTGCAGTACAAGAGTGGCCAACTCCAAAAACGGTGAAAGATGTGCATGCGTTCCTGGGACTCACGGGATACTTCAGACGCTTTGTAAAAGACTTTAACCGCCTTGCTAATCCACTCCTGGAGTTGTTGAGGGGAGTGCCTTCTTGCGCCAAAAACAGGAACATACAGTGGGGGAAGCATCAGGAGGAGGCATTCTTGGCTTTGAAGAAGGCTTTGACGGAGGCCCCCGTGCTGGCCTACGCTGACTTCACACAACCGTTCATCTTGCACACTGATGGGAGCCTGCAGGGCCTCGGGGCCGTACTGTCGCAGATGCAGGACGGGAAAGAGCGCGTCATCGCATACGTCAGTCGGTCTCTGCATGACTCAGAAAGGAATCCAGAAAACTACAGTTCATTCAAGCTGGAGTTGTTGGCGTTGGTGTGGGCAATGACTGAGAAGTTCGCGGAATATCTGGCTGGCTCAGAAGTTCATGTACGCACCGATAACAATCCGTTGGCCCACCTCGAGAATGCCAAGTTAGGCGCCCTAAAACAACGTTGGGTAGCCCGAATGGCCAAGTTCCGATACAGGATTTCGTATAAAAGAGGAGCTGAGAATGTACATGCGGATGCCCTCTCCCGAGTAAACTATCGCAAACCAGCACCCAGCCAGGATGAAGAACTGGAAGATGTAGAGGTTCCAGGTTTTGGAGAGACTGCCAGGACGGTGGCAGCGGCGTGGGAAATTGAACAGGAAGAGGACTGTGTGAATTTGCTGGAGCAGCCCCACGATGAGTGTGTCCGAGTGCAGCAGGAGGATCCGGAGCTAGCTCAGTTGAGAAGGTGGGTCGTGTCTTAACAAATGCCCAATCAACATGAGAGGAGGTCCATGTCACCTGAAGTACTGAAGATGCTACGCCAGTGGGAGAGGCTCGAGTTGCGGGATGGTATCCTGTACCGGAAGGTATTCCTGCAAACAGAACTCAGTCTTGTATGGCAGACGGCGATTCCCTCATCCTTGATAGACCAGGTGGCTACGGAAGCACATGAGAAAGGAGCACACTTTGGGCCAGAAAAGACTTTCCAGTGGTTACAGCACCTATTTTATCACCCCCACTTAAGGAACATTGTGGATAAAGTATGTCAGCAATGCAGAAGTTGTGAGCTGGTCAAACCACCAGAACCAGAGCTCCCACAGAGACGGTGAGGTCTTCTGGCCCCATGGACCTACTGGCAATAGATTACTTGACAATTGGACCAGCACACCAAGGCTACGAGCATTGTTTAGTGATGATAGACCACTTTACTAAATTTGCCATAGTGACGCCCACGCGGGACCAGACTGCCGAGTCTGCTGCTCACGCAATCTGCAAACACTTCATTCAGGTGTACGGGTGTCCCAAGCGCATCCATTCTGATCAAGGGGCCTGCTTCCTCGGAAGAGTGATGGAAGAGCTGCACCAGCTGTACAAAATAGATAAGTCCCGGACCACCCCTTATCATCCACAGGGGAATGGGGCTTGTGAAAGATTTAACCGCACTCTGATTCAAATGCTGAGGACCCTGGAGGAGGACCAGAAGGCGAAGTGGACTGAGTCCGTCCCTGAATTGGTGTGGGCGTATAACAATCGTAAACACAGCACCACCGGATTCACCCCCTACTCTCTGTTCTTTGGCCTACCCGGGAAGGGACTGGCAGAGCTGGCGCTGGAACCCGAGGAGGACTACCCACGGACGGGGGTGTACTCCTGGGTTCAAGAACATCGTCGTCGGCTGCGGACAATTCAACGTCTAGTGCAGAACCGGCTGCAAGAATTGGAGCATCCCCAGGTAGCTCCTCAAAAGGGGACAGCCCTACAGCCTGGAGACCGAGTCTTAGTGAGGGAAAAGCGCCCACACAACAAACTAGAGTACCGGTGGGAGAAAAGGCAGTACCGAGTGAAGCGGCGGCTCGGCAACGGGGGTCCCGTTTATGAGGTCCAGCCCGAAACGGAGGGAGGGACTCCCAGGGACTCCCACCCACACGCTGCACAGGAATATGTTGCGTCCATGTTTGTCTCGAGATCCTGAATCAGTCCAATTGGCTCCAGCACCCCCACCGGCTGCGCCAGTGATCAATGTAGATGTGGAAGACGAGGAAGACTCCGAATCTCTCCCAGTGAACCCAGGAACAGGGCTGGTGCCAGAATCTACCAACGTATCAGAGGAAGCCTTGACTCCTCCCACAGCAGCTGACACCACCGCCCCTGCTGGTTTGAGATGCTCTGAACGTTCAATGGCTGGTGTACCCCTATTCGCTACAATCAGGATGAGTTCATCTGGCAGCAGATTGTGCAAGGACTGGAAGATTGCCAACAGGAACTCCTGAAGATCTCGCCCGTGGAATGGCGGGCAGAATGAGGGGGGGAATGTAAGGAGTTAAAAGCACAAGAAGAGTCTGGGGGCGGTTACCTGCTCGGCTCTGTGCCTGGAACCATTGAGCTGTGCTGGAGGTTCCCTAGGGGGCAGACTTGTAGACTGGGACAGAAAGGAAGCAGCCAGAGAGCGGGAAAGGGATGCACGCAGTGTGCAGAGCAGCGTACAGAGCAGGGTGCAGAGCAGCGTGCAGAGCAGGGCGCAGCTACACTCCGGAAGAGAGAGAGAGCTCCCGGTCTGAGGATAAACAGAGAGAGAGACTGCCCAGAAAGACTGCCTCTTGTGAGTACATAAAAGTGGACTCGGCTGTGACTGGAGAGGGGTGCTTTGAGACCCGTTTAGAGACTACTACACCCTGGTCCCCGCGGTATCAGTACAGAGACTTAACAGTACAGAGCCCCTGACTCCTGGTACAGAGACTTAACAGTGCAGAGCCCCTGTTTTCCTGGTACAGAGACAACAGTGCAAAGCCCTGATTTCCTGGCTGTGCTGTAAAAGTTAAAGACTCAGAGCCTGTGCATACCACATTAACTCCCGAAACCCCAGGCAGCAGGCTCCCAGAGACTACTCTGCCCACGGACAGCAGAGGGAAGACAAGTGCCGCTGTTTCTCGGCGCCTCCATTGGAGAAGATGACCCTCCAAGCAAGTCCTCATCAGACTGATAAGTGTTCTTTTCTCAAGAAGTCCTGCTTAATTCTGTTATATTGTTTAACTCCCATATTTTTGCACTGTTTTATTGCTAGTTATTTTCCATTGCTTCCTCCCTGCGAGGAGAACCCTATTCCTGTTATTAAACCCCTCAACTGTTGGTCTGTCTGTTCCGTGGTGACATACTCAGTACCTGCATGCTATTACATACCCCTGCCACCTAATGGAAGCTGCATAGAGCCTATTTTATTATTTTAGGCCTAGGAAGTCTGTCTGCGGTCCCTCCTTCGAATTGTCCTCCGCTGACCACACCAATGCTGCCTTTGTACCCCTGCCACCTAATGGAAGCTGCATAGAGCCTATTTTATTATTTTAGGCCTAGGAAGTCTGTCTGCGGTCCCTCCTTCGAATTGTCCTCCGCTGACCACACCAATGCTGCCTGTGTACCCCTGTAACTAATTTAAAAATGCATAGAGCCAACTTTTTTAGTTAACACATACTACCTTTGTCTGTCTGCGGCGCCACTCAATCACGCTGTCCTCCACTGAAAAAGCTGAACTTCAACCTTCAGGCTCTCATTAAGTATTTTTTAATGTCACACTGCAGTTGGCCTACTACTTTGGTTGGGGCCTAGTAACGGTGTCTGCCGCTCATTCAGGGCTTAGCCCGAGCACAAGTCCCACAAGACTGCACAAAAGAACGCACATCCCGCGACAAGGAAGGCCACCAAAAGGACCTAGCCACCAAATCTCTGGTACCAAAAATCCCAGGATGACCAGCCAACACCGAACAATGAACCTCAGAGATAACTCTATTAGTCCATCTATCAGGGACAAACAGTTTCTCCGCTGGACAACGGTCAGGTCTATCAGCCTGGAACTCCTGCAGCACCCGCCGCAAATCAGGGGAGATGGCAGACAGAACTACCCCCTCTCTGAGAATACCAGCCGGCTCAGAAACCCCAGGAGAATCAGGCACAAAACTCCTTGAAAGGGCATCAACCTTCACATTCTTAGAACCCGGAAGGTACGAAACCACAAAATTGAAACGGGAGAAAAACAGCGACCAACGAGCCTGTCTAGGATTCAACCGCTTGGCAGACTCGAGATAAGTCAGATTCTTGTGCTCTGTCAAGACCACCACGCGATGCTTGGCTCCTTCAAGCCAATGTCGCCACTCCTCGAACGCCCACTTCATAGCCAACAACTCCTGATTGCCAACATCATAATTACGCTCACCAGGCGAAAACTTTCTCGAAAAGAAAGCGCATGGCTTCATTACAGAGCAATCATAACTTCTCTGAGACAAAACAGCCCCTGCTCCAATTTCAGAAGCATCAACCTCAACCTGAAAAGGGAGCGAAACATCTGGCTGACACAACACAGGAGCCGAAGAGAAACGATGTTTCAACTCCTGAAAAGCCTCAACGGCCGCAGAGGACCAATTCACCACATCAGCACCCTTCTTGGTCAAATCAGTCAACGGTTTAACAACACTAGAAAAATTAGCGATGAAGCAACGGTAAAAATTGGCAAAGCCCAGAAATTTATGAAGGCTCTTCACAGATGTAGGCTGAGTCCAATCATAAATAGCCTGGACTTTAACAGGATCCATCTCGATAGTAGAAGGGGAAAAAATGAAGCCCAAAAAGGAAACCTTCTGAACGCCAAAGAGACACTTAGATCCCTTCACAAACAAGGAATTAGCATGAAGGACCTGGAACAACATTCTGACCTGCTTCACATGGGACTCCCAATCATCCGAAAAGACCAAAATATCATCCAAATATACGATCATGAATCTATCCAGATACTTTCGGAAGATATCATGCATAACGGACTGAAACACAGAGGGAGCATTAGTAAGGCCGAATGGCATCACCAGGTACTCAAAATGGCCCTCGGGCATATTAAATGCTGTTTTCCATTCATCGCCCTGTTTAATACGCATGAGATTATACGCCCCTCGAAGGTCTATCTTGGTGAACCAACTAGCCCCCTTAATCTGAGCAAATAAATCAGACAGTAGAGGCAAAGGGTACTGAAATTTGACCGTGATTTTATTAAGAAGGCGGTAATCTATACAAGGTCTCAGAGAACCATCCTTCCTGGCCACAAAAAAGAACCCTGCTCCCAATGGTGACAACGACAGGCGAATATGCCCTTTCTCCAAGGACTCCTTTATATGACTCCGCATAGCGGCGTGTTCTGGCACAGACAAATTGAAAAGCCGTCCCTTAGGGAACTTGCTACCAGGAATCAAATTAATAGCACAATCACAATCCCTATGAGGAGGTAGGGTACTAGACTTGGGCTCATCAAATACATCCCGGTAATCTGACAAAAACTCAGGGACTTCAGAAGGAGTAGAGGAGGAAATTGACAACAATGGAACATCCCCATGTACCCCTTGACAACCCCAACTGGACACCGAAATTGATTTCCAATCCAATACTGGATTATGGACCTGCAGCCATGGCAAACCCAACACGACCACATCATGCAGATTATGCAACACCAAAAAGCGAATATCCTCCTGATGCGCAGGAGCCATGCACATGGTCAGCTGGGTCCAGTACTGAGGCTTATTCTTGGCCAAAGGCGTAGCATCAATTCCCCTCAAAGGGATGGGATGCTGCAAGGGCTCCAAGAAAAAATCACAGCGCCTGGCAAACTCTAAGTCCATCAAATTCAGGGCAGCGCCTGAATCCACAAATGCCATAACAGAATAGGATGACAAAGAGCAAATCAGAGTAACGAACAAAAGAAATTTAGGCTGTACAGTACCAATGGTGATGGACCTAGCGAACCGCTTAGTGCGCTTAGGACAATCAGAGATAGCATGAGTGGAGTCACCACAGTAAAAACACAGCCCATTCTGATGTCTATGTTCTTGCTGTTCAGCTCTGGTCAAAGTCCTATCACATTGCATAGGCTCAGGCCTCTGCTCAGAGGATACCGCCAAATGGTGCACAGTTTTGCGCTCACGTAAGCGCCGATCGATCTGTATGGCCAAGGACATTGATTCATTCAGACCAGCAGGTGTGGGGAACCCCACCATAACATCCTTAAGGGCTTCAGAAAGACCTTTTCTGAAAATTGCTGCCAGGGCACACTAATTCCACTGAGTAAGCACAGACCACTTTCTGAACTTCTGGCAATATACCTCCGCTTCATCCTGACCCTGACACAAAGCCAGCAAAATTTTCTCTGCCTGATCCACAGAATTCGGTTCATCATAAAGCAATCCCAGCGCCAGAAAAAACGCATCTACATTACACAATGCAGGATCTCCTGGCGCCAGGGCGAATGCCCAGTCTTGAGGGTCGCCACGCAACAAAGAAATAATGATTCTTACTTGCTGAATAGGGTCACCAGAAGAGCGGGGTTTCAGAGCAAGAAACAGTTTACAATTGTTTTTGAAATTCAGAAATTTAGATCTATCCCCACAAAACAAATCAGGAATTGGAATTCTAGGCTCCAACATAGGATTCTGAACTACATAATCTTGAATGTTTTGTACCCTTGCAGCGAGTTGATCTACACTAGAGGACAGACCTTGAATGTCCATATCCACACCTGAGTTCTGAACCACCCAGAGTTTAAGGGGAAAAGAAAGGCAGAACACACTGCAGAGAAAAAAAAAAAAAAAAAAGGTCTCAGAACTTCTCTTTTCCCTCTATTGAGATGCATTAACACTTTGTGGGCCAGCTGTACTGTTATGGACCTGGTGGTTAGGTGCACCAGGAATGACCTGATAGTTAAACACGGAATCGGGACGAGCTCTGGGAAAATGGGAACTCTGCTGACCGCAAACCCTACTCCTATCAACACAACTAGAAATAGCCGTTAGGGTTGAGCGAAACGGATCGTTCATTTTCATAAGTCGCCGACTTTTGGTAAAGTCGGCGTCTCATGAAACCGGACCCGATCCCTGTGTGGGGTCGGGCATGCGGTACGCGATCTTGGCGTCAAAGTCGCGTTTCGTATGACGCGTTTAGCGCCATTTTTTCAGCCAATGAAGGAGCGTGGGCAGAGTGATGACATAGGGGTTAGGGCGTGCACGCCCATCATTTTATCACTTGTGCGCAGTAGCGATTTGGAATGTGTAAAACGAAATTTCCTGTGCTGGGACGGAGGAGAGAGAGAGAGAGAGAGAGAAAAAAAAAATCCCCATTGACGTGCATAGGGTTTCGTGTTCCGGCCGATCCTCGACTTTGCGCTGTAATCGGCCGATTTCGCCCGACTCGACTTTTCCAACAGTCGGGTTTCGTGAAACATGACTCGACCCTAAAAAAGTCAAGGTTGCTCAACCCTAATAGCCGTGGAGCGTGCCTGACTCTGCCTAGACGCCTCTTCACAGCCTACGGCTAACTACCCCTAAAGTAAGGAAACAAAGCCTCACTTGCCTCAGAGAAATTTCCCCAAAGGTAAAAGCAGCCCCCCCACAAGTATTGACTGTGAGTTAAGAGGAAATCACAAACACAGGATGAAATAGGTTTTAGCAAAGGGAGGCCAGTCTAACTAAACAGATTGAGGATAGAAAAGAGATCTTTGCGGTCAACACAACAAACTACAAAAACCACGCAGAGTGTGCAAAAAATACCCCCGCACCGACTCACGGTGCGGTGGTGCCACTCTGCACCCCCAGAGCTTCCAGCTAGCCAGGCAGTTTCATGATAGCAAGCTGGACTAGAACTTAGCAAGAAAAAACCATATGTAACAAATGTACAAGCAGGAACTTAGCTTATGCTGGAGTAGACAAGTCCTCAGAAAGATCCAGGAGAGCTCTGAACCAGTACTAGAACATTGACAGCTGGCATGGAGTAACGATCTGAGTGGAGTTAAATAGAGAATCCAGCCTAGCCCTAAACGAGAGCAGCTGGGGAAGGAATCTCAGAACCAGCAGCTCCACTCACAGCCACCAGAGGGAGTCCACAGACAGAACTCACCAAAGTACCATTCATGACCACAGGAGGGAGCTTGAGAACGGAATTCACAACACTGCTGCTCCTGGGTTTGCTCCTCCACTGAACAAAGCAATGCCGCCTGTTTAGTCCTGTTACCAATTTTGAACTGCATTTAGCCTACTTTATTCTTTGGCCCTATATCTGTGTTTCCTCCTCATCCTGCCCATTGCCCAGCCACTGCTAGATGAGTCTGCTGGTACATTGACCCAGACCACTACATCCCCCTTGCACTCTACACAGCCAGAATCTGACCCTGCTGAAAGTAAGGTTCCCCTTCCCGCATGCTATACCACCTTACACAGGGACAAAGAGGAAGGTGCAGATGAAAGTGCAGGTTCCTTCATCAGGTGGGGAGGCATACTCATTGGCGACGTCACTGGCACAGGGCCCCTCAGAGTACGCAAAAGTGTCGCTGCCGGTGGGAGGCGCCCCCGCCGTGCAAACACACCGCTGTACTTTGAGGGGCCCTGTGCCAGTGCCAATGCCAACGAGTGTGCCCCCCCTGCTTGCTCAGGATCACAGCACTTGCAAACTTGACATACTTACCTCTCACTGCTCCACCGCTGTGACGTAGTCCACGTTTCCTGGGCCCACTAAAAACTTGAACCAGCCCTACCCCCCACAACTTTAGCCAAATGACCCCCAATTTCCAATGCCTATCTATTATTATAAAGTAAATTAAGATTGACAAGCTTCAGTAACAAGAATGGATGTTTTTGCCATTAAAATGGGCACTGTAGGTGTTTTCCTGGCCTCCACTCACTGCCGACTATGCTTCCCCATTGACTTGCATTAAGTTTCATGTTTCGGTCGATCCCCGACTTTTCGCGATAATCGGCCGACTGCACTCGACTCGACTTTGGACAAAGTCGGGTTTCGCAAAACCCGACTCGACCCCCAAAAAGTAAATGTCGCTCAACCTTAGTGCTGACTAAAGATGAATGAATTAATTTGATGCAAATTTCTTGTGAGTCAAATGTCATGAGATTTGCTTGGCTCCGCAGATTACAACAATTTGTGTTTCCATTTTCACAAATCATCAAATTAATGCTCGGCACCATACTGCATATTGCAAAAATTTCCATCAATTCGAGGGGGCTCACATGTCCTCAGGCTCCACCACAAGGGATTCATCAAAATGCTTTACAGCTATCAGCTATCACAGAACATAGCACAGAAAGGAGGCAATATCAGAGCCACAACAAAAGCTTAGGCAGGAAAACCAGCAACCATTTTATTGTGCTAGAGCCTATAGAAAGGACCTCAGAGCACACAGCTCAGCATTAGAAATAGGTCAAGAAAGGGCAAATACATTGGGCAATTACTGCAGACTGAGAATATTGTACTACTTCAGATAGAAAAGGGGAGTAGTAGTCTGTGAATAACACAAAGATAAATAATAGGGGGAGATGCAGTGACCCCCTTTCAACAGAGCAGACCGGAAGAGATGCTCTGTTGATGAGAGATAAAATTGTGCAGGTGAATCGCCTGTTGAACTGGTAGAGATCTTCCATGTGAAGAACAGGCAGGTAGTTAGCAGACAATTATCTGTAAGTTCTTAGCATAATACACAAAAATAATAAAAGTCCTGGATAACTCCTTTAAATCCTTTTATGTTCTATATGTGCAAAAATGCACTTGCTGTACTTTACATTAGAGATAAGCAGATCAGTTTGCGAGAAATGTTTGTGATTCGCTTTGTGCCACTTTGCCAAAGTTTGCTGATTTTAAAAAGTCATGAAAGAGGCAGCTTACCTGCCCTGTCCTTAATGGAACTCGTACCAGTCTCTTTCCTTTGACATGAAGCACAATGTCCTTTTTCTGCATCTTCACTCTCCCCCGGGGATTTCAAAGCCAAGTAGACCTTTAAGATGCATGAAGAGGAGTTTCCACTGTGTGGAGGGTTGTATGGAGCCATTATACTGTTTGGAAGGTTATGTAGGGGGCCATTATACTGTTTGGAGGGCTAGTGGGGGCCATTATACTGTGTGCAGGCCATTATACAGTGCCATGTGTAGGGTTTTGACAGGATCCTCATATTATGTGGAGGGCTGTATGGGGGTCATCAGTGTGAAGGGTTTTGTAAGGGCCATTATACTATTTGGAAGGCTATGTGGGGGCCATTGGAGGGCTATGTGGGGGCCATTGTACTGTATTTGTGGCATTATAGGGTTGGGTATGGTCAATTATATATTGTGGAGGGTTGTGTGCGGTTCGTTATACTGTGTGGAGAGTTGTGTGGGGCAACTATAATGCATGTGAGTCGCCTGCCTGGGCAGTGGGGTACTCGGCACCGGGTCTGGTCGCTCTTTAAAGGGGATGTCACGGTGGCTGCGACCCAGTCCATGGCCCAGGGCGCTCAATTAAAAGGGGGCAGGTGCTTTTAGAGGAATTGTAAATAAAGTCTATTGTTCATGACGCCACCTGTGGTTTTTGGTCAGTAGGGGCTGAGGCCTCTAAAGAGGTCCTCTGGGGTGATGGTATGGTGGCTGGATGGTGATGCTTCCCACAGGTGAAGCAAGGTCCCCAGGGCTCCCAAGGTGGGGGTGGCAATGATGGTGTATGCCGATAAATAACAAAGGACACCATATGATAGCCTTTACCTGTTTTACTGATTGTAGTAGTCCATCTCAGTCCAGGCTACCAGATGCAGGTGTCACGATGGTCAGGCCAGCCTGGAGGCAATAGATGAATCCCTTTTCCAGTTGAGATCCGTGAGCCTTTCCTGCTAATGCTGGTGTGCGAGGTCCCTGCTGCCTGAAGCTTGCTGGCAAGGTACCCCCTCTTTCCCCTGTCCTGGGACAGGTACCTATATGGTGGGCAGATTAAGCCATATTACAGGGTCTCTATCATGACCCGGGCTCTTCAGATGCTGCTGCGTCTTCAGGTGTGGTGTGGGCAAATCACATACAGTTCTTAGCCCTCCGGTTCTGTCATTCGTCCTGGAGAGGGACACGACCTCGGCTCCCGGTGCCCGGTTTCTGCGTTCTGGCTCTGAGGGTGCCCAGTCGCAGTTCCCCTCTGAGCCCTTTATCTCTCCTCTGCTCCTTTTCTCAGTACCTCCATCACATTCAACCCCTTGGGTTCTCCTTTCCTGGAGCTGCAGCTCAACCCTGGCTGCAAGGCTCCGCTGTCTGCACTCAGTTCCAGACCTCCTTCTCTGGTCTCTCTGGACCAACTAACCTAACTACTCCACCAGGCCAGGATACATATATCTGAGGGAAGCTCCCCTGAATCCGGGTTCAAAGCTCCCCCTTCTGGCCTGGATTTGAAATGTTTTGTGTGTGGGTGCCTTACCTGGTAAAGAGGATCCCCCTTGCCTCCAAGCATGATATTACCGTCCCCGAACGGAAGGCAATATCACTGAAACAACCGGTCACCTGGGGTGTTACACTACCCCCCGTTAACACCAGTACTCCCAGACAGGGAAAAGAAAACATAAACACAGGTTGAGACATATTATTTCTGACATGCATGTCAACAGGTTAACTGGCATAACTTGGCTCCCCTTTATGGGAGGTGCGGTTTTTTGAATGTTGCATAACAAACATAATACAAGTACACACAGGTAAAAGAAAGTGCAAACATTATATACAAGGCGTATTGACCAGTCCTGGTCTCTGGTACGCCATACAGCTCTGCTCCAAGTCTGAAAAGCAAAACAGGTAAACATGGTCCTACTCACGCTGCCAGCGCGTGGCAAAACCAATAAGGGCTATTTACAGGGCAAAAGTTGTCAAGTAATTAGTGTCCATTAACCTATTGTCCTTTTGAACTGGAAAGGTATCAACAAAACATAATTACAACATTACTTTCACTCAGGTGAATGTCTCTTTAATTATTCTTCCAGGGCAGGTTCTAGTGTGCACAGCTTCCTGACTGGGGAAATTTGTAGGTCTCAACAGGTGACTCCATGGAACACTGTTCTGCTTCAAAAGTCTGTGTAGCCCGGGTCTGCATTCCACCTTCAGTGGCTACACGGGTGTGAATATGCTGTCCTGGGCACCTTTTTATATGTAGGGCATATTATCCCCTTTCTCCATGGAGCCGGGTAAAGGTTAATTTGTCACCGGGGTACAGATCACAGTCAGGGTGTCCCCTTAAGAGATGAGACTCAACGTCTCTATGGTTGACAAATAGTTCCTTATGTTCTCCTTCTTCACTGATGAATCCCCATCCTCTGTCCAAGTTAGCCCCTTTACCCCCAAGGGTGGTTTGCACGTTAATGACCGGTCCAATTTTCACAATTCTGACCACTGTACCTTTATGAGGTTATAACTCTGGAACACTTCAATGGATCCTGATGATTCTGACACTGTTTTCTCGTGACATCTTGTACTTCATGATAGTTGTAAAATTTCTTTGATATTACCTGCGTTTATTTGTGAAAAAAGCGGAAATTAGGCGAAAATTTTGAAAATTTCGCAATTTTCCAACTTTGAATTTTTATGCAAGTAAATCACAGAGATATGTCACACAAAATACTTAACAAGTAACATTTCCCACATGTCTACTTTACATCAGCACAATTTTGGAACCAATTTTTTTTTTTGTTAGGGAGTTATAAGGGTTAAAATTTGACCAGCAATTTCTCATTTTTACAACACCATTTTTTTTTAGGGACCACATCTCACTTGAAGTCATTTTGAGGGGTCTATATGATAGAAAATACCCAAGTGTGACACCATTCTAAAAACTGCACCCCTCAAGGTGCTCAAAACCACATTCAAAAAGTTTATTAACCCTTCAGGTGTTTCACAGGAATTTTTGGAATGTTTAAATAAAAATGAACATTTCACTTTTTTTTACAAAAAATTTACTTCAGCTCCAATTTCTTTTATTTTAGCAAGGGTAACAGGAGAAAATTGACACCAAAATTTGTTGCACAATTTGTCCTGAGTACGCCGATACCCCATATGTGGGGGTAAACCACTGTTTGGGCGCATGGCAGAGCTTGGAAGCAAAGGAGCGCCATTTGACTTTTCAATGCAAAATTGACTGGAATTGAGATGGGACACCATGTTGCGTTTGGAGAGCCCCTGATGTGCCTAAACATTGAAACCCCCCCACAGGTGACACCATTTTGGAAATTAGACCCCCTAAGGAACTTATCTAGATGTGTGGTGAGCACTTTGACCCATTAAGTGATTCACAGAAGTTTATAATGCAGAGCCGTAAAAATAAAAAATCACATTTTTTCACAAAAATGATCTTTTCACCCCCAATTTTTTATTTTCCCAAGGGTAAGAGAAGAAATTGGACCCAAAAAGTTGTTGTCCAATGTGTCCTGAGTATGTTGATACCCCATATGTTGGGGTAAACCCCTGTTTGGGCGCACGGGAGAGCTCAGAATGGAAGGAACACTGTTTTACTTTTTCAATGCAGAATTGGCTGGAATTGAGATCGGATGTCATGTCGCGTTTGGAGAGCACCTGATATGCCTAAACAGTGGAAACCCCCCAATTATAACTAAAACCCTAATCCAAACACATCCTTAACCCTAATCCCAACGGTAACCCTAACCACACCCCTAACCCTGACACACCCCTAACCCTAAGTCCAACCCTATTCCCAACCGTAAATGTAATCCAAACCCAAACCCTAACTTTAGCCCCAACCCTAACCCTTACTTTAGCCCCAACCCTAACTGTAGCCTTAACCCTAGCCCCAACCCTAACCCTAACTCTTGCCCTAGCCCTAACCCTAACCCTAGCCCTAACCCTAGCCCTTAACCTAGCCCTTAACCTAGCCCTAACCCTAGCCCTAACCCTAGCCCTAACCCTAACCCTAGCCCTAACCCTAACCCTAATGGAAAGATAGAAATAAATACATTTTTTTAGTTTTTTAATTTTTCGCTAACTAAGGGGGTGATGAAGGGGGGTTTGATTTACTTTTATAGCGGGTTTTTTAGCGGATTTTTATGATTGCCAGCCATCACAAACTGAAAGACGCTTTTTATTGCCAGTCTTTTTCCTTTGACATGAAGCACAATGTCCTTTTTCTGCATCTTCACTCTCCCCCGCGGATTTCAAAGCCAAGTAGACCTTTAAGATGCATGAAGAGGAGTTTACACTGTGTGGAGGGTTGTATGGGGCCATTATACTGTTTGGAAGGCTATGTAGGGGGCAATTATACTGTTTGGAGGGCTAGTGAGGGCCATTATACTGTGTGCAGGCCATTATACAGTACAATGTGTAGGGTTTTGAGGGGTTCCTCATATTATGTGGAGGGTTGTATGAGGGCCATCAGTGTGAAGGGTTGTATAGGGGCCATTATGCTATTTGGAAGGCTATGTGGGGGCCATTAGAGGGATATGTGGGGGCCATTGTACTGTATTTGGGGCATTATAGGGTTGGGTGTGGTACATTATACATTGTGGAGGGTTGTGTGCGGTTCGTTATACTGTGTGGACAGTTGTGTGAGGCAACTATAATGTATGCAGCCCATTATTTAGTGTGGAAAGTGATGTTGGATCCATTATACTGTGTGAAGGGTTGTGTGAAAGCAATCATACCGTGTGGAATGTGTTGTAGGGGCTATCATACTGTATGGAGGGTATGAAGGGCCACTATACTGTATGGAGAGCTAAAAAATTGTATAGAGGACCAATATACTGTTTAGAATGTCTTTACACATTGTTTCAGGGCTGTGTCAGGACATCATACTGTATTGGTGTCACTGCAGGGGTATGTTACTATGTTTGGGCAAGTTTTCTTGCATCATACTACCGTATATGGGGTCATGAGAGGGGTATCTTTTTAAGGGCAAAATGACTTTGTAATGGCTGAAATGTTGTTTTTTCACCCTACATTTATTATGCTCTGGGGTCTGGATAGACCTTGGAGCATAATGAAGAATATGTGATTCACATGGAATAACTTTGACGTAAATTTGAGCAAACTGACGAATTCAAAATTTGGAGAATTAGCTGATCACTAGTTTACAGTTGTCAACATGTTTTATATCAGCAAAAACTTATTGTTTACTTTTAATACCATCCGTAGGGTCATTCATTAATTATAAAAATAATGCCAAAATGAGAACAGGATCCATAAAGTCACTCATCTTACTTTTGTCGTAAAATCAAATTCTTTGCAGTTTGGAAAAAAATATTTTTGCTGCCTTAACATTTTTTAGTAACGAATTGCTATTGTAACATCTATTATTCCTTTTATGTGTCACTAGAGGGTTACTACTGTATTACTCAAGAACATGAACGCTCATATCTAGCTAATTTCCACAATGTTGACTGTTCTAGTAAGGACACTTCAGACATGAAGTAGCTGCTGGCTCACAACTGTGATCTGATATCCAGAAATTCAACACTGGGTGTGAATCAAGTTCATTGTGAACTCACAGGTAATATTCAAGGGACAAAATGTCACTAAATATGAGCTTACTTTTTCCACTACTCTTTCCTAGTTCATGGTCGAAATTAAATAATTCCTTTAAAGAGAATCTGTCAATAGCGTTTATGTCCCTAAAGCATCACCACTGTTCACGGTAAATCTTGCGGGTGCAACTTTATTTTCTAATTCTTTACATAAGCAGGAAAATTACAGGCACTTGCACAAAAATTCTACTCCTTGAAGGATGAAGGAATCTGGTGCATGCGCTGTGCGCCAATGAAATCAGTGTAAGTACACATAGCTTTAATGTGCCTAGGAACTAAAAAAAACAACAGCGCAAAATGTAAGAGAGGGCTCGTGATGACATATTCTAATGTCACACAGGCAGTGGTGTATTTCCAAAAGCAGAAGACCACGCAGTCGCTATGTGACCCCTGAGTCAGGGGAGCCTGGTGCCAGTGCTAGGCCCCTTTCCCTCCCGAAATCACACTTTCAACTCTATCTGTATTCTGAAGTCTCAGTGCATTTGACGCTATGACGTTCCTACATCGTACTTGCTCTGCAGAGCTGTACAGAGTTTGAGACTACAAACTACGAAGGCTGGAGCAGTGGGGGAACGAGAAGCCATGAGTATTTGTATTTATTTGTTTAATCAGTGGGGGCCATGATACTGTTTTCATGGCTATGTGGGGGCTCTTATTCAGTTAGGAGGGCTATGTGGGAGGCCATCATACTGATTGAAGTGATGTGTGGGTCCTTGTATACAGTTTGGAAGACTATGTGGGGGCTTTTATACAGTTTGGAAGGCTATGGGGAGACCACTATACTGTATTGAGAGCTATGTGGGGGGCATTATATGTTTTGGAGAGCTGGTGGGAGCCATTATTCTGTGTATGTGCCAATATGCAATGTGTTGGGACCACCATCTTGTGTGGAGGACTATGTGGGGGCCATAATACTGTGTTGGGGTCAATGTGGGGTTATAATACTTTGCAGGGGAGAGGGGGATATAGTAGGGTCATCATACTGTGCGTGTGGTGGGTACTGTGAAGGAATTCTGTGGGGTATCATACGGTGTTTGGGGGTCTCTTATGTTGGCATCATACTTTATTGGGGCCATACATGGGGTTATTTTAATGCGTCTGGAATCTAAAGGGCTTCAATAAGAAGAAAATTAATTTGGAAGGGCTTCAAACTTGTGAGATATGGTCTTCTGTGACCCGTTCAAGTATTACTATTTTTTTCTCATGGGGGTTGCCCAATTATGAATTCTGCTATAGGACCCAATAATTTCTGTGTACTTCATTGGTCAGAGAATTCAGAGAAGCCAGAAAGGGCTTGGTAAGGAGGAGATACTGTACTAGAAGATAGAGAAGCAGATGATTGGAACGGTAGTAGAAATCTAAGAAAGCAGAAAAGTTGTGCACAAGATCTGCTGTAATTCACTTGCTCTGTAGACAGATGGCACTGCGGCTCTGTCATTACATATAAGATTCAATGGTTTTGAACTGCAATGTATTATAAAATATGAAAAATAGATAATGCTAAATAAATTGTCTGCTAATAAACAACATTCAGTTTTCCCAGTCAGTAACAGAGCCCATACATTATTTTGATTTATGTGATATAATAATATAATAGGGAATAGAAATGGTTTGTTGCTCAGCTGAAACTCTGTCCACCCATGATAACCGGTGACTCCATGAGTATGAAACTGGCGCAGTCATTAGGCCCCCTGTGGGTGGGCAGATTTTGCAGCTGACCCCTTATGTATGTGTAGGTCATCTGCACATTCATAACTCGTGGCGTAAAAGTAGCTCACATCACTTTTTGAATTGATGAAAAATTAATTGAATTATCTTTACTTATGCCTTGTCATATTTTAGCACAGAGTGGCTTAAAGGGGCCGTGCATGCGTGGGGTTCAAGTCTGCAGTCTATATGCACGTGACTGCAATATGGGACTTGCATAGATGTGGTCACATGCCAACTAATCGTGCACAGCCTCATTCTACATCAGTCAACTGAGCAAGGTCGAACAAGTCTAGTCGGAAGGTGGCTGGAAGTATGCAAAGCACATACCGTAGCCTGTCAAATCAAAAGGCTACAAAATATCTACAACAGGGCAACAAGCTGAACTAAAATGCTTCAAACCTCCTTCAAAACCATTTCAGGAAAAAAAAAAAAATCACAAAAATTTGCACCTAAAAAAGTGTTTTCTGAAAAGTTTGAAAAAACGCGTCACTTTAGAAAATCTTTAAGTGAACACCTAATATTGCAAGCGCAGTCACAGGCTTGTTTATATTGTACTGTAGGTTTGTTATTTTCAGTGAACTGTTTTTGGCAGAACATTCTGTTATTATTCAGGAGAGCTCTTTAGTACGGTAAGTAGTCAGTATAAATATGAATAGCTGACACTAGTGATTTAGACATAGTAAGTAGAGATGAGCAGACCTTTTGAAATTTTGAATTTGCCATCTTTGCAGAATTTTCGGCAAAAATTTGATTTGTCGCTAATAAATTTGCAAGAATTTCAATACTGGAATGCTTGCAATTGCTCATAAAATACATGTAGGGGTGGGTAGAGAGAGAGAGAGGATTCAGCTGACCATAAGAGCTTATGCTCCACAGAAGAAAGAGAATTACCCAGTGACTATGGAGATGGAAGAAGACTGCCGTACAAACTGTGCTCCACTGGAAACCACTGATTGGTGGTGATTTACATCTGTTAACCAGCTTGATTACATGTGGGGATTCCCTAGCAACCAGGCAACCCCCACATGTACTTATGCTGGCTAGTAGATGTAAATCATTCAGCTGCGGCGATGAAAACTAAATCTCCGAGCACTTAAAAATAATCGGATGACACACGAGCATGCTCGGGAAATCTCAAGTAATGAGTATATTCGCTCATCACTAAGCGTGAGATTTTGAGTGCAAACCTCCATCCATAAGCAAGGGCATTGAAGATGAAACGTGGATGGGTCTTTCAGCATGATAATGATCCTAAGCACACCGCCAGGGCAACGAAAGAGTGGCTTCGTAAGAAGCATACGATGGTCCTGGACAGAAGGCAGAAGCAAGTCCGAATACGAGCCAAGTAAAAAACCAGAGGATCAAACCAACAAACAGGGAATCACTGGGAAAAACATTTTGCTTGTTTAGTATAATATACCCCATAGTCCTCCACATAGTATAATGTGCACCACAGTCCTCCATATTGTAAAATGCACAACCCATAGTCCTCCATATAACATAATATGCCCTATAGTCCTCCATATGGTATAATACACTCCTCAGTCCTCCATATAGTATTATACACTTCCCATAGTCCTCCATATAATATAATATACTCCTCATAGTTCTCTAAATATTAAAATACACTGCTCAGTCCTCCACATAGTATAATATACTCCTCCTAGTGCTCCATATAGTACAATGCACCGTCATAGTCATCCATGTAGTACAATTCACTTGCCATAGTATAATGCACCCCATAGTTCTTCATATAGTATAATGTACTCCCCATAGTCCTCGATACAGTATAATGCAGCCCATATATAGTATAATGCAGAGACCCCATAGAGCTTAATGCAACCACCCCACAGAGTATAATGTAACCCCCATAGAATATAATGCAGCCCCCCTCATATAGTATAATGTAGCCCCCTCATAGAGTATGATGCAATCACCTCTCATAGAATATAAATATAATACAGCCCCCCATAGAATATAATGTGGCCCCCGAATAGAATAGAATACAACCCACCTCCCCATAGAATATAATGTAGCCCCATCAAAGAGTATGATGCAATCCTCCCTCATAAAATCTAGTACAGCCCTCCATAGAATATAATGTAGCCCCCATAGAATATAATACAGCCCACCTCCCTATAGTATAAAATGTTGCCCCCATAGAATATAATGCAGCCCCCCATAGTATATAAGACTGCCTCCCCCATAGAATATAATATACCCCAAATAGTATATAACACAGCCACATAGTATATAACACAGCCTCCCCCATAAAATATAATATACCCCCATAGTATATAACACAGCCTCCCCCATAGAATATAATATACCCCCAATAGTATATAACACAGCCCACATAGTATATAGCACAGCCCACATAGTATATAACACAGCCCGCAAAGTATATAGCACAGTCCACACAGTATATAGCACAGCCCACATAGTATATAGCACAGCCCACATAGTATATAACACAGCCCACTTAGTATATAGCTCAGCCCGCATAGTATGTAACACAGCCCGCATAGTGTATAGCACAGCCCGCATAGATATAGCACAGCCCGCATAGTATATAACACAGCTCACATAGTTTATAACGGAGCCTGCATACTATACAACACAGCCCGCATAGTATATAACACAGCCCACATAGTATATAACACAGTCCGCATAGTATCAACTACACAGTGAGAAAATCTCACCCAAATCAATAAATAATATCCACTGAAACAAATCTAGAAAACCTATTCAAAAGTGAATATTAAAAGTTCAAATCACCAATACTTTAAAATATATTTATTGAATAAAATTAAAAACCAAGAGAAGCTAACAACAAACATCACCATATACACTCACCGGCCACTTTATTAGGTACACCTGTCCAACTTCTTGTTAACACTTAATTTCTAATCAGCCAATCACATGGCGGCAACTCAGTGCATTTAGGCATGTAGACATGGTCAAGACAATCTCCTGCAGTTCAAACCGAGCATCAGTATGGGGAAGAAAGGTGATTTGAGTGCCTTTGAACGTGGCATGGTTGTTGGTGCCAGAAGGGCTGGTCTGAGTATTTCAGAAACTGCTGATCTACTGGGATTTTCACGCACAACCATCTCTAGGGTTTACAGAGAATGGTCTGAAAAAGAAAAAAAATCCAGTGAGCGGCAGTTCTGTGGGCAGAAATGCCTTGTTGATGCCAGAGGTCAGAGGAGAATGGGCAGACTGGTTCGAGCTGATAGAAAGGCAACAGTGACTCAAATCGCCACCCGTTACAACCAAGGTAGGCCTAAGAGCATCTCTGAATGCACAGTGCGTCGAACTTTGAGGCAGATGGGCTACAGCAGCAGAAGACGACACCGGGTACCACTCCTTTCAGCTAAGAACAGGAAACTGAGGCTACAATTTGTACAAGCTCATCGAAATTGGACAGTAGAAGATTGTAAAAACGTTGCTTGGTCTGATGAGTCTCGATTTCTGCTGCGACATTCGGATGGTAGGGTCAGAATTTGGCGTAAACAACATGAAAGCATGGATCCATCCTGCCTTGTATGGAGCATCTTTGGGATGTGCAGCCGACAAATCTGCGGCAACTGTGTGATGCCATCATGTCAATATGGACCAAAATCTCTGAGGAATGCTTCCAGCACCTTGTTGAATCTATGCCATGAAGAATTGAGGCAGTTCTGAAGGCAAAAGGGGGTCCAACCCGTTACTAGCATGGTGTACCTAATAAAGTGGCCGGTGAGTGTATATCATAGTACAAAGAAAATACACATCATTGGGAACACAGATCCAATATTATATACATATATAATGGCTAAATGACCCTCAAAAAATCATATAAGGTGCAAATATAGCAATCAGCCTGTCAAGACTGCATAAAGTGCATAAATAATGTGCAAAAGGATATAAATACCAATATATTAGCGATCCGTGACTCCCAAGGACTCTAGCTCCAACGTACGTTTCACCACCGTGGCTTTTTCAAGGCATTGTGTGTCCCAGCACAGGAGGCCTACACCGATCCCTCACCCACCTCGTCTTACTGTGACGCTAAATTGAAAGCTGTAAATGCTGTCCCAGACCCCAATACATCATGCCTAGCTGATGGCTGCAGTGCCATGCTAAAATCTGTTCTGTGGGTGAATTGAGGCCACTTTCCTGGTGTCTGTCCCACATTTGATTTGTTTTGGCAGCATTTGGGGTCGTTATAAGGTGTTGTGCATGCGTTTGTTTTTGCCTCCCATAAACGTGAATGGCATTTGGCAATGTTCTGCGAATATTTGACAAATTAATCGGCGAATACTCAAATTCAGTGAACGTAATCTGAACTGAACATTGAAATATTCGCTCATCTCTAGCGTTAACCTTACTCTAGTGTTAGCTTTCTGTTACTCTTTCTTATGTTAACGGGTCGGTTTTGACCCGTGTATTAAATCACCCCTAGGATACCCTAAAAACAGTTATTTATGATCCAATTTGTTTCTTACCTCTTAGTTACCTTGTTAGGGTTTCTCATCCATGGAAGGATTGATTTTAATATTTTTGTTGTGGCCCCCTGGGCCTTTCATTTGAGAGCATACCCTTCATTTTCAATATAAAAATATTGTCAAATGAACCTCAAGAGAATAATATAAACTTAAAAAAGTTTGTTATATTACCTGACTATTACTGAAGGGTTTTAGAACACATTTCTTAAATGTAAAAAAAATATACATATATATATTTTATATTATTAACTCTAGTAACATCTATGGTGTTACGGGTCAATTTTGACCCATATCTAACTACATTATGAAAAAGGCAAAAAACAGATTTTTTTTTATAGAACTTTAATACAAATAAAAGATGAAAATTATATTAACATTAATAGCATTAATAATAAAAGTAGCTTTTCTAGGTCAAACAAACAAACAACAATCAATCAAGCATATCAAATCAACAGAAATCAAGTACTAGTTTTTAGATGCATTAGTATTTAGATGCATGTGTGGCAAAAAGTGACACTTTTTATGTGTTCTTTGCAGAGGTATTTTTTGCAGGCGAAGCACGATGTGTTTGTCTTTTTGTCCTTATTGCTAGGGCAGACCTGACACCTCTTTCTTTTAGAATCAGGTGGTCTCACTGGGGTTGTGGCCGTTGTGGTTGATGTTGAGGCAGGGCTGGTTGAGGAGGATGCTGGTGATGATGCTCTTTGTGTTGCTGTGGGTGTGGACGAAGCATTTGTTGAGCTCTGTAGTTGTCGGACCAAGGCTGCAGCGGCTGGGTCTCGGGGCACTCTTTCCCTTTGGTCAATGTGCGCCTTGACAAGGGATCTTCCTAGTTCCTCAAGAAACATTCTCCGCTTGTTTTTTTTTCTTTGAATTCCATCCTTGGTGAATGTGGGTCCACAACACAAATGAATTGCATGCTGACACATCAAGGATGTTGTAAAATACAACCATTGGCCATCTCCTAGTCATTCGCTGGCAAGTGTAGGTGGCAGTCAGCTTGTCCAGGTTGTCCACTCCTTTGTTTTTGTTATAGTCCAGGATGATTCTGGGCTTTTTGTCACTTACTGATGACACAGCTGCATCTTTGTGAAGTGTGGACATCAGTACCACATTCCGTCGTTTTTTGGGGCTGTATGAAACAGCAGTAGGGGTGTCTGTAAAAACAAACTTTGAGGAAAGTGGAGCCCTGTCCATCATCTGCAACAATTCAGCGGGCAGCTCAGGTTTGTTTTTTTTCACTGTGCCCACCATGGTGATTTTCCTCCTGAGAAGTTCTTGTCCATGGTCATAGCTGGTAAAAAAATTGTCACAAGTAATGTTGTGACCCTGCAGTCCAGTAGTCATATCGAGGACTACACGTTTTCCTTGTTTTTTTTTTAGGGATGCCGCTTGCAGACTTGCCTGTGTAAATCTGTAGATTCCATGCATAGCTAGTTTTTGCATCACAGGCTGCCCAGATTTTTATGCCGTATTTGCCTTGCTTACTTGGCATGTATTGCCGGAAGGGGCATTTTCCGCGAAAAGGGAGAAAACGTTCGTCTACTGTCACCTCTGGCCCTGGGTTGAACATCAGTTGAAGGAGCTGCACCCATTTCTCCCAAACATCCCTGATGGGAGCAAGTTTGTCAGATTTTGTTCTGGTGTCTCTGTTGTCAAATCTGAGGACTCTTGATATCATTTGAAACTTTTGAAGTGACATTGTTGCCCGGAAAATATTCCTGCCTGTCGATGTGTCCCAGAGACTATCAGTGGCCTCATTGCAGGATTTGTACACTCCAGCAAGGAGAAGAACACCAATGTAGGCATCCAGGACATCATCATGAAGGTCATTCCACATGTTGTCGTGGACTTTTTTTCCTTTAAGGTTTGTCATAGCAATAATGACTTTTTTTTTATTGACAATGGCATAAACAGATCAAAACATGTCTTGATGTCACTTACTCTTGTCACAGCAAACCTTGTGATCCCAGGGGTCATTTTTATGACATTTGCAGCATCTGCCCTGCCATGTACATCTGGAGGTACTGAGCTCCAACTGATCTTGCCACTTTTGGATTTGAATCTTTCAGCGGGAGCAGCTTCAGCACCAGTGACCTCCTCATCAGACTGATCAGAACTGTCTGTGTCTTCCGGTTTGCTGCTGTGTGTCCTCTGATTCATTATCATCTAAGATATAATCCAGAATTTGGCTTACATCAAATCTTCTCCTCATTGTTGCATGTGTAAACTGGAGATGTATACTCTGCAAAGTACCAACTCTAAGCTGATTTGGCCATACATGCCTGGACATGTCCCTAACTCAAGTTGTTGGAGGTAGAGCTGGCTGTGGGCTGTTGGTTTATATTGTGTTTATGAGTTCAGTTTTGGGACTTATTATTGTTTTTTTACTCTTATTTTAGACCTGGGTCGAAATTGACCCCAACAACACAAATGTTATAATTTTAATAAGAGCATTTTACAATTTAGTAAAATAGTTTTATTTTATTGTATTTTGTTTTAAAATAAGTTCCTGAAAAAGTCAAAAAGTCTTGATGCAATAAACAAATGTATGTAGAATTTGTATGCATTTAAAACCTAAAACGGGTCTGTCATGACCCTGTTCTGACCCTGTTCTGACACCTGTTTGTTGGTCCTACAAAACAGGATTAGGGCTAATAGACTAAAATGATGCTGACAGAGCTAATGTGCATTCTGTCATGCCTCATTTTTGTGCGTGTACGCCTACTGGAGATGCAAACCCAGACACAGTCTACTAAACATTTTCCATCAAAAGTTGTAAAGGTGTTAAATCTAGGAAACTGTGATATACTGTAGATAGATTCATAGATAGACTTCAAGGAGATTTTTTTTATATTACAGCTTTCTTATATCTGTTTCATATGGATAATAAACTGCGATGAACCTTGGGAGACATTAAGCAATCAGAAGTTTAATATTAATAAAAAAGCACATAAACTTTGATCACCCGAGATTAAACCCATTTGCCCTGTGTTTTCTGGCTTAAAATATGGATCTGACATCCAGAAGTAGTAAAGGTAATGATAATGATCATGAGTAGTGTTGAGCATTCCGATACCGCAAGTATCGGGTATCGGCCGATACTAGCGGTATCGGAATTCCGATACCGGGATTCCGATACTTGGCGCGTATCGGATACCGGAATCGGAAGTTCAATGATTCAAAATTCAGAAATTCAGCCAATGAGAAAGATTCCAAGTGTGGGCACATCCTGTTTAGCATGGAGGGCATGAAACTACTGGCAAGGCTGTGATTGGCTGCTGAAATGATGTCATGATGCAGTTTAAAAGTCGCTGGCGCCATTTTGCGATCACTCTGCTGTGAATTCAGTTAGTGACAGGACGCTGTTTGCTGACTGAGGGACAGTTTAGAGATAGCGATTTGCTTCTTTGTGCTTTCCAAAGGCTAATTTAGCAACCGCTGTGTTCACCTACTATTCACCTTCCTTTTGCCTTGTAGCGCTGTTTTCACAGCGATCTGCAAGGTCTCTCTGTGTGTGTGTGTGAGTGCAGCCCACTCTCTAGTCTGAGTGCAGCCACATAGGCCATCCATAGCTGGTTGTATTCAGTTCAGGGAGGGTGGTTCATTGCCTCATACTGTCCTTTTTTTTTTTTTTTTTGAAGTAGTGCAGGCTGCTGCACATTTTTTCCAAAAATTCCTATTAGTGTCTTTCCACCCGTCTCCAGCTAATTTGTGGAAAAACACTACATAGGATAAAGTAGAGGAGGGTTTTTGGGCCTTGCAGCGCCGTTTACGGCTGTCTGCACGGTCTCCGTGTGACTGCAGCTCGCCTTGTAATCTGTGAGCAGCTATAGCCTGGTTGTCTCCAGCTCAGGGTTTTTCACTGCGTCATACCGCCAAATCAATTTTCTTTTTTTTCAAAGTAGTGTAGTCTGCTGCTAATTTATTTTAAAAAATCCTATTAGTGTCTTTCCACCCGTCTCCAGCTAATTTGTGGAAAAACACTACATAGGATAAAGTAGAGGAGGGTTTTTGGGCCTTGCAGCGCCGTTTACGGCTGTCTGCACGGTCTCCGTGTGACTGCAGCTCGCCCTGTAGTCTGTGAGCAGCCGTAGCCTGGTTGTCTGCAGCTCAGGGTTTTTCACTGCGTCATACCGCCAAATCAATTTTCTTTTTTTTCAAAGTAGTGTAGTCTGCTGCTAATTTATTTTAAAAAATCCTATTAGTGTCTTTCCACCCGTCTCCAGCTAATTTGTGGAAAAACACTACATAGGATAAAGTAGAGGAGGGTTTTTGGGCCTTGCAGCGCCGTTTACGGCTGTCTGCACGGTCTCCGTGTGATTGCAGCTCTATCCGTTGTCAGTTCAGCCCCCAAAAAATAAATAAATAATAAAGTTCACCAAACACACCAGTTACACCACTTTACATTTGTGTAGGCCACATTAGCTCATATTCAAGTCTAGTCCACACTTTAGAAAATTAGTGTGTCTTATACCTGTTAGGAGGAGTTGCTCAGGAATAAGCACACAAAGCCGTTAGTACTTTTCTGCTTATCTTTATCAGTCAACCAAGATGAAGAAGGCAGTGAGTAAGGCACGTGGGCGTGGGCGTGGAGCAGGGAGGGGACGTGGGGATTCTGTGCCTGCTGCGGGCACCGGTGAGTCATCAGCACCCACTTTCACAAGGGAACAGTCGTTCATGCGCAGCTTTGTCGCCGAGCGCCGTACACCGCTGCTGCGTGAAGACCAAATTGAAGCCGTTGTGGGATGGATGGCAGCTAATGCATCAACTTCCATTAGTGCCACATCCTCTCAGACACAGAGCACTGGAGAGCAGCCATCTGTCTCTTCACCACCTGCAAAATTGCCCAGGCAGACAGAGATCCCAGGACAGGAGCAGTCTCTACTTCTGTTCTCTGAATCATCTCTTGGCTTGGAAACAGGGGGCCAGCCAAGCAGCATTGGAGAAATGGAAGAAGAGGCAGGGTGCAGTGATGCCCAACAGCTTTTTCTGTCTTCCTCTGAAGAGGCGGGTGGGCCAGTGGCTCCGGTCACCACCTCGCAGGCCGCATCAGCTGATGATGACACTCAGGTGCCACTTACTGGTGCGTGCTCTGCTGCTGAGACTACCCAGGAGGAGCAGTTGGGGGCAGAGGGTAGTGTAGATGATGAGGTCCTTGACCCATCTTGGCGTCAGGGACAGGAAGGTGGTGGGAGCAGCTCTGAGGAAGAGATTCCCCGTACGGCCCAAAGAGGGAGAGGGAGGGGGAAGACTGCGGATCCTGCAGCCTCCGCTTTGGCACCCGTAAGGAGCATGTCTCTTCCAAAAGTCAAAAGGGGGGCTCCCAAGACTTGCAGTGCCTGGTCCTTTTTTGACACAGTTGCAGATGACATTTGCTATGTCAGATGCAAGGTGTGTCATCAAAAAATCAAAAGAGGTCAAAAAGTCGCCAACCTCAATACCTCCAACATGTGGAAACATGTGCGCAACAGGCACCCGGCGGAGTTAGACAAACACACTGAAGAGCTAGGCCAACCAACAGCGGCAGCTACCACCTCTTCAGCTCGTGTTGCCTCTTCCTCTAGCTCACACGCAGCTGGTTCGGCTTCCTCCCAGGATCGCCGTGGAAGAACCTCTGGCCCTGTTGTCCAGAGACCCGCTGTCATTCCACCCGCAGCACCACTTTCCCAGTCAACCACACACTCCCAGCCCAGTCTACAGCCATCGGTAGTACAGGCATGGGAGAAAAGGCGGCCTTTCTCGTCAAACCACCCACGAGCACAGGCTCTGACTGCAGGCATTGCCAAACTTCTGTCACTGGAAATGCTGTCATTCAGGCTGGTGGAGACTGACAGCTTCCGTGACTTGATGTCATTGGCAGTCCCACAGTACAGTGTGCCCAGCCGCTTTTACTTCAGCAGGCAAGCCGTCCCTGCCCTGCACAAGCATGTGGAGGGACACATAAAACACGCGCTACTGAACGCCGTCAGTAGCAAGGTCCACCTCACCACCGATGCGTGGACCAGTCAACATGGACAGGGGCGATACCTTTCCCTCACTGCCCATTGGGTTAATGTCGTTGAGCCGGGTACAGACCGTGCGAGTGGCGCAGGACGTGTCCTGCCCACTCCAAGGATTGCAGGAATCCATTCTGTACGCATTGACTCCTCCTCTTACACCAGTTCCTCAGAATCATCGCTGCAGGAGCCGTCACAGTCCACCTCCACATGGACCCGTGATGAACGTGTACCTGTTACGACCGACATGAGCACAGCCGTGGCCAAACGTCAACAGGCCGTCTTGAAATTAATTTTTTTGGGGAATCGTAGCCACACAGCGCAGGAGCTCTGGAATGCCATCAAGCAGGAGAGCGATGTGTGGTTTGAGCCAGCGAATCTCCAGCCAGGCATGGTAGTGTGTGATAATGGCCGAAATCTGGTGGCAGCCCTGGGCCTCGGCAACCTCACTCACATCCCATGTCTGGCACATGTGCTCAATTTGGTCGTGCAGAGTTTTTTGAGGGACTATCCGGATCTTGATGCACTGCTGCACAAGGTCCGCCTAGAGTGTGCTCACTTGCGGCGTTCCAGCACGGCAAAAGCGCGCATTGCGGCTCTGCAGCGCCGACACCGCCTGCCGGAACATCGCATCATATGTGACCTACCTACCAGGTGGAATTCCACGTTACATATGTTGGAGCGGTTGTGTGAGCAGCAGCAAGCTGTAATGGAGTACCAGCTGTATCAGGCGCAAAAAAGTCGCAGTCAGCGCCGTACAGACTTCACAACCACAGAGTGGGCCACTATGAAGGATGTCTGCCAGGTTTTGCGTCCCTTTGATTATTCCACGCGGATGGCGAGTGCAGATGATGCACTAGTCAGCATGACTGTCCCCCTTATCTGCCTGCTTGAAAAATCACTGCAAGCGCTAAGGGATGATGTTGTGGAAGAGGTGGAGGATGAGGATTCACCACTTCCATCATCTTCTGGACAGTCAGCGCCACGTGGTTCCTCACAAACGCGTAGGCAGGGGACAGTTTGTGAGGAGGATGAGGAGGAGTCAATGGAGGAGGAAGACATCCGTCCAGAGGAGGGAGTTCCCGAATTGTCCAGTACTCAGTGTGTACAGCGAGGGTGGGGTGATGACGAGCGGGCAGAGATCACGCCTCCAGCTGGGGACAGCGTTTCTTGGGCAGTTGGCAGTCTGCAGCACATGGTGGATTACATGCTGCAGTGCCTGAGAAACGACCGCCGCATCGACCACATTCTCAACATGTCTGATTATTGGGTGTTCACCCTCCTCGATCCTCGCTACCGGGACAACGTAGAAAGCCTCATCACACCGTTGAACCGGGAGCGAAAAATGCGGGAGTACCAAGACACACTGGTCAGTTCCATCATCTTCTCCATTCCAACTGAGAGAAGTGCTGCTAGTGCATTCCAAAGCAGCTCAGTGCGTCCAGGCAGTGGTGGAGGCTCTGCACAAAGAGGGAGCAGAAGCAGTGCCTCTGCCCAAGGCAAGACCAGTATGGCCGAACTGTGGCACAGTTTTCTGTGCCCGCCACAAAAGTCTACACCATCACAGACGGCTCCAGTCAGCAGGAGGCAACGGTTCCGTCAGATGGTGACAGACTACATGTCTTGCCCTCTTGCTGTACTCCCAGACGGCTCTTCCCCTTTCAAGTTTTGGGTCTCAAAGCTGGATACATGGCCAGAGCTAAGCCAGTATGCATTGGAGGTGCTGTCTTGCCCTGCGGCCAGTGTATTATCGGAACGTGTCTTTAGTGCTGCAGGTGGTGTACTAACTGACCGTCGCATGCGACTATCCTCCGATAACGTTGACCGGCTTACTTTCCTGAAAATGAACAAGGCCTGGATCTCGCAGGAATTTGCCACTCCTCCTCCTGATTAAATAATTAGGTCACTGTATACGTTATCCAGGTCTCCTGTTGTGTTCATCTTTCTACCACCTGAACTTAAATTCCTGGGCTCCAACACCGCCAGTTGAGGCTCAGATGTGCCGTCTGCACAGTCAAAACATACGACCCAGTGTTATTGGGTTTCAGTAGCGTCAGCTGATCCCCAGCTGTGTAGCCGGCAATGTGTCATGCGACCGCCACGCTGACACAACAACTGAAATGTAAGGGAATCTGTCCCCCCCCCCCCAAGGCGTTTGTTACTGAAAGAGCCACCTTGTGCAGCAGTAATGCTGCACAAGGAAAAAGGTAGCTATTTTGGTTTTGCTCCTTGCACACGCAAAACTTAACACTTATAAAATGTGTCCACTGATACCGTAAAACCGTCCCGGAGGTGGGACTTTCCTTCGTAATATGACGCAGCACAGCCGTCATTCCTACCCCCCCGGCGCCGCGCCCCGGC
This sequence comes from Ranitomeya variabilis, assembly GCF_051348905.1. Lineage (NCBI taxonomy): Eukaryota > Metazoa > Chordata > Amphibia > Anura > Dendrobatidae > Ranitomeya > Ranitomeya variabilis. The sequence continues at coordinate 354,109,430 of NC_135233.1, forward strand.
TCCTCAGCGTTGTTTGATTCCGTCCCGGAGCCTGCGCTGTTATGTTATCCCGTGGCCAGGCACACTTAGCGCTGCCCGTCTTCTGGCATCATTTGGTGTCAGGCTGGCTGCGCCTGTGCGGCCACGCTGGCCGAGAGCCCGCCTCGCAGTGTCTTCTGATTTAATCCCACTGGGGGCCTGGGATCTATGGACATGCGCAGTGCATATCTGAACCTCCACCTCTCACTCATCTCCCTATGGCTTCTTCAGACTGTTCGGTGTCAGCTGGTCCCTAATAGCATGCCACGGCCGTGACACCGCACAGTCTGAAAAAGAAGCCGTAGGGAGGGGAGTGAGAGGCGAGGATATGCACTGCGCATGGCCATGGATCCCAGGCCCCCAGTGGGATTACATCAGAAGACACTGCGAGGCGGGCTCTCGGCCAGCGCGGCCGCACAGGCGCAGCCAGCCTGACACCAAATGATGTCAGAAGATGGGCAGCACTAAGTGTGCCTGGCCACGGGATAACATAACAGCGCAGGCTCCGGGACGGAATCAAACAACGCTGAGGAGCCGGGGCACGGCGGCGGGGGGGTAGTAATGATGGCTGTGCTGCGTCATATTACGAAGGAAAGTCCCACCTCCGGGACGGTTTCACGGCTTCAGGGGACACATTTTAAAAGTGTTTAGTTCTGTGTTTGCAAGGAGCATGATGAAAAGAGCCACCTTTTCCTTTTGCATCTTTTGTGCTGCACAAGCTGGCTCTTTCAGCTACAAACGCCTTGGGGGGGGGGGTTAAAGGTTCCCTTTCGACTTTCTCAGGCTTCGGCCTACATTGTGTTCCTCTGCTTTTCCACCTGCCCCTGGGCTCCAACACCGCTAGTTGCCGTCCAGAAGTGCTGTACGCACAGTCAACAGTCCCTCCTCTGTTATTGGGGTTCAGTAACGTCAGCTGTTCCCCTGCTGTGTGTGTGACAATCCCTCCTACCTCCTCCAACCTCCTCCAACCTCCTCCTCCTCCACCTGTCCCTGGGCTCCAACACCGCCAGTTGCCGTCCAGAAGTGCTGTACGCACAGTCAACAGTCCCTCCTCTGTTATTGGGGTTCAGTAACGTCAGCTGTTCCCCTGCTGTGTGTGTGGCAATCCCTCCTACCTCCTCCAACCTCCTCCTCCTCCACCTGTCCCTGGGCTCCAACACCGCCAGTTGCCATCCAGAAGTGCTGTACGCACAGTCAACAGTCCCTCCTCTGTTATTGGGGTTCAGTAACGTCAGCTGTTCCCCTGCTGTGTGTGTGGCAATCCCTCCTACCTCCTCCAACCTCCTCCAACCTCCTCCTCCTCCACCTGTCCCTGGGCTCCAACACCGCCAGTTGCCGTCCAGAAGTGCTGTACGCACAGTCAACAGTCCCTCCTCTGTTATTGGGGTTCAGTAACGTCAGCTGTTCCCCTGCTGTGTGTGTGGCAATCCCTCCAACCTCCTCCAACCTCCTCCAACCTCCTCCTCCTCCACCTGTCCCTGGGCTCCAACACCGCCAGTTGCCGTCCAGAAGTGCTGTACGCACAGTCAACAGTCCCTCCTCTGTTATTGGGGTTCAGTAACGTCAGCTGTTCCCCTGCTGTGTGTGTGGCAATCCCTCCTACCTCCTCCAACCTCCTCCAACCTCCTCCTCCTCCACCTGTCCCTGGGCTCCAACACCGCCAGTTGCCGTCCAGAAGTGCTGTACGCACAGTCAACAGTCCCTCCTCTGTTATTGGGGTTCAGTAACGTCAGCTGTTCCCCTGCTGTGTGTGTGGCAATCCCTCCTACCTCCTCCAACCTCCTCCTCCTCCACCTGTCCCTGGGCTCCAACACCGCCAGTTGCCGTCCAGAAGTGCTGTACGCACAGTCAACAGTCCCTCCTCTGTTATTGGGGTTCAGTAACGTCAGCTGTTCCCCTGCTGTGTGTGTGGCAATCCCTCCTACCTCCTCCAACCTCCTCCTCCTCCACCTGTCCCTGGGCTCCAACACCGCCAGTTGCCGTCCAGAAGTGCTGTACGCACAGTCAACAGTCCCTCCTCTGTTATTGGGGTTCAGTAACGTCAGCTGTTCCCCTGCTGTGTGTGTGGCAATCCCTCCTACCTCCTCCAACCTCCTCCAACCTCCTCCTCCTCCACCTGTCCCTGGGCTCCAACACCGCCAGTTGCCGTCCAGAAGTGCTGTACGCACAGTCAACAGTCCCTCCTCTGTTATTGGGGTTCAGTAACGTCAGCTGTTCCCCTGCTGTGTGTGTGGCAATCCCTCCAACCTCCTCCAACCTCCTCCTCCTCCACCTGTCCCTGGGCTCCAACACCGCCAGTTGCCGTCCAGAAGTGCTGTACGCACAGTCAACAGTCCCTCCTCTGTTATTGGGGTTCAGTAACGTCAGCTGTTCCCCTGCTGTGTGTGTGGCAATCCCTCCTACCTCCTCCAACCTCCTCCTCCTCCACCTGTCCCTGGGCTCCAACACCGCCAGTTGCCGTCCAGAAGTGCTGTACGCACAGTCAACAGTCCCTCCTCTGTTATTGGGGTTCAGTAACGTCAGCTGTTCCCCTGCTGTGTGTGTGGCAATCACTCCTACCTCCTCCAACCTCCTCCTCCTCCACCTGTCCCTGGGCTCCAACACCGCTAGTTGCCGTCCAGAAGTGCTGTACGCACAGTCAACAGTCCCTCCTCTGTTATTGGGGTTCAGTAACGTCAGCTGTTCCCCTGCTGTGTGTGTGGCAATCCCTCCAACCTCCTCCAACCTCCTCCAACCTCCTCCTCCTCCACCTGTCCCTGGGCTCCAACACCGCCAGTTGCCGTCCAGAAGTGCTGTACGCACAGTCAACAGTCCCTCCTCTGTTATTGGGGTTCAGTAACGTCAGCTGTTCCCCTGCTGTGTGTGTGGCAATCCCTCCAACCTCCTCCAACCTCCTCCTCCTCCACCTGTCCCTGGGCTCCAACACCGCTAGTTGCCGTCCAGAAGTGCTGTACGCACAGAGCCAAACACCTCGCCAATGTGTTAGTGGGGTTCAGCACCGCCAGCTGTTCCCCTGCTGTGTATACACACAACAAGTTAAATGTAAGGGAACCTGACCCCCCCCCCCCCAGGCGTTTGTTACTGAAGGAGCCACCTTGTGCAGCAGTAATGATGCAAAGGGAAAAAGTGCCTCTTTTCGTGATGCTCCTTGCACATGCTGAACCAAACACTTATGAAATGTGTCCCCACACAGCGTTAAACCGTCCGGTAGGTGGAACTTTCCTTTGTCGTGTGACGCAGCACAGCCATCATTTTTACCCCCTTGGCGCCGTGCGCCCCCTCCTCAGCGTTGTTTGAATCTGTCCCGGAGCCTGCGCTGTTAGGTTAGCCCTTGGCCATGCACACATGTTGCGCTGCCCGTCTTCTGACCTCATTTGGTGTCAGGCTGGCTGCGCCTGTGCGGGTGCGCTGGCCGAGATCCCGCCTCGCAGTGTCGTCTAATGTAATCCCACCGCGGGCCTGTGATCCGTGCCCGTGCGCAGTGCATATCCTCTCCTCTCACTCCCCTCCCTACGGCTTCTTCAGACTGTGCGATGTCAGCTGGTCCCTAATAGCATGCCACGGCCGTGACACCGCACAGTCTGAAAAAGCCGTAGGGAGGGGAGTGAGAGGAGAGGATATGCACTGCGCACGGGCACGGATCACAGGCCCGCGGTGGGATTACATTAGACGACACTGCGAGGCGGGATCTCGGCCAGCGCACCCGCACAGGCGCAGCCAGCCTGACACCAAATGAGGTCAGAAGACGGGCAGCGCAACATGTGTGCATGGCCAAGGGCTAACCTAACAGCGCAGGCTCCGGGACAGATTCAAACAACGCTGAGGAGGCGGCGCACGGCGCCAAGGGGGTAAAAATGATGGCTGTGCTGCGTCACACGACAAAGGAAAGTTCCACCTACCGGACGGTTTAACGCTGTGAGGAGACACATTTCATAAATGTTAGGTTCCGCATGTACAAGGACCATAATTAAAAGAGCTAAGTTTACCTTTTCCAGCATTAGTGCTGTACACAATGGCTCTTTCAGCTACAAACGCCTGGGGGGGGGGGGGGGGTTAAAGGTTTCCTTTCAACTTGCTCGAGTGCAGGCTTCGGCCTACACTCCGCTCCCCCTGCTCCTCCTGCTGACCCTGGGCTCTAACACCGCCAGTTTTTGCCCAGATGTGCTAGCTGCACAGAGAAAAACACCAGCCAATGTGTCAGTGGGGTTCAGCACCGCCAGCTGTTCCCCTGCTGTGTAGCCGGCAACGTGTCCTGCGACCGCCACGCAGACACAAGAACTGAAATTGAAGGGAACCTGTCCCCCCTCCCCCAGGTGTTTCTATGTTTTACAGCTACCTTGAACAGCAGTAATGCTGCATGTGTTCAAGGTGGCTCAGAAACTTATTCTCCTTGCCCATGTTGAAGTGAACACGTCTAAAATGTGTCCTCTGTGACCATTAAAACGTCCCTCAGGTGTGATTTGACTTTGTATTGACACACGCAACAAGCTCCTTGGTAACGCTGCCCGTCTTCTGGCATCATTGTTTGGCTGGCTGCGCCTCTGCGGCCGCCCTGACCCACACAACAGCCCTCGTTGTCTTATTTAATGGGACTGCGAGGGTGTGATTGATGGGCAGGATCAGTGCATCAGTTCGCCTGTCCCTCCTCTCCTTCCGCCTTCTTCGGACTGTGCGGCTTCATGGCCGTGGCATGCGATAAGGGATCAGATGACGCCGCACAGTCTGAAGCGGGTGTAAGGACCCGAGTGTGAGAGGCGAACATATGTGCTGCGCCAGGCCCTGAATCCCAGCCCCGCAGTGTTTTAACAATGTTAAGACACTGCGGGGCTGGGATTCATGGGCATCGCGAACCGCACCGGCCGACATTACATGATGCCAGAAGATGGGCAGCGCTAACGGCGCTAGGCCAGGGGATAACACGACAGCGCAGACTCCTGTACAGCAAATAACAACGCTTGGGAGGCTGCACCCAGCACCAAGGTGGGATTCTTGACACCTGTGCTGCGTCTCATTACAAAGGGAACTCTCGCCTCCATTACACAGTTTGACTGTATAAAGGGCTAAATGTTATACGTGTTCCATTCAGCGTGTGCAAGGAGAAAAATTACAAGAGCAACCTTTGACTTGCGCAGCACTGCTGCTGCATAAGCTGTGGCTCTTCTACTTTGTAACCCCTGAGGGGGGGTTAAAGGTGACTTTTGAAATCGGTTCAGTTAGGCTTCGGCCTACACTCTGCTCCACCTGCAGAGCCCGGGCTCCAACAACGCTAGTTGCTGTCCGGAAGTGCTGGCTGCACAGAGCCAAACACCTCGCCAATGTGTCAGTGGGGTCCAGCACCGCCAGCTGTTCCCCTGCTGTGTAGCCGGCAACGTGTCCTGCAAAAGCCACGCAGACACAACACACCCAAAGCTGCCGCCTGTGCAGGCTTCGGCCTACACTCCCCTCCCCCTGCTCCTCCTCCTCCTGCTCCTCCTCCTGCTGTCCCTGGGCTCTAACACACCGCCAGTTGGGGCCCAGATGTGCTAGCTGCACAGAGAAAAACACCAGCCAATGTGTCAGTGGGGTCCAGCACCGCCAGCTGTTCCCCTGCTGTGCAGCCGGCAACGTGTCCTGCAAAAGCCACGCAGACACAAGAACTGAAATTGAAGGGAACCTGTCCCCCCTCCCCCAGGCGTTTTTACGTTATCCAGCCACCTTGTACAGCGGTAATGCTGCATGTGTGCAAGGTGGCTCAGAAACGTATTCTCCTCGCACATGTGGAACTGAAAACACGTCTGAAATGTGTCCTCTGTGTGACCATTTAACCGTCCCGGTGGTGTGACTTTCCTTTGTAATGACACGCTGCAACCCCCTTGGTAGCGCTGCCCGTCTTCTGGCATCATTGTTTGGCTGGCTGCGCCTCTGCGGCCGCCCTGACCCACACAACGCCCCTCGGTGTCTTATTTATTGGGACTGCGAGGGTGTGATTCATGGGCAGGATCAGTGCATCAGTTCGCCTGTCCCTCCTCTCCTTCCGCCTTCTTCGGACTGTGCGGCTTCATGGCCGTGGCATGCGATAAGGGATCAGATGACGCCGCACAGTCTGAAGCGGGTGTAAGGACCCGAGTGTGAGAGGCGAACATATGTGCTGCGCCAGGCCCTGAATCCCAGCCCCGCAGTGTTTTAACAATGTTAAGACACTGCGGGGCTGGGATTCATGGGCATCGCGAACCGCACCGGCCGACATTACATGATGCCAGAAGATGGGCAGCGCTAACGGCGCTAGGCCAGGGGATAACACGACAGCGCAGACTCCTGTACAGCAAATAACAACGCTCGGGAGGCTGCACCCAGCACCAAGGTGGGATTCTTGACACCTGTGCTGCGTCTCATTACAAAGGGAACTCTCGCCTCCATTACACAGTTTGACTGTATAAAGGGCTAAATGTTATACGTGTTCCATTCAGCGTGTGCAAGGAGAAAAATTACAAGAGCAACCTTTGACTTGCGCAGCACTGCTGCTGCATAAGCTGTGGCTCTTCTACTTTGTAACCCCTGAGGGGGGGTTAAAGGTGACTTTTGAAATCGGTTCAATTAGGCTTCGGCCTACACTCTGCTCCACCTGCAGAGCCCGGGCTCCAACAACGCTAGTTGCTGTCCGGAAGTGCTGGCTGCACAGAGCCAAACACCTCGCCAATGTGTCAGTGGGGTCCAGCACCGCCAGCTGTTCCCCTGCTGTGTAGCCGGCAACGTGTCCTGCAAAAGCCACGCAGACACAACACACCCAAAGCTGCCGCCTGTGCAGGCTTCGGCCTACACTCCCCTCCCCCTGCTCCTCCTCCTCCTGCTCCTCCTCCTGCTGTCCCTGGGCTCTAACACACCGCCAGTTGGGGCCCAGATGTGCTAGCTGCACAGAGAAAAACACCAGCCAATGTGTCAGTGGGGTCCAGCACCGCCAGCTGTTCCCCTGCTGTGCAGCCGGCAACGTGTCCTGCAAAAGCCACGCAGACACAAGAACTGAAATTGAAGGGAACCTGTCCCCCCTCCCCCAGGCGTTTTTACGTTATCCAGCCACCTTGTACAGCGGTAATGCTGCATGTGTGCAAGGTGGCTCAGAAACGTATTCTCCTCGCACATGTGGAACTGAAAACACGTCTGAAATGTGTCCTCTGTGTGACCATTTAACCGTCCCGGTGGTGTGACTTTCCTTTGTAATGACACGCTGCAACCCCCTTGGTAGCGCTGCCCGTCTTCTGGCATCATTGTTTGGCTGGCTGCGCCTCTGCGGCCGCCCTGACCCACACAACGCCCCTCGGTGTCTTATTTATTGGGACTGCGAGGGTGTGATTCATGGGCAGGATCAGTGCATCAGTTCGCCTGTCCCTCCTCTCCTTCCGCCTTCTTCGGACTGTGCGGCTTCATGGCCGTGGCATGCGATAAGGGATCAGATGACGCCGCACAGTCTGAAGCGGGTGTAAGGACCCGAGTGTGAGAGGCGAACATATGTGCTGCGCCAGGCCCTGAATCCCAGCCCCGCAGTGTTTTAACAATGTTAAGACACTGCGGGGCTGGGATTCATGGGCATCGCGAACCGCACCGGCCGACATTACATGATGCCAGAAGATGGGCAGCGCTAACGGCGCTAGGCCAGGGGATAACACGACAGCGCAGACTCCTGTACAGCAAATAACAACGCTCGGGAGGCTGCACCCAGCACCAAGGTGGGATTCTTGACACCTGTGCTGCGTCTCATTACAAAGGGAACTCTCGCCTCCATTACACAGTTTGACTGTATAAAGGGCTAAATGTTATACGTGTTCCATTCAGCGTGTGCAAGGAGAAAAATTACAAGAGCAACCTTTGACTTGCGCAGCACTGCTGCTGCATAAGCTGTGGCTCTTCTACTTTGTAACCCCTGAGGGGGGGTTAAAGGTGACTTTTGAAATCGGTTCAATTAGGCTTCGGCCTACACTCTGCTCCACCTGCAGAGCCCGGGCTCCAACAACGCTAGTTGCTGTCCGGAAGTGCTGGCTGCACAGAGCCAAACACCTCGCCAATGTGTCAGTGGGGTCCAGCACCGCCAGCTGTTCCCCTGCTGTGTAGCCGGCAACGTGTCCTGCAAAAGCCACGCAGACACAACACACCCAAAGCTGCCGCCTGTGCAGGCTTCGGCCTACACTCCCCTCCCCCTGCTCCTCCTCCTCCTGCTCCTCCTCCTGCTGTCCCTGGGCTCTAACACACCGCCAGTTGGGGCCCAGATGTGCTAGCTGCACAGAGAAAAACACCAGCCAATGTGTCAGTGGGGTCCAGCACCGCCAGCTGTTCCCCTGCTGTGCAGCCGGCAACGTGTCCTGCAAAAGCCACGCAGACACAAGAACTGAAATTGAAGGGAACCTGTCCCCCCTCCCCCAGGCGTTTTTACGTTATCCAGCCACCTTGTACAGCGGTAATGCTGCATGTGTGCAAGGTGGCTCAGAAACGTATTCTCCTCGCACATGTGGAACTGAAAACACGTCTGAAATGTGTCCTCTGTGTGACCATTTAACCGTCCCGGTGGTGTGACTTTCCTTTGTAATGACACGCTGCAACCCCCTTGGTAGCGCTGCCCGTCTTCTGGCATCATTGTTTGGCTGGCTGCGCCTCTGCGGCCGCCCTGACCCACACAACGCCCCTCGGTGTCTTATTTATTGGGACTGCGAGGGTGTAATTCATGGGCAGGATCAGTGCATCAGTTCGCCTGTCCCTCCTCTCCTTCCGCCTTCTTCGGACTGTGCGGCTTCATGGCCGTGGCATGCGATAAGGGATCAGATGACGCCGCACAGTCTGAAGCGGGTGTAAGGACCCGAGTGTGAGAGGCGAACATATGTGCTGCGCCAGGCCCTGAATCCCAGCCCCGCAGTGTTTTAACAATGTTAAGACACTGCGGGGCTGGGATTCATGGGCATCGCGAACCGCACCGGCCGACATTACATGATGCCAGAAGATGGGCAGCGCTAACGGCGCTAGGCCAGGGGATAACACGACAGCGCAGACTCCTGTACAGCAAATAACAACGCTCGGGAGGCTGCACCCAGCACCAAGGTGGGATTCTTGACACCTGTGCTGCGTCTCATTACAAAGGGAACTCTCGCCTCCATTACACAGTTTGACTGTATAAAGGGCTAAATGTTATACGTGTTCCATTCAGCGTGTGCAAGGAGAAAAATTACAAGAGCAACCTTTGACTTGCGCAGCACTGCTGCTGCATAAGCTGTGGCTCTTCTACTTTGTAACCCCTGAGGGGGGGTTAAAGGTGACTTTTGAAATCGGTTCAATTAGGCTTCGGCCTACACTCTGCTCCACCTGCAGAGCCCGGGCTCCAACAACGCTAGTTGCTGTCCGGAAGTGCTGGCTGCACAGAGCCAAACACCTCGCCAATGTGTCAGTGGGGTCCAGCACCGCCAGCTGTTCCCCTGCTGTGTAGCCGGCAACGTGTCCTGCAAAAGCCACGCAGACACAACACACCCAAAGCTGCCGCCTGTGCAGGCTTCGGCCTACACTCCCCTCCCCCTGCTCCTCCTCCTGCTGTCCCTGGGCTCTAACACACCGCCAGTTGGGGCCCTAGGAAGACAAGCTTGAATAGGTCCCCATCCGGGTTCCAGTACCGTCAGCTGGTTCTCGGCAGTGTCTTTTGCTCTTGTACCTTCTGCTCCCCATCCTGGTTCCAGTACCGTCAGCTGGTTCCGGGCAGAGCCTTTGGCTTAGGTGCCTCCCTCTGGGTATCCGAGTTCCACCAACGTCAGGTGGTCCTTGGTAGTGCTTTCAGGCACGGGTACCTCCTGCTTAGTAACCGGGTTCCAGTAACGTCAGCTGGTCCTCGGTAGTTCCATTGGCTCTTGGACCTTCGGGTAGCCATCCGAGTTCCAGTTCCATCAGCTGTTTCTCGGCATTTTCTCAGCCTTCTTGTACCTTCTGCTACATTTCCAAGTTCTAGACCCGAAAGACGATGACCCGGAAGACCACCCCTAAGATGATGACGACACCAGAGACGACAACCACCGAGATGACGACCCTGGAGACGATGACCCTGAAGACGACCCCGATGACGACGACCCCGATGACGACGACCCCGATGACGACGACCCTGGAGATGACGACCCTGGAGATGACGACGACAACCTGGAAGACCGAGAAGCAGAAGAACAAGAGGCTGCAGAACAAAGAGCAGAAGAACATTAAGCATAAGACTAAATATCAGAGCAAAAGATATTATCTAAATTATAGGCAGAAGAAGACTAAGCAGTGTATGGGGGTGAGTCCGTTCCTCCTCGTGGTGCCCCTGGATAAAGCCTGATGCTGCAGGCCAAACTGAACGCGGACAAATGTAACTGTTTTGTGACAGGCAGAACGGAAGGTGTAATCTTCAAACTTTTATAGATAACAACTACGGGAATGCCTGTCACAAATAAGAATATGATGAAGAAGTTGAATATAAAAAAGATAATAGTTAAATAAAAAGAATATGAACAATGTAAAAAAAAATATATATATATACGTAGAAAAGAAGAAGATGAATAAGGTGAAGAAGTTGATGTCACAGAAGCTGATGATGAGGATAATGAAGAAGAAAGTGTGGGAGAAGTAAAAAATAGGGTGAAGGGCGTGGAAGTAGTGAAACATCAATATCTGACAAAATAAATAAAAAATTAACATAGTCAAATTCTTTCTAACGCCGAACGTCATAAAAAAATTAAAAATACTGCTATTCTATTTGATTGGGATAAACCCCTGTGCCTTTAATGTCTCCGCCACCTCCCCCAATACATCCTACATTATTCTTAGTTGTTTTCCTTCATGTAGAATTAACCTACAAGGAAAGAAAGGGTTTATTTTAATTCCGATATTTTCGTCCCATTGACTTGCATTGGGATCGGGTATCGGTATCGGATTGGATTCCGATACTGTGACGGTATCGGCCGATACTTTCCGATACCGATACTTTCCGATATCGGAAAGTATCGCTCAACACTAATCATGAGGCTAAGTGTTCTTTACTGCGAACTCATATTCTCTGCTGCATATTCATGGTTTGATGTAAAACTAAACAGTCCCTTTAATTCATAGACTCATTGTAATGTCACAGATGTCTCTGTTGCTATATGTGCACTAATGGCTCAGTACTGTATGATGCCTAGTTGATGCCTGGTCCATTAGCTAATATTTAGACCAAAAAAAGTTTGGTCACTTAAAGGAAAGATTTATGTCATGCTGCTGCAGTGCAGTATAGCATAGCCTCCACCATGGGGAGCTTGAGAGGAAAGTGAAACTGCACACACAGAGCAGCAGCAGAGACGCCACCAAGTGGTGAGAGAGTGGCCAGACAAGCCGAGTAAAAAAAAAACATCAGAAGCAGAAGTACCAGTAGTTGCAGCCTTATACGTGGTCAGGAACAAAGACAGAAGGCATAAGCAAGTCCGAATACGAGCCAAGTAAAAAACCAGAGAATCAAACCAACAAAAAAGGAAACACTGGGAAAAAGGCAGACACAGTGAGTCAAAAGACAAGGAGCAAGTCAGGGATCACAGCAGGACAGATCAAGAGCTACCAGAGTCAGGTTCACATGCCAAAGGCAGAACTATAGATGGCTATAGCTGACACTGCCAGCAGGATGCATCGGAGCTAAAAAGCAAACCTGATCCCAGAATGAGGCAGAGAAAAGTTAACCCTTGCCATGATCTTCCCGGAAAAAGGGCAGACAGGATTAAACCCTGGAATGGATCATGACAGTACCTTCCTCTCAATGGGGGGACACCGAAACCCCAGGCTTCCCAGGATAGCATGTGTGAAATGCCTGAACCAATCGGCAATCAGCATGGATAGGTCACGCCGGAACCCAAGATCGATCCTCATGACCGTAACCCCTCCAATGGACCAAATACTGAAGTGAACTACGGATCATGCGAGAATCCACAATCCGTTCCACTTCATACTCGGTCTGACCATCCACAGAGACAGGAGGCGGAGGGGATGGAGATCCAGCAGAAGATGGTACAAATAACTTAAGAAGGGACTTATGGAACACATTGGGGATCCGAAGCGACAGAGGAAGCCGTAAGCAAAAGGCAACTGGATTGACCACCTCAATGTGATCTCGTAAGGACTAGTGATGTGCGAGTATACTCGTTGCTCAGGTTTTCCCGAGCACGCTCTAGTGATCTCCGAGTATTTGTTATTGCTCGGAGATATAGTTCATCGCCTCAGTTGCATGATTTATAGCTTCAGATATGCTGAATACATGTGGGAATTCCCTAACAAACAGGCATTCCTCACATATTTTCAGCGTATCTGGAAGCCTTAAATCAATGAGTATACTCGCTCATCACTAGTAAGGACAAATAAACCTGGGACCTAGCTTAGCAGAAGGAACCTTAAGACGAATCTTCTTGGTAGACAACCACACATTATCTTCTACCAGGAATATAGGTCCCACAGACCGTCGCTTATCCGCAAAAAGTTTATGTTTGCCTTGTGCAGCGCCCCAGAGTCCTGGTCGTTGCAGTACTGTGGCTCCGCCACTATGGGGAGCTATGGTACCTCTGATGGCACTGAAGGAGTTCATCTGATCAGGTATCACAGACACCAATACATTTCACAGCCGGGCCTCCGGGGGGAGCTAAGGGTTCTATTCACTAGGCCACTCCCCACCATAGTGGGTAAACTGGGGGTCAGGCAGGAAGTTAGTCAGAAGCTGACTGGGTTGGAACCAGGCAACACCTTGTGGCAGAGGGTGTTGTGGGGGAAGATACAGTAGGGTCTCTGTCAGGGGTTGGATCCTGACAGAGGCTTGGCAACTTGAACGAACGTAACGGGACCGTGCCTGCTCAGGATAGCGGCGGTGCCCAAGAAAGGATCAGAAGCGAGATAGATTGTGCTGAGTGAGAAACGAGATCATAGCAATAGGAGAATACCAGTAGGAGTCGTGCTGTAAGACCAAAGCAACATCCTACTGAGGCGCATAACCGGTGGCCGGAACGCCGAGAGAGTATCATAATATCCAGCTTCAAGCAATACTCTAAACAGCGGCAGGACAGTCAGTCTAAGGCGGGCTGTCTAACTTAAATCACCTATGCAGTCTTGGGGGGCAACTTGTGGAGAGGGGCGACTCTAGGGTCCCGGAAGAGCTCCGAGCCTACCCGTCAAACGGGTGCCGTCCCAACCAGAACATCAGGGAGGGACGGAGGATTAGCAGAACATCATCTAATCGAGTTGTGAGGGAACTTAAGAAACAGACACAACAGTTGTGGGGTACTTTCCGTAAGCACAGCAGGGAAGGACCACAACACCTAGCGCTAGGGGGAAGGCACAGATTTCCACCTGTGAAGAGAACTCTGGAGGTGCCATTGGACCGGCCGGACTTGCGCAGCCTGGTGAACCGTATTCCGGACTGAGGACTCAGAGATCTTCAGTAAAGAGGTAAAGAGACTGCAACCTGGTGTCCTCGTTATTTACCGCGACCTGCACCCCACAACTGCACCGCTACACCACCACTTATTGCACCGGACGTCCCCCACTGACAGACAGGGCCACGGACCGGGTCTAGCCACCGTGACAACCCCAGGACTGAGACCCAGAGGCCCGGCTCCGGGTACCCCTCGGCCCTGCGGCGGTGTGGGGGCGCTCCAACTTGGCGTCACGAACAGGATCTACTTAAGCCTGAAGAATCAGGTCATGTGTGCCTTGGAACTGTGATTTACTGTGCTTGGACTGTACTTTATTGCAAAGACTGTGTGCTGCGCCACTTGCCGCCAAAATCCGCCGCCATTGCAGCGCTGAGGAGAGCGCAGGAAGAGAAGAGGAGTGTGGAGTGGGCGTAGGTAAGCTGGAGAGCGCGAACAACAATGGCCGCCCAGTCTAAATATTTCTGTGTCCTGAGGACATGTCCGTCAGCAGCCGAGGTCCGCCTCCTGATCCTGTTTGGAGGGTGGAGACCATGGAGACGGGGCCGCCCACGAAAAAGACCGCGGGAAGAAGACACTGGAGAAGGAGAAAAGATGGCGACACCAAGAACACCGCGTGGGCCTGACCCGATCCAGCCTGAGGCTGCACCACCCGACACAGCCCCAGATGCGTGAACGTTGCAGGGACTGACCCTCACGGAGCTACCGATGGGCCGACCCCCCTTGCCACCGTCTGAGGAGTGTGTAGCTGCAGCCGAGGCTTGCCAAATAGCGCGCCGCTTAGAGGCTGATGCCCGCGTGCTTACTCGGCTAGGCCAGCCCACGGAGATCCGTCTATCTCCGGTGTCCCCTGCTCTTCCCAACCCGGCCGCGGCGGAAGGTACGCTGCCCACACAGGGTATGAGGATCTTGCCGGAGGCCGAGCACCTGCGGCACCTGATGACGGCGTGGCGGAGCCGGCCCCAGCATGCAGCTCAGATTGATTTGACCAGTGTGGGAGAAACCCCGTCGTCACACTGGGGTGTAGTGGTCTCCTTCAACCCCCGACATGGAAGAGGGGTTATACAGGAGATCGGGGAGCCGCTACAAGTCCACGTGGACCGGGAGGAGGTCGAGCCCTGCGGGAGAAGGTTTGCTCACGACCTGGAGCCCGGTGATGCTGTCACTTATACTAGGTGGAGGAGGGCAACCGGCGAGGCTGCCTGGATGGCGCGGGGCGTCCAGCGGTGCGTCGCGCTCCAGGCCGCCGCTGCAACATCTGAAGATGAGCCTCCTGCCAAAAAGGCAATGGAACCTGACCCAGCGGAGCAGCGGAGAACCCGGACCCACCATGTACCCTGGGGGCGTGCAGGATCCTCGGCGAAAAGAGCATTGCGGCGAGGGATCCTGTCGTTGCTGGGACCAGAACCACTTCCTGGATCACCAGCGCGACCCGTTGGTCTGGTGATGCCCGGGAGGAAACCACCTTCTGCACCGAATGAGTAAGATAATGCTACTCTTAAAATATGTATATAGTTACTGTTTCCTGTTTTGCTGCTAAACCCGTTCAGGGTTAACTTTTAAGAGGGATCCCTTTGTTGACCCGGGATCCCTGTTGTTTTGTTTATTTTTTCTGAGTTTTTGCACAAGTTTTAAGAACTGCCGCAATCATGAACAGTGCATGATACAAACTTATTGTAAATAGTTGCACCTTCTTAAAGGCGCTCCCTACTGGTTTTACTTAAAGAGAGACTCTTTGCAAAGATACCGCACCGGAGCCTTTGATGAGTATGGACTGGTAGCCTGAGAAGATATGCTACCTCATAAAGACTTGGTACCCTCTTAAAGGGGATGATCATCTGTGTACTTATGAGTAATACTGCCTTAAAACAGTAAAGTGATAACGATGCCTTGAAAGAAAATGATAATGTTTACATGTAAAAGTTATATGTATTGAACTAGTTAATTGTAAAGGAATGCTGATAATGTTTCCCGAAAGAAAGTGAAAGTTAGAAGAAGGACGCAGTGGGCCCATAGGGATAGACGAAGTGTCCAGCGTGCATGTTAGTGAGAAAAATAATGAGAAGGTTGATGTTCTATAGGAAATGTTTAATAATGTTGATAGATAATGAGGAAAGAAGGTAAACCCTGAGTCCTCATAGGAGCCATATAGAGATGGCTCAGTGCTCTTAAATTGAAAGTAATGTTATGTTCTATACTGTGTATAGTAGTTGAAAGACAGAAGGCTCGGGCTGAAAGGAGCGGTCCTGTAAGAAAGGAGAGGCAGTAGGTCTGGTGCCGATAGGACAGGCGGTCCTGCAGATCTAAAGAAGGAGAATGTAAAAGTTAAATTGCCTTATAATGTGATTATAAGAAGGTCTTTAGCGGATTCCGAGTGTAAGTCCTTAAAGGCAAAGTTAAATTATTGTTCAACAATGTTGCACTAAGTAGAATACCCGGTTGGGTAAGAAGAGTTGTTCATAGCATGTTGCTATGATATTTAACAATGTTTGTAACGTTCAAGTGTCCTTACCTCCCATAAAGGGAAGCCTGTTCAAGTATACTTACTGTTATTGCACTCAACAAAACTGTATGTCTTTTTGCTAACTTGTATTGTTGTTTTCTTCCCAGTCCCGGAGTACTGTGTTTAACCAGGGGGGAGTGCAGCGCCCCAGAGTCCTGGTCGTTGCAGTACTGTGGCTCCGCCACTATGGGGAGCTATGGTACCTCTGATGGCACTGAAGGAGTTCATCTGATCAGGTATCACAGACACCAATACTTTTCACAGCCGGGCCTCCGGGGGGAGCTAAGGGTTCTATTCACTAGGCCACTCCCCACCATAGTGGGTAAACTGGGGGTCAGGCAGGAAGTTAGTCAGAAGCTGACTGGGTTGGAACCAGGCAACACCTTGTGGCAGAGGGTGTTGTGGGGGAAGATACAGTAGGGTCTCTGTCAGGGGTGGGATCCTGACAGAGGCTTGGCAACTTGAACGAACATAACGGGACCGTGCCTGCTCAGGATAGCGGCGGTGCCCAAGAAAGGATCAGAAGCGAGATAGATTGTGCTGAGTGAGAAACGAGATCATAGCAATAGGAGAATACCAGTAGGAGTCGTGCTGTAAGACCAAAGCAACATCCTACTGAGGCGCATAACCGGTGGCCGGAACGCCGAGAGAGTATCATAATATCCAGCTTCAAGCAATACTCTAAACAGCGGCAGGACAGTCAGTCTAAGGCGGGCTGTCTAACTTAAATCACCTATGCAGTCTTGGGGGGCAACTTGTGGAGAGGGGTGACTCTAGGGTCCCGGAAGAGCTCCGAGCCTACCCGTCAAACGGGTGCCGTCCCAACCAGAACATCAGGGAGGGACGGAGGATTAGCAGAACATCATCTAATCGAGTTGTGAGGGAACTTAAGAAACAGACACAACAGTTGTGGGGTACTTTCCGTAAGCACAGCAGGGAAGGACCACAACACCTAGCGCTAGGGGGAAGGCGCAGATTTCCACCTGTGAAGAGAACTCTGGAGGTGCCATTGGACCGGCCGGACTTGCGCAGCCTGGTGAACCGTATTCCGGACTGAGGACTCAGAGATCTTCAGTAAAGAGGTAAAGAGACTGCAACCTGGTGTCCTCGTTATTTACTGCGACCTGCACCCCACAACTGCACCGCTACACCACCACTTATTGCACCGGACGTCCCCCACTGACAGACAGGGCCACGGACCGGGTCTAGCCACCGTGACAACCCCAGGACTAAGACCCAGAGGCCCGGCTCCGGGTACCCCTCGGCCCTGCGACGGTGTGGGGGCGCTCCACTTGAGCCTCCCCAATGTTCTTCTGGACCCCCTCCACACCTCCCCCAATCGTTTTACTACTGTATCAGCCCCTGGATATCCTGAATCCAGCCTAGAAAATTCGCCAAAATGGGGGGGAAACCATAATTACAAAAGAATGGAGAGGTGCCCGTGGACAGGTTAATCCCATTGTTAAATGCAAACTCAGCCACAGGCAACGAAGAACACCAATCTTCCTGCTGAGACGTAGCAAGACACCTCAAAATCTGTTCAAGTGACTGATTGATCCTCTCCATCTGACCATTGGTCTCAGGATGGTAAGCAGAGGAGAACGTCAAGCAAATACGCAATCTTTTACAAAATGCCCTCCAAAATTTGGACACAAATTGTACCCCTCTATAAGAAACAACATTCAAAGGCATGCCATGCAGCCGTACAACGTGGTCAACAAACAGCTTAGATAGTGTTTCAGCATTAGGCAATCCTGCCAAAGGTACAAAATGCGCCTTTTTACTGAATCTGTCAACCACTACCCAAATTAAAGTTTTGCCATTAGAAGGAGGGAGATCAGTGATAAAATCTATGGACAAATGAGTCCAAGGTCTATCCAGAATTGGCAATGGCACCAATTCCCCGGCCGGCCGGTTATGGGAGCTCTTAGCATGGGCACAGGTATCACAAGCAGACACTAACACCAAAACCGCCTAGCAATGGCTTTTCAGGTGACTGAGATCCCCAGGTGTCCACTGAGAATAGAATCGTGGAACTCCCAGAGAACCCTCAACTGGTACTGAACCGGGACAAAGAGCTTATTGTCAGGCAAAGAGGGAGGAACAAGAGACTGAGCCTTCCGAATATCCTGCTCCAATTCAGAACAACAACCACCCCATGCTGCAGAATGGAGGAAGGAGGTTCGGGGGGTGATATCGGATCAAAATTGTGAAATAAGGCATCCGCCTTGACGTTTTTGGAACCAGGCCAAAAAGTGATTGAAAAATGAAAACGGGAAGAAAAAAAAAGCGACCACCTAGCCTGTCTAGGAGTTTACCGTTTGGCAGATTCAATATAAGACAAGTTCTTGTGGTCCGTAATCACCGTGATCCGATGAACCGCCCCCTCCAAAAAATGCCTCCATTCTTCAGATGCCAATTTTATGGCCAAAAACTCCTGGTTACCAAAATCATAGTTCCTTTCTGCAGAAGAAAACTTCTGGGAGAAAAAGGCACATGGTCTTAAATTGGCCAAAGTAACAGGTCCCTGAAACAACACTGCCCCTACTCCCACTGCTGATGCGTCCACCTCTACAATGAACGGTTCAGATGCATCGGGATGGACCAATACAGGAGCAGACATAAAACTCTTTTTTAATGTAGAAAATGCTTCAACTGCCATGGGTGACCAAACCTTGAAATCAGCCCCCTTGCGAGTGAGATCGGTGAGTGGCTTGACCACCTGAGAAAACTCTTTTGTGAATTTCTGATAATAATTGGCGAAATCCAGAAAACACTGCAACCCCTTGAGATCTCTGGGTTGCATCCACTCAACAATGGCCTGTTCCTTTCCGGGATCCATCCGAAACCCATTCGCAGAAAAGATGATCCCAAGAAAGGAAAGCTCCTGGACACAAAACAAACATTTCTCGGGTTTAGTGAACAGAGAATTTCCCCGTAACCTGTGAAGAACAGCACGTAAATGACCAATGTGGGATTCCTTGTTAGGCGAGAAAACAAGGATATCATCCAGGTATACAACCATAAAGTGCCCGATAAAATAAAAAAAAACATCATTCATGAAATTCTGAAACACCGCGGGTGCGTTTGTGAGACCTAAGGGCATGACCAAATTTTCAAACAGACCCTCGGAGGTGAGAAATGCTGTTTTCCACTCATCACCTTCCTGAAGGCGGATAAGGTTATATGCTCCCCTGAGATCAAGTTTGGAAAACCACTTAGCCCCAGACAATTGGTTAAAGGGGTCAGGAATGAGTGGGAGAGTGAAGGAATTTCTCACCGTAATTTTATTTTTGTTACCGGAAATCAAGGCATAGGCGTAAACCACCATCTTTTTTCTTGACAAAAAAGAATCCCGCGGCCACAGCTGAGACAGAGGGATGGATGTGACCTTTGCGTAGACTATCAGAGATATAATTTTTCATAGTGGTACATTGCGGGCCAGAAAGATTGTACAAACGGGCTTTGGGCAATTTAGAACCCAGAATAAGATTAATGGTACAATCATAAGGACGATGTGGTGGCAAGACCTCAGCCTCTTTTTTGGAGAACACATCCCCAAAGTCCTTTAGGTACTCCGGAATACCCTCCGGACTAATGGTAGACACCAAAACAGCAGAAAGACAACCATTGGAACAATTAGGACCCCATTTAACCCCTTCACGACATGCGCCGTACTAGTACTGCGCATGCCGTGTCTCCCCCTTTGATGTGGGCTCCTGTTGTGATCCTAATGGCAAAGAATCTCAGGGACTTCAGCAAAGTCTGCAAACATAAAAACTAGCTCTTAGGGAGGTGGTAACTGAGCTGACCACATACCTGATCCTAGCCCACAAATAATAGCAGCCGGGGAACGTGCCTACGTTGGTTCTAGACGTCTCGCGCCAGCCGGAGATCTAACTAACCCTTTCAGAGAAAATACAGACCTCACTTGCCTCCAGAGAAAGATACCCCAAAGTAGATACAGGCCCCCAACAAATAATAACGGTGAGGTAAGAGGAAAGGACAAACGTAAGTATGAACTAGATTCAGCAAAGAGAGGCCCACTAAATAATAGCAGAAATATAGAAAGCGGACTTATGTGGTCAGCGAAAAACCCTACTAAAATATCCACGCTGAATATCCAAGTACCCCCGTACCGACTAACGGTATGGGGGGAGAATATCAGCCCCCCAAGAGCTTCCAGCAAAATCAGGAATCACATTATGAACAAGCTGGACAAAAAACAGAATAATACAAATAAACAAAAAACAAGAAAGCAGGACTTAGCTTATGTTGCAAAAATCAGGACCAGTAGACAAGAGCAACCAGACAAGGACTGATTACATGGATGCAAGGCAATGGACTAAGACTCCAGGAAGTTTAAATAGAAACACCCAGAGTCTTAACGAACAGGTGACTACCAAGCTGAGGAAAGAGAATCCAAGAGCCATACCGCGAGTGACCACAAGAGGGAGCCCAAAAGTGTAGTTCATAACAGTACCCCCCTTTAAGGAGGGGTCACCGAACCCTCACTACGACCACCAGGGCGATCAGGATGGGCAGCGTGAAAAGCACAAACCAAATCGGCCGCATGAACATCAGAGGCGACCACCCAGGAATTATCCTCCTGACCATAGCCCTTCCATTTGACCAGATACTGAAGCCTCCGTCTAGAGAGACGAGAATCTAAGATCTTCTCCACCACATACTCCAACTCGCCCTCAACCAAGACCGGAGCAGGAGTGTCAACAGCAGGAACCACAGGCACAATGTACCGCCGCAACAAAGACCTATGGAACACCTTGTGAATGGCAAACGACGCAGGAAGATCCAAACGAAAAGACACCGGATTAAGGACCTCCAAAATTCTATAAGGACCAATAAAGCGAGGCTTAAACTTAGGAGAGGAAACCTTCAGAGGGACAAACCGAGAAGACAACCAAACCAAATCCCCAACACGAAGTCGGGGACCCACACCGCGGCGGCGGTTGGCAAAACGCTGAGCCTTCTCCTGTGACAACTTCAAGTTGTCCACCACATGATTCCAAGTCCGCTGCAACCTATCAACCACAGAATCCACCCCAGGACAGTCAGAAGGCTCAACATGACCCGAGGAGAAACGAGGATGAAAACCAGAGTTGCAGAAAAATGGCGAAACCAAAGTAGCGGAACTAGCCCGATTATTGAGGGCAAACTCAGCCAATGGCAAGAAGGTCACCCAATCATCCTGATCCGCAGAAACAAAACATCTCAAATAAGCCTCCAGCGTCTGATTAGATCGCTCCGTTTGGCCATTAGTCTGAGAATGAAAGGCAGACGAGAACGACAGATCAATGCCCATCTTAGCACAAAAAGACCGCCAGAATCTGGACACAAACTGGGATCCTCTGTCAGACACGATATTCTCAGGAATGCCATGCAAACGAACCACATTCTGAAAAAACAAAGGAACCAGATCGGAAGAGGAAGGCAACTTAGGCAAGGGCACCAAATGGACCATCTTGGAAAAACGATCACACACCACCCAGATGACAGACATTCCCTGAGACACCGGAAGATCTGAAATGAAATCCATGGAAATGTGTGTCCAAGGCCTCTTCGGGACGGGCAAGGGCAAAAGCAACCCGCTGGCACGAGAACAGCAAGGCTTGGCCCGAGCACAAGTCCCACAGGACTGCACAAAAGCACGCACATCCCGTGACAAGGAAGGCCACCAAAAGGATCTAGCCACCAAATCTCTGGTACCAAAAATCCCAGGATGCCCCGCCAGCACCGAGGAATGAACCTCGGAAATAACTCTGCTGGTCCATTTATCAGGAACAAACAGTCTATCAGGTGGACAAGAGTCAGGTCTACCAGCCTGAAATCTCTGCAACACACGTCGCAAATCAAGAGAAATGGCCGACAAAATCACTCCCTCTTTAAGAATACCAGCCGGCTCTGAGACTCCAGGAGAATCAGGCACAAAGCTCCTAGAGAGAGCATCAGCCTTCACATTTTTCGAACCAGGCAGGTATGAGACCACAAAGTCAAAATGGGAGAAAAACAATGACCAACGAGCCTGTCTAGGATTCAGGCGTTTAGCAGACTCGAGATACATCAGGTTCTTGTGATCAGTCAAGACCACCACACGATGCCTAGCTCCCTCGAGCCAATGACGCCACTCCTCAAATGCCCACTTCATGGCCAACAACTCCCGATTACCAACATCATAGTTCCGCTCAGCCGGCGAAAACTTCCTGGAAAAGAAAGCACATGGTTTCATCATAGAGCAACCAGAGCTTCTCTGCGACAAAACAGCTCCTGCACCAATCTCAGAAGCATCCACTTCAACCTGAAAGGGAAGTGAGACATCAGGCTGGCACAAAACAGGCGCCGAAGTAAACCGGCACTTCAGCTCCCGGAAGGCCTCAATGGCCGCAGGAGCCCAATTAACGACATCAGAACCTTTCTTGGTCATATCCGTCAGAGGTTTAACAACGCTAGAAAAGTTAGCAATAAAACGACGGTAGAAATTAGCAAAACCCAAGAACTTCTGAAGACTCTTAACAGACGTGGGTTGAGTCCAATCATGAATAGCTCGGACCTTGACTGGGTCCATCTCCACAGCAGAAGGGGAAAAAATAAAACCCAAAAAGGAAACCTTCTGCACTCCAAAGAGACACTTTGAGCCCTTCACAAACAAAGCATTATCACGCAAAACCTGAAACACCATCCTGACCTGCTTTACATGAGAATCCCAATCATCAGAAAAAACTAAAATGTCATCCAGATAAACAATCATAAATTTATCTAGATACTTCCGGAAGATGTCATGCATAAAGGACTGAAACACTGAAGGAGCATTAGAGAGCCCAAAAGGCATCACCAAGTACTCAAAATGACCTTCGGGCGTATTAAATGCAGTTTTCCATTCATCTCCCTGCCTAATGCGCACAAGGTTGTACGCACCACAAAGATCTATCTTGGTGAACCAACAGGCACCCTTAATCCGAGCAAACAAGTCCGACAATAGTGGCAGAGGGTACTGAAATTTAACCGTGATTTTATTCAGAAGCCGATAGTCTATACAAGGTCTCAAAGATCCATCTTTCTTGGCCACAAAAAAGAATCCCGCACCAAGAGGGGAAGAGGATGGACGAATATGTCCTTTCTCCAAAGACTCCTTTTTATAAGAACGCATCGCGGCATGCTCAGGTACTGACAGATTAAATAATCGTCCCTTAGGAAACTTGCTACCAGGAATCAAATCTATAGCGCAGTCACAGTCCCTATGAGGAGGAAGAGCACTGGACCTGGACTCACTGAACACATCCTGATAGTCAAGCAAAAACTCAGGAACTTCTGAAGGAGTGGAGGAAGCAATAGACACCGACGGGGAATCGCAATGAATTCCCTGACAACCCCAACTTGACACAGACATAGCCCTCCAATCCAGAACAGGATTATGAGCCTGTAACCATGGCAGACCCAAAACGACCAAATCATGCATTTTATGCAGAACAAGAAAACGAATCACCTCCCGATGTTCAGGAGTCATGCACATGGTCACTTGTGTCCAATACTGCGGTTTATTCTCCGCCAATGGCGTAGCATCAATTCCTCTAAGAGGAATAGGATTTTCTAAAGGCTCCAGGACAAAACCACAGCGCCTGGCAAACGACAAGTCCATAAGACTCAGGGCAGCGCCTAAATCCACAAACGTCATAACAGGGTAGGAAGACAATGAGCAAATTAAAGTCACAGACAAAATAAATTTAGGCTGCAAGTTACCAACGGCGACAGGACTAACAAACTTTGTTAGGCGTTTAGAGCATGCTGATATAACGTGTAGAATCACCACAGTAAAAACACAACCCATTCTGACGTCTATGATTTTGCCGTTCAGTTCTAGTCTGAATTCTATCACATTGCATTAAATCAGGCGTCTGTTCAGACAACACCGCCAAAGGATTAGCGGATTTGCGCTCCCGCAAACGCCGATCAATCTGAATGGCCAGCGTCATAGAATCATTCAGACTTGTAGGAATGGGAAAGCCCACCATCACATTCTTAATAGTTTCAGAAAGGCCATTTCTGAAATTTGCGGCCAGAGCACACTCATTCCACTGAGTAAGCACGGACCATTTCCGAAATTTTTGGCAATACACTTCGGCTTCATCCTCGCCATGAGAAATAGCCAGCAAAGCCTTCTCTGCCTGAATTTCAAGATTGGGCTCCTCATAAAGCAATCCGAGCGCCAGAAAAAACGCATCAATATTCGCCAATGCCGGATCTCCTGGCGCCAATGAGAAAGCCCAATCCTGAGGGTTGCCCCGCAAGAAGGAGATAACAATTTTAACTTGCTGAGCAGAGTCTCCAGACGAACGAGGTCTCAAAGATAGAAACAATTTACAATTATTCCTAAAATTCCTAAATTTAAATCGATCTCCAGAGAACAGCTCAGGAATAGGAATCTTAGGCTCTGACATAGGACTGCCAATAACAAAATCCTGAATGCTCTGCACACGAGCAGCAAGCTGATCCACACTAGTAATCAGAGGTTGCACATTCATGTCTGCAGCAGAGTTTCAAGCCATTCAGAGGTAAAGGGGAAGGAAGAAAAAAAAAAAAAAAAAAACTCAGAACTTCTTTTTTCTTTTAATCCCACTTCTGCAATGCATTAACTATTCAGTGGCCTGGCATACTGTTGTGATCCTAATGGCAAAGGATCTCAGGGACTTCAGCAAAGTCTGCAAACATAAAAACTAGCTCTTAGGGAGGTGATAACTGAGCTGACCACATACCTGATCCTAGCCCACAAATAATAGCAGCCGGGGAACGTGCCTACGTTGGTTCTAGACGTCTCGCGCCAGCCGGAGATCTAACTAACCCTTTCAGAGAAAATACAGACCTCACTTGCCTCCAGAGAAAGATACCCCAAAGTAGATACAGGCCCCCAAAAAATAATAACGGTGAGGTAAGAGGAAAGGACAAACGTACGTATGAACTAGATTCAGCAAAGAGAGGCCCACTAAATAATAGCAGAAATATAGAAAGCGGACTTATGTGGTCAGCGAAAAACCCTACTAAAATATCCATGCTGAATATCCAAGAACCCCCGTACCGACTAACGGTATGGGGGGAGAATATCAGCCCCCCAAGAGCTTCCAGCAAAATCAGGAATCACATTATGAACAAGCTGGACAAAAAACAGAATAATACAAATAAACAAAAAACAAGAAAGCAGGACTTAGCTTATGTTGCAAAAATCAGGACCAGTAGACAAGAGCAACGAGACAAGGACTGATTACATGGATGCCAGGCAATGGACTAAGACTCCAGGAAGTTTAAATAGAAACACCCAGAGTCTTAACGAACAGGTGACTACCAAGCTGAGGAAAGAGAATCCAAGAGCCATACCGCGAGTGACCACAAGAGGGAGCCCAAAATTATAGTTCATAACAGGCTCCGGCGCTGAGCCCACATCAAAGTCGCGACATGTCAGCTGTGCGCGCGATCTGCCTGCGCCTATTAACCTGTTAAATGCCGCTGTCAAACGCAGACAGCGGCATTTAGCTACCGCATCCGGCCGGGCGGCCGGAAATGACGTCATCGCCGACCCCCGTCACATGATCGGGGGTCGGCGATGCATCAGGATGGTAACCATAGAGGTCCTTGAGACCTCTATGGTTACTGATGCCGGCCTGCTGTGAGCGCCCCCCTGTGGTCGGCGCTCACAGCACACCTGCATTTCAGCTACATAACAGCGATCTGATGATCGCTGTTATGTAGCAGAGCCGATCGGGCTGTGCCTGCTTCTAGCCTCCCATGGAGGCTATTGAAGCATGGCAAAAGTGAAAAAAAAAAGTTTTTAAAAATGTGAAAAAAATATTAAAAATATAAAATTTTAAATCACCCCCCTTTCGCCCCATCCTAAATAAAACAATAAAAAAAAAATCAAAGCTACACATATTTGGTATCGCCGCGTTCAGAATCGCCTGATCTATCAATTTAAAAAAAGCATTAACCTGATCGCTAAACAGCGTAGCGAGAAAAAAATCCGAAACGCCAGAATTACGTTTATTTGGTCGCCGCGACATTGCGTTAAAATGCAATAACGGGCGATCAAAAGAACGTATCTGCGCCAAAATGGTATCATTAAAAACGCCAGCTCGGCACGCAAAAAATAAGCCCTCACCCGACCCCAGATCACGAAAATTGGAGACGCTACGGGTATCGGAAAATGGCACTTTTTTTTTTTTTAAAGGGAACCTGTCACCTGAATTTGGCGGGACCAGTTTTGGGTCATATGGGCGGGGTTTTTGGGTGTTTGATTCACCCTTTCCTTACCCGCTGGCTGCATGCTGGCTGCATGCTGGCTGCAATATTGGATTGAAGTTCATTCTCTGTCCTCCATAGTACACGCCTGCGTAAGGCAAGATTGCCTTGTGCAGGCATGTACTCCGGAGGATAGAGAATGAACTTCAATCCAATATTGTGGCCAGCATGCAGCCAGCGGGTAAGGAAAGGGTGAATCAAACACCCGAAAACCCCGCCCATATGACCCAAAACTGGTCCCGCCAAATTCAGGTGACAGGTTCCCTTTAAGCAAAGTTTGGAATTTTTTTTCACCACTTGGATAAAAAATAACCTAGTCATGTTAGGTGTCTATGAACTCGTAATGACCTAGAGAATCATAATAGCTGGTCAGTTTTAGAATTTAGTGAACCTAGCAAAAAAGCCAAACAAAAAACAAGTGTGGGATTGCACTTTTTTGCAATTTCACCGCACTTGGAATTTTTTTCCCGTTTTCTAGTACACGACATGGTAAAACCAATGATGTCGTTCAAAAGTACAACTCGTCCCGCAAAAAATAAGCCCTCACATGGCCATATTGACGGAAAAATAAAAAAGTTATGCCTCTGGGAAGGAGGGGAGTGAAAAACGAAAATGCAAAAACGAAAAAGGGCCGCGACTTGAAGGGGTTAACAATATCACAAGATCCCCAGTCTATAACAGGATTATGCCCCTGCAACCAGGGGAACCCCAACACCAGTCCTGCAGGAAGAGTATTCATTGCACAACATGAAATCTGTTCCAGGTCCAAGGAACCCACCTTGAGGAGCAACTCCTGAGAGACAAATTTAAGGATATTTTGAGCCAACGATGTCTTATCAATGGCAACGATATGGAAGAGAATCTCTAGCCTAACTGTCCCTAACTTTAACTTGGACATCAGACTAAAGTCAATGAAGTTCATGGAAGATCCACAGTCCACAAACGCTAAAGTGGATGCAAAGCTACCTCCATAACAGAGTTCCACCTCTAACAAAACTATTTGAAATTATGAAAATGGTACCTGAGAGTCTGTATTACCTCCTAGAATATCACCTGGACTCGGCAGCTTGTTACTCGATGGACAAGAGGGGCAGTCCTTCTTCCTTTCTTTCAATGTTCTTTTTATTGAAAAGCATGTTTATACAATCAAATACAATGAATAAACATTAATATAAGTCAATTTTAGAAGGAAGAGTAAAATTCACAAATAACACTCGTTTCTCATTCTAAGCGCCATTTGTCCGGTACATATATACATACCTATATCATATTGTATGATATTAATAAAATAAACTGCGCTCTTGGCACATATTTTGAAAAACAATTCTGGTATAAAGAGAAATCAACCTGTACAATAAAGGGAAGATGAGAGGAAGAAACAAAAGAGTGAAAGTTGGGGTCAAAAGAGTAGGTTGGGAGGGAAGGGGGGGGGGGGGAGCAGCGGCACCTGTGATATCAATGTAAAGGCTTATGATGTTGTTTTTATCATTTCAGAGATAAAGGCTTGTTGCGTTCTGTAAAGAGTCCAAGGTTTCCAGACGTGGTTAAAGTTTTCTAGATTATGATAGACTTTGGCAGCTAATTCTTCGATGTGATATAGTTGTTCTATTTTAACCCCTTCACCCCCAAGGGTGGTTTGCACGTTAATGACCGGGCCAATTTTTACAATTCTGACCACTGTCCCTTTATGAGGTTATAACTCTGGAACGCTTCAACGGATCCCAGTGATTCTGACATTGTTTTCTCGTGACATATTTTACTTCATGACAGTGGTAAAAATTCTGTGATAGTACCTGCGTTTATTTGGGAAAAAAACGGAAATTTGGCGAAAATTTTGAAAATTTCACAATTTTCCAACTTTGAATTTTTATGCAATTAAATCACAGAGATATGTCACACAAAATACTTAATAAGTAACATTTCCCACATGTCTACTTTACATCAGCACAATTTTGGAACCAAAATTTTTTTTTGTTAGGGAGTTATAAGGGTTAAAAGTTGACCAGCAATTTCTCATTTTTACAACACCATTTTTTTTTAGGGACAACATCTCATTTGAAGTCATTTTGAGGGGTCTATATGATAGAAAATACCCAAGTGTGACACCATTCTAAAAACTGCACCCCTCAAAGTACTCAAAATCACTTTCAAGAAGTTTATTAACCCTTCTGGTGCTTCACAGGAATTTTTGGAATGTTTAAATAAAAATGAACATTTAACTTTTTTTCACAAAAAATTTACTTCAGCTCCAATTTGTTTTATTTTACCAAGGGTAACAGGAGAAAATGGACCCCAAAAGTTGTTGTACAATTTGTCCTGAGTACGCCGATATCCCATATGTGGGGGTAAACCACTGTTTGGGCGCATGACAGAGCTCGGAAGCGAAGGAGCGCCATTTGACTTTTCAATGCAAAATTGACTGGAATTGAGATGGGACGCCATGTTGCGTTTAAGGAGCCCCTGATGTGCCTAAACATTGAAACCCCCCACAAGTGACACCATTTTGGAAAGTAGACCCCCTAAGGAACTTATCTAGATGTGTTTTGAGCGCTTTGACCCACCAAGGGCTTCACAGAAGTTTATAATGCAGAGCCGTAAAAATAAAACAAATATTTTTTCCCACAAAAATTATTTTTTTAGCCCCCAGTTTTGTATTTTCCCGAGGGTAGCAGGAGAAATTGGACCCCAAAATTTGTTGTCCAAGTTGTCCTGAGTGCAATGATACACCATATGTGGGGAGCACCACTGTTTGGGCGCATGGGAGGGCTCGGAAAGGAAGGAGCGTCATTTGGAATGCAGACTTAGATGGAATGGTCTGCAGGTGTCACATTGCGTTTGCAGAGCCCCTAATGTACCTAAACAGTAGAAACCCCCCACAAGTGACACCATTTTGGAAAGTAGACCCCCTAAGGAACTTATCTAGATGTGTGGTGAGCGCTTTGACCCACCAAGGGCTTCACAAAAGTTTATAATGCAGAGCCGTAAAAATAAAACAAAAATTTTTTCCCACAAAAATTATTTTTTAGCCCCCAGTTTTGTATTTTCCCGAGGGTAACAGGAGAAATTGGACCCCAAAAGTTGTTGTCCAATTTGTCCTGAGTGCGCTGATACCCCATATGTGGGGGGGAACCACCGTTTGGACACATGGAAGGGCTCGGAAGGGAAGGAGCGCCATTTGGAATGCAGACTTAGATGGAATGGTCTGCAGGCGTCACATTGCGTTTGCAGAGCCCCTAATGTACCTAAACAGTAGAAGCCCCGCACAAGTGACCCCATTTTGGAAACTAGACCCCCCAAGGAACTTATCTAGATGTGTTGTAAGAACTTTGAACCCCCAAGTGTTTCACTACAGTTTATAACGCAGAGCCGTGAAAATAAAAAATCCTTTTTTTTCCCACAAAAATTATTTTTTAGCCCCCAGTTTTGTATTTTCCCAGGGGTAACAGGAGAAATTGGACCCCAAAGGTTGTTGTCCTATTTGTCCTGAGTACGCTGATACCCAATATGTTGGGGTAAACCCCTGTTTGGGCACACGGGAGAGCTCGGAAGGGAAGGAGCACTGTTTTACTTTTTCAACGCAGAATTGGCTGGAATTGAGATCAGACGCCATGTCGCGTTTGGAGAGCCCCTGATGTGCCTGAACAGTGGAAACTTCCAATTATAACTGAAACCCTAATCCAAACACACCCCTAACCCTAATCCCAACAGTAACCTGAACCACACCTCTAACCCTGACACACCCCTAACCCTAATCCCAACCCTATTCCCAACCGTAAATGTAATCTAAACCCTAACCGTAACTTTAGCCCCAACCCTAACCCTAACTTTAGCCCCAACCCTAACTGTAGCCTTAACCCTAGCCCCAACCCTTGCCCTAACCCTAGCCCTAGCCCTAACCCTAGCCCTAGCCCCAACCCTAACCCTAGCCCTAACCCTAGCCCTAACCCTAGACCTAGCCCTAACCTTAGCCCTAACCCTAACCCTAGCCCTAACCCTAGCCCCAACCCTAACCCTAGCCCTAACCCTAGCCCTAACCCTAGACCTAACCCTAACCCTAGCCCTAACCCTAGCCCTAACCCTAGCCCCAACCCTAGCCCCAACCCTAACCCTAACCCTAGCCTTAATGGGAAAATGGAAATAAATACATTTTTTTTATTTTTCCCTAACTAAGGGGGTGATGAAGGGGGGTTTGATTTACTTTTATAGCGAGTTTTTTAGCGGATTTTTATGATTGGCAGCCGTCACACACTGAAAGACGCTTTTTATTGCAAAAAATATTTTTTGCGTTACCACATTTTGAGAGCTATAAATTTTCCATATTTTGGTCCACAGAGTCATGTCAGGTCTTGTTTTTTGCGGGACGAGTTGACGTTTTTATTGGTAAAATTTTTGGGCACGTCACATTTTTTGATCGCTTTTTATTCCGATTTTTGTGAGGCAGAATGACCAAAAACCAGCTATTCATGAATTTCTTTTGGGGGAGGCGTTTATACTGTTCCGCGTTTGGTAAAATTGATGAAGCAGTTTTATTCTTCAGGTCAGTACGATTACAGCGATACCTCATTTATATTACTTTTTTATGTTTTGGCGCTTTTATACGATAAAAACTATTTTATGGAAAAAATTATTTTTGCATCGCTTTATTCTCAGGACTATAACTTTTTTATTTTTTGATGATCATGCTGTATGGTGGCTCGCTATTTGCGGGACAAGATGACGCTTTCAGCGGTACTGTGGTTATTTATATCAGTCTTTTTGATCGCGTGTTATTCCACTTTTTGTTCGGCGGTATGATAATAAAGCGTTGTTTTTTGCCTCGTTTTTTTTTTTTTTTTCTTACGGTATTTACTGAAGGGGTTAACTAGTGGGCCAGTTTTATAGGTCGGGTCGTTACGGACGCGGCGATACTAAATATGTGCACTTTTATTGTTTTTTTTTATTATTATTTAGATAAAGAAATGTATTTATGAGAATAATATATATATATTTTTTTCATTATTTTGGAATATTTTTTTTTATTTTTTTTTACACATTTGGAATTTTTTTTTTTTTACTTTTTTACTTTGCCCCAGGGGGGGACAATACAGATCGGTGATCTGCCAGTTTGCATAGCACTCTGACAGATCACCGATCTGAGAGAAGTGCAGGCTGCTTTACAGTGCCTGCTCTGAGCAGGCTTCTGTGAAGCCACCTCCCTCCCTGCAGGACCCAGATCCACGGCCATCTTGGATCTGGGTCTGGAGCAGGCAGGGAGGGAGGTAAGACCCTCGCAGCAATGCGATCACATCGCGTTGCTGCGGGGGGCTCAGGGAAGCCCGCAGGGAGCCCCCTCCCTGCGCGATGCTTCCCTGCACCGCCGGCACATCGCGATCATGTTTGATCGCGGTGTGCCGGGGGTTAATGTGCCAGGAGCGGTCCGTGACCGCTCCTGGCACATAGTGCCGGATGTCAGCTGCGATAGGCAGCTGACACCCGGCCGCGATCGGCCGCGCTCCCCCCGTGAGCGCCGCCGATCGCGCTGGACGTACTATCCCGTCCGTGGTCATGGGGGCCCACCCCACCTCGACGGGATAGTACGTCCGATGTCAGAAAGGGGTTAAGAAGTAGTTGGGCATTAGTGGGTATTGTTTTAGAGTTCCAGTGTTGCGGAATCAAGGATTTCCCTGCTGCTATAATAAATTGAGCTAATTTATCGGTCGCTTTGTCATTTGTCACAATTGGGATGTGGAGGAATAAATTCTCTGGTCTACACGTAATGCGTTTATTTAGTAGCTTGTATAATAATGAGTTAACTTCTGTCCAGAGGGGGGCTAATGCCGAACAGGACCACCATATGTGTAGAAAATTTCCTTCCTCCACACCACATCTCCAACAGTCTACAGACGCAGTAGGATTCCATTTTTGGATTTGTTTGGGCGTGATATACCATCTAGTGACTAGTTTAAAAGAATTTTCTTGGATTCTTACACATTTTGAGTGGCCATGTGAGTTCCTATAAATGTGCTTGATTTGTGAGTCAGAAAAGGAGCAACCTAAATCTCCCTCCCACCTAGCTAAGTAGGCGCGTTTCAACGATGTGTCAATTTTGATTAATGATTGATATATGGTTGACAAAATTTTGGTAGGGGGTCTCAGTTCAGCACATAGTCTTTCGTAAGCGGTTAATGATCTATTAAGATCGGCTTGGCGTGCATATTGATTTATTAAATGGGAAAGTTTTCTGTGTTGCAGGAATGTGAGGCCTGAGAGACCCGGAATTTTGTGCAATTTTTTCAATGATATAAGGGCACCGTCTTCCAGTATGTGTTCCAATGAGATTTGTGTAGCTTGTTTTGGGAGGGAATCCAACAAATCTGTGATTGCTGCCAAGGGAGATACAGGAGGAGCCAAATTATGGCAATATTTTCTCCATACTTTAATTGTGGCTGAGGTATGGATGTTTTTTATTTCTGTTGGGAGTTGATCAGCGACTTGTCCTAGTAATATAGAACGCAGAGGGTGCGGCGACATTTCTTCTTCTATATTTAGCCATTGTTTGTTTTTAGTATTTCTGATCCAGTAAACTGTTCTAGAAATGTGTGCTGCATGATAATATTTTATTATGTCCGGAGCGTTCATCCCTCCCATCTCCCTTGGTAGTGTTAGGGTTTTTGAGTTGATTCGTGGTTTGTTTTTTCGCCAAATATAACTAAAAAAGAGTGAATGCACTTTAGAGAGGAAGGAGGAGGGGACTTGGATTGGGAGCATGTTAAATACATAGAGAAATTTTGGCAGGATTATACTTTTAAGTATATTTTTTCTACCCACCCATGACAAATGTGCGTCCTTCCAGGAATGGAGGGTTCTCGTTGTGTTTTTTAATAGCTGATTGAAATTAAGCTCAAATAAGTCTTTGTCTGACGCGCATAGTTGTATACCCAAGTATTTAAGGCTTTTCGTTTGCCAAGGGAAAGAGTACGTTTGTTTAAGTTTATTTTCTACATGTAATGGGAGGCCTAAATTTAAGAATTCTGATTTTGTTTCATTTATTTTGAAATTTGATAATTCGCTGAACTTTTCCAAAATTGCTAGTATGGCTGGAATAGTCCTCAATGGTCTAGTGATTATCAACAAGAGGTCGTCTGCAAACGCTGCAGTTTTGTAGTGGGCTCCCTGAATCTGTAGGCCTGTTATTTCATTGCATTGTTGGATGGCTTGTATAAGCGGTTCGATCGACAAGACAAATAGCAGCGGGGATAGGGGGCAGCCCTGCCTCGTGCCATTATGTATCTGAAATGAGTCTGTCAAAGAACCATTAAGTTTAATTCTAGCTGAAGGGCATGAGTACATTCCCATGATGGCTGTTATAACTGATAAGGGGAAGCCGAAATGTGATAATGTTTCTTGTAGGAAAACCCAGTCGACCCTGTCAAATGCCTTCTCAGCGTCAATACCCATTAGGGCAATTGGTAATTTTCTCCATTTAGCAAATTGTATCAAATGTAAAATTTTGTAAGTGTTGTCTTTCCCCTCTCTTCCCTTCACAAACCCAGATTGGTTTAAGGATATTATCTGAGGGAGCACCGCCGCAACTCTATCTGCCATCATTCTCGCATATATCTTCAGACCCGTATTTAGCAATGATATGGGTCTATAACTACCACATTGTTCCGGATCGTTTCCTTCTTTGTATATCAATGAGATTCTGGCTTCAAGTAGCTGCCGCGGTGCCGCTCCTCCCTCCCTAAGACCATTACACATGTTAAGCAGGTGGGGAAGTAATAACTCAGAATTGGTGCTGTAATAATGAGCCGAAAAGCCGTCTGGACCTGGAGCCTTCCCTTTAGGGCATTTCGACAGGGTCGACCGGAGCTCCGCCAAAGTAAACGGTTTAATTAATCGTTCTTGTTGGGGTTTAGATAAGGTTGGGAGCTTTAAGTGTTTTAGAAAAGATTGGATATCCTGTCTCTTTTGCCTCTTTTCTTTTTCCCCTTCTTCTGGGCGTAATTGATATAAAGACTTATAGTAGGACAAGAATTCTTTCTCTATCTCAGAGTAATTTCGGGTCTTTAACCCCTTCACCCCCAAGGGTGGTTTGCACGTTATGGACCGGGCCAATTTTTACAATTCTGACCACTGTCCCTTTATGAGGTTATAACTCTGGAACGCTTCAACGGATCCCGGTGATTCTGACATTGTTTTCTCGTGACATATTGTACTTCATGATAGTGGTAAAATTTCTTTGATATTACCTGCGTTTATTTGTGAAAAAAACGGAAATTTGGCGAAAATTTTGAAAATTTTGCAATTTTTCAACTTTGAATTTTTATGCAATTAAATCACAGTGATATGTCACACAAAATACTTAATAAGTAATATTTCCCACATGTCTACTTTACATCAGCCCAATTTTGGAACCAAAATTTTTTTTTGTTAGGGAGTTATAAGGGTTAAAATTTGACCAGCAATTTCTCATTTTCACAACACCATTTTTTTTTTAGGGACCACATCTCATTTGAAGTAATTTTGAGGGGTCTATATGATAGAAAATACCCAAGTGTGACACCATTCTAAAAACTGCACCCCTCAAGGTGCTCAAAACCACATTCAAGAAGTTTATTAACCCTTCAGGTGTTTCACAGGTATTTTTGGAATGTTTAAATAAAAATGAGCATTTAACTTTTTTTTCACACAAAATTTACTTCAGCTCCAATTTGTTTTATTTTACCAAGGGTAACAGGAGAAAATGGACGCCAAAAGATGTTGTACAATTTGTCCTGAGTACGCCAATACCCCATATGTGGGGGTAAACCACTGTTTGGGCGCATGACAGAGCTCGGAAGCGAAGGAGCGCCATTTGACTTTTCAATGCAAAATTGACTGGAATTGAGATGGGACACCATGTTGCGTTTGGAGAGCCCCTGATATGCCTAAACATTGAAACCCCCCACAAGTGACACCATTTTGGAAAGTAGACCCCCTAAGGAGCTTATCTAGAGGTGTGGTGAGCACTTTGACTCACCAAGTGCTTCACAGAAGTTTATAATGCAGAACCGTAAAAATAAAAAATCATATTTTTTCTCAAAAATTATCTTTTCACCCCCAATTTTTTATTTTCCCAAGGGTAAGAGAAGAAATTGGACCCCAAAAGTTGTTGTACAATTTGTCCTGAGTACGCTGATACCCCATATGTGGGGGTAAACCACTGTTTGGGCGCATGGGAGAGCTCAGAAGGGAAGGAGCGCCGTTTGACTTTTCAATGCAAAATTGACAGGAATTGAGGTGGGACGCCATGTTGCATTTGGAGAGCCACTAATGTGCCTAAACATTGAAACCCCCCACAAGTGACACCATTTTGGAAAGTAGACCCCCTAAGGAACTTATCTAGAGGTGTGGTGAGCACTTTGACCCACCAAGTGCTTCACAGAAGTTTATAATGCAGAACCGTAAAAATAAAAAATCATATTTTTTCACAAAAATTATCTTTTCACCCCCAATTTTTTATTTTCCCAAGAGTAAGAGAAGAAATTGGACCCCAAAAGATGTTTTACAATTTGTCCTGAGTACGCTGATACCCCATATGTGGGGGTAAACCACTGTTTGGGCGCATGGCAGAGCTCGGAAGGGAAGGAGCGCCATTTGACTTTTCACTGCAAAATTGACAGGAATTGAGATGGGACGCCATGTTGCGTTTGGAGAGCCACTGATGTGCCTAAACATTGAAACCCCCCCACAAGTGACACCATTTTGGAAAGTAAACCCCCTAAGGAACTTATCTAGAGGTGTAGGGAGCACTTTGACCCACCAACTGCTTCACAGAAGTTTATAATGCAGAGCCGTAAAAATAAAACAAACATTTTTTTCCCACAAAAATTATTTTTTAGCCCCCAGTTTTGTATTGTCCTGAGGGTAACAGGAGAAATTGGACCCCAAAAGTTGTTGTCCAATTTGTCCTGAGTACGCTGATACCCCATATGTGGGGGGGGAACCACTGTTTGGGTGCATGGGAGGTCTCGGAAGGGATGGAGCGCCATTTTGAATGCAGACTTAGATGGAATGGTCTGCAAGCGTCACATTGCGTTTGCAGAGCCCTAATGTACCTAAACAGTAAAAAAAAAACACAAGTGACACCATTTTGGAAAGTAGACCCCCTAAGCAACTCATCTAGATGTGTTGTGAGAGTTTTGAACCCTCAAGTGTTTCACTACAGTTTATAACGCATAGCCGTGAAAAAAAAAAAAACATTTTCACCCCAAAATTATTTTTTAGCCCCCAGTTTTGTATTTTCCCAAGGGTAACAGGAGAAATTGGACCCCAAAAGTTGTTGTCCAATTTGTCCTGAGTACGCTGATACCCCATATGTGGGGGGGAACCACTGTTTGGGCGCATGGGAGGGCTCGGAAGGGAAGGAGCGCCATTTGGAATGCAGACTTAGATGGAATGGTTTGCAGGCGTCAGATTGCATTTGCAGAGGCCCTAATGTACCTAAACAGTAGAAACCCACCACAAGTGACACCATTTTGGAAAGTAGACCCCCTAAGGAACTCATCTAGATGTGTTGTGAGAGCTTTGAACCCCCAATTGTTTCACTACAGTTTATAACGCAGAGCCATGCAAATAAAAAATATTTTTTTTCCACAAAAATTATTTTTTAGCCTCCAGTTTTGTATTTTCCCAAGGGTAACAGGAGAAATTGGAAGGAGCACTGTTTTACTTTTTCAACGCAGAATTGGCTGAAATTGAGATCGGACACCATGT
This sequence comes from Ranitomeya variabilis, assembly GCF_051348905.1. NCBI lineage: Eukaryota > Metazoa > Chordata > Amphibia > Anura > Dendrobatidae > Ranitomeya > Ranitomeya variabilis. Next base: position 354,146,405 of record NC_135233.1, read on the forward strand.
CGCGTTTGGAGAGCCCCTGATGTGCCTAAACAGTGGAAACCCCCCAATTATAACTGAAACCCTAATCCAAACACACCCCTAACCCTAATTCCAACGGTAACCCTAACCACACCTCTAACCCAGACACACCCCTAACCCTAATCCCAACCCTATTCCCAACCGTAGTTGTAATCCAAACCCTAACCCTAACTTTAGCCCCAACCCTTAACCCTAACTTTAGCCCCAACCCTAACTGTAGCCTTAACCCTAATCCTAGCCCCAACCCTAACCCTAGCCCCAACCCTAACCCTAGCCCCAACCCTAGTCCCAGCCCTAACCCTAGCCCCTGCCCTAACCCTAGCCCCAACCCTAACCCTAGCCCCAACCCTAACCCTAGCCCCAACCCTAACCCTAGCCCTAACCCTAACCCTAGCCCCAACCCTAACCCTAACCCTAGCCCTAACCCTAGCCCTAATGGTAAAATGGAAATAAATACATTTTTTTATTTTTTTTTATTTTTCCCTAACTAAGGGGGTGATGAAAGGGGGTTTGATTTACTTTTATAGCGGGTTTTTTAGCGGATTTTTATGATTGGCGGCTGTCACACACTGAAAGAAGCTTTTTATTGCAAAAAATATTTTTTGCGTTACCACATTTTGAGAGCTATAATTTTTCCATATTTGAGTCCACAGAGTCATGTGAGGTCTTGTTTTTTGCGGAACGAGTTGACGTTTTTATTGATAACATGTTCAGGCACGGGAGATTTTTTGATCGCTTTTTATTCCGATTTTTGTGAGGCAGAATGATCAAAAACCAGCTATTCATGAATTTCTTTTGGGGGAGGCGTTTATACCGTTCCGCGTTTGGTAAAATTGATAAAGCAGTTTTATTCTTCGGGTCAGTACGATTACAGCAATACCTCATTTACATCATTTTTTTTATGTTTTGGCGCTTCTATATGATAAAAACTATTTTATAGAAAAAATAATTATTTTGGCATCGCTTTATTCTGAGGACTATAACTTTTTTATTTTTTCGCTGATGATGCTACATGGCGGCTCGTTTTTTGCGGGACAAGATGACGTTTGCAGCGGTACCATGTTTATTTATATCCGTCTTTTTGATCGCGTGTTATTGCACTTTTTGTTTGGCGGTATGAGAATAAAGCGTTGTTTTTTGCCTCGTTTTTTTTTTTTTTTTTATGGTGTTCACTGCAGGGGTTAACTAGTGATATAGTTTTATAGGTCGGGTCGTTACGGACGCGGCGATACTAAATATGTGTACTTTTATTGTTTGGTTTTTTTTTATTTAGATAAAGGAATGTATTTATGGGAATAATATTTTTTTTTTTTTCTTTATTTAGGAATTTTTTTTTTTTACACATGTGGGAATTTTTTTTACTTTGTCCCAGGGGGGGACATTACAGATCGCTGATCTCACAGTGTGCACAGCACTCTGTGAGATCTCCGATCTCACTTACAGCCGTGCAGGCTGCAGCTTTCATCTGCAGCCTGCTCGGCACCCGGAAGTGATCCCTGCAGGACCCGGATGCAGCCCCGCGGCCATTTTGGATCCGGGGCCTGCAGGGATAGGAGGTAGGAGACCCCCGGAGCAACGCGATCACATCGCGTTGCTCCGGGGGTCTCAGGGAAGCACGCAGGGAGACCCCTCCCTGCACGATGCTTCCCTGTACCGCCGGCACACCGCGATCATGTTTGATCGCGGTGTGCCGGGGGTTAATGTGCCGGGGGCGGTCCGTGACCGCTCCTGGCACATAGTGCCGGATGTCAGCTGCGATAGGCAGCTGACACCCGGCCGCGATCGGCCGCGCTCCCCCCGTGAGCGCGGCCGATCGTGCTGGACGTACTATTCCGTCCTTGGGAATTAGGGCCCACCCCACATGGACGGAATAGTACGTCCGATGACAGAAAGGGGTTAAACCTGACTTTGTTTTAATAAGATGAATGAATGTGCGGGCTTGTCTTTTTTTTATTAGTGACATGGTTAGCTTTGAGGCCTTATCTCCATGTACATATATTCGGTTTTTAAAAGAGGCAAAAAACTTAACTGATTGCTCCCTCAGAATATCTTTTAATCTTTGTCTCTTGGTTGTGAGTTCTAACAGGACCTGAGATAGTAGGGTTTTCTTATGTTGTGACTCTAAGCGCTTTATCTCTTCATAAAGAGAGTCAATCTCCTTGCCTTCCATTTTTTTCAAATAAGATGCTATCGATATAAATTCACCTCTGATTACGGACTTATGTGCCTCCCAAAGTATTAGCGGCGATGTCTCTGTATTATTGTTTAACTCGAAGTATTTTGTTATGGCTTTTTGGATACGTACTTTATTTGAAGTATTATCGAGCAAAGAGTCATTTAGTTGCCAAGTTCTGCATGGGGAAAATTGTTTGGACAGTGTTAATTCGGTCATTACATAAGAATGATCAGAAAATAAGGAGGGAGCTATCTCCACATGTTTAATTTTGGGCAGTAAGGATCGTGGTGCAAACAGGTAGTCAATACGGTGGTATGAGCCGTGCGGGTAAGAATAAAAGGTATAGTCTCATGTTGATGGGTGCATATAACGCCATATGTCTACCAGATTCAAAGAGTGCAAAGATTGCCTCAATCTGGCCAAGTCCCTTAAGGAGATCGCACTTTTTTTCCTTGTTGTATCTATACTTGGTTCCAGGGCTAAATTAAAGTCACTTCCTAACAAGAGGATGCCTTCCCTAAAGTCTCTTATTTTTTTTAACGTAGCTAGCAGCCATTTCAGCTGTTTCTTGTTTGGGGCATAAATATTGCATATGGTTACAACTACTCCCGCTAGAATTCCCTTCACTAATATATAGCGACCATTTGTATCTGTTATCTGATCATGAAGTTGAAAAGGAATGTCTTTGGCTATGGCCACCGACACTCCCCTTGACTTTTTTTGTGGTGAGGTGGCGTGAAACCATCTGTCGTAATGTGCTTTGTCAAATGAAGGAACTTTTTTGTCTGTAAAGTGAGTCTCCTGTAAGAGGAGTAAATCGATACCTTTTTTCTTAAAGTGCGAGAGAGTTTGGCCTCTGGATGTCGGTGAATTGAACCCTTTAGCGTTGAAAGTCAGTAATTTGAATGTTCTCTGGTTAACCGCCATCTGGGTAATTCGTTACTTGAAGGAAATCTTCTCGAGGTGCCTGGGGAGATGAAGAGGGGGGAGGGACCAGATAAGGGAAAAGAGGGAAAAGTGAAGAAAATAGGAAAGGGTGAAATAACAAAAGGGGATTTAGAAGAACAACACACTCGTACGAGTGCAACATATCAGAACACTTGTCTGTGATTAATGACATACTATCAGCTAGTATGGAGGATAGTTAACAAAACATTAATTGCATTAAATAACTGAAACATTGTTTTAAACTAATGCAGTAAACTTGTACACAATTGGTATATGGATAAGAGCTCGGTCTCCGGGAGAATCATTAGGCTCAGGTCTTTTAAAGTTATCCGAACAGTTTGATGTTTTCTTCAAGTAACTTGATCCTTAGTGGGAGTCGTTTTGAGACTTTTGCGTTTAGTCTTTTGAGCTTTGGGTGTGGAGACAGACTGCCACGGCGTCGGAAGAGGAAGGGGGTGCAGTGTGGAGGCCGCATGAAAGGACTCAATGTCCGGGTACTGGGCCAGGGTGATGTTCAGTTCCCCGCAGATTTTCCTGATGTCCGCCGACGATCTGGCTTGTAATCTCTTGTCCTCTGCAATGACTTGTATCCCAAATGGGTAGAGCCAGCGGTACTGAAATTTCTTCTGGATGAGAGCCTCTGTGAACGGCTTGAGAATATAGCGTTTCCTCAGAGTTATTGCAGATAAGTCTTGGAACAGTTTAAGCAGTGAGCCTTCAAATTTAATTTCCTGCACCTCCCTCGCTCGTCTTAGAATTAGATCTTTAGTACGGAAATCGAGAAATCTACACAAAACATCCCGAGGGGGGTCCCCTTGTTTGGGTTTAGGACGGAGTGCTCTATGGATCCTAACGATTTCTATATCCTGAGGATCTTGATCTGTTAGGAGAGAACGGAATATTTCTGTAGCCGCTTTGGTTAGGGCCTCAGCCGCCACTGATTCTGGCAAACCTTTAATTCTGATGTTGTTCCTACGCTCTCTATTCTCGTGATCCTCTAGAGTAGAGTGTATGATTTGTATCTGTTCCTCTTGTGCTTTAATACAGGTCAAAATGGCATTGGAATACTCTACATGGTTGCTTTGAGCATTCTCTAAGGATTCCAGTCTGTGGCCTTGTTGGGATATCTCATGCTTAATGTCAGTTAGCTCCTTACCAATGGGTTCTAGTGCCTTAGATAATATTCGTTTAATAAAGGAACGCGTTACTGGCTGTTCTTTGCTCTCTGATCCTATATCAGAGTCACTCTCCATATCTGTATCTGTCTCTCCGTCCGGAGCTGGGTCAGATGGGCAGTTTGTTTTAATAGCATTAGCAGCAGTTAAACGCTTTTTTAAGTACTTGTCCATATCTGATTGCGAGGTGAGAGAATTTGCTTTAATTGATCTAGACGTTTTGGTGCTGGACCTAACCATTGTGCACTGTTTCAGGTTATAAAGAATGCTTCTAGCTCCTCCTCTAGCCGTCCACAGGAGATATTATAGTTTCATCCTTTTGGGTTCTTGACAGTCACTAAGTTTAACAGATTTACTACTTCAATCAGGGCGATAATGCACAGAGAGTTCTGCAGTTCTGAGGAAATAATAAAGCTGATAATACCCTTGTGCATCCAATAGGTGTCAGTGTTGGTCAGCTTAAGTTCACAAGGGGAATCTAGCATCTTTGCAGAAGTTTAACTGTATTTCTCTGGACTGTGAGCTCTAAAGAGAGGGCTGTGACCTTTTACAGTTTGTTTTATAGTGCCCTTGTTTTATCTTATCCTATGTGCAGCTAGGAAGGATGATGTACTTTTGTATCGCAAGTTGTGCACCTTCTTGAAATAGTGATTTTCTTATGCTTAGTGCTCCTCTCTTATGTGGGGCTAATTGTGCTTTAAAGTTCCAGGAGCATAAACTGTCAGAGGGGGGGGGGGGGGGGATCACCAGCTCACCACTGCATAAAACCAATCACCCCCGGTTTCAGTGTCTGCGGCTCCAGCAACAGGCACTCTCCTGTCACCGCTTGCCTCCTGTCATGCGGTCGCTTGCACTCACCACACTCCCAGCAGGCGAGCACCGCAGGGACCAGACCAGCTGGAGACAGCCCCAGGACGACTAACGACTCGGTAAGTACACCCGTCCCCCTCTCTTCAGGCGTCTCTGCTGCTCTCCGCGTTCTGCCTCACCGCAAGGACGGAGATGAAGGAGAGCGGGATTCTCACTCACCACTCACAGCCGACGGCTTCCTCACCTCCCGTAGCGTTCAGCGCCGCTCCACCGCGCACTATGCCCGAGCCGGTGACGTACCTTTATTGCTCCGGTCGGAGCTTCAGTGGTAAGGGCAATCTCCCTCGGTCTGGTTGAGGGTATCTTCGGGCGGGTAGGTGGTCACTCTCGGGCCTGCATGCCGACACCGTAGCCACTAGGCCGACAGTTTGGCCCCAGCGCCACCGCGAGGGGGAGCGGGAGAGCAGGGCGGGAAACCTCCCCCGGGTCTGCGGCTTCTATCACCTCTTGTAGTCTTCCGGATTATCCGGGGCTAGCTGGAATTCTGGATGGTGTGGCGAGTATAGTTTTAGCACCGCTTATTTGTAGAGTCCTCCAATGGGAGGATGAGTCACCCGGCAGCGCTTTGCTCCTCACTGCTGGCCTTCAGGCCTCAGGCCCTCGCGTCGTAGGCCTCAAATCTTCCCAGAGGTCTGAGGTGTAAGGGAGCCAGTCAGTTCGCTAGCAAGTGACTTCAACAGCTCCAGGCAGGTGATCGAGGTCTTCAGGAGCTATAAAAGGGCTTTCAAGACCTTTGGATTGGCCTGATTGAGAGTCTCAGTAAGGGAGCTCAGAAATGTGCGTCCTGCTGCTTCGGCCGTTAGCCACGCCCCCGGCAGTCCTTCTTCCAATGTCCAGAATATCCACAATAAAAACATAATTTCCCATCATGTTGTCGCTTCCTCTCTTTCTCCTTGAAGTTGGTGGCACCAACTTCCATAGTCTTCTTGAATGACATTACCTCAGACTTGGCAGGCAATACAGAAATCTCACACCTGATTATTCGCCTCTCCCGTAACCTCTGGTCCATATGAATGGCCTGGGTCATAGCCTCCTCCAGGGAACTGGGTGGTGCATGAAGGGCCAGCACTAGAGTTGAGCAACTTTTACTTTTTTAGGATCGAGTCGGGTTTCGCGAAACCCGACTTTCTCAAAAGTCGGGTCGAGCGAAATCGGCTGATTATTGCTAAAAGTCGGGGGGGGCTGACCGAAACACGAAACCCAATGCAAGTCAATGGGGAATCAAAGTCGGCAGTGAGTGGAGGCCAGGAAAACACCTACAGTGCCCATTTTAATGCCAAAAACATCAATTCTTGTTACTTAAGCTTGTCAATCTTAATTTACCTTATAATAATAGTTAGTCATTGAAAATTGGGGGTCATTTGGCTAAAGTTGTGGAGGGTAGGGCTGGTTCAAGTTTTTCATGGGCCCAGGAAACGCGGACTACGTCACGGCGGTGGAGCAGGGAGAGGTAAGTATTTAAACTTTGCAAGTGCTGTGATCCTAAGCAAGCAGGGGGGTCCACTCATTCACATTGGCACTGGCACAGGGCCCCTTAAAGTAAGGCGGTGTGTTTGACGGCGGGGGCGCCTCCCACCTGCAGAGACACTTTTGCGTACTATGAGGGGCCCTGTGCCAGTGACGTCGCCAACAAGTATGCCCCCCCACCTGATGAAGAAACCTGCACATTCATCTGCACCTTCCTCTTTGTCCCCGTGTAAGGTGGTATAGTATGCGGGAAAGGGAACCTGACTTTCAGGGCCAGATTCTGGCTGTGTAGAGTGCAAGGGGAATGTAGTGGTCTGGGTCAATGTACCAGCAGACTCATCTAGCAGTGGCTGGGCAATGGGCAGGATGAGGAGGAAACACAGATATAGGCCCAAATAATAAAGTAGGCTAAATGCAGTTCAAATCTGGTAACAGGACTAAACTGGCGGCATTGCTTTCTTCAGCGGAGGACAGCTGTAAGGAGTGGCAGACACAGTTAGTAGGCCCAAATAATAAAGTCGGCTAAATGCAGTTCAAAATTGGTAACAGGACTAAACTGGCGGCATTGCTTTGTTCAGTGGAGGACAACTGTAATGAGCGGCAGACAGTTAGTAGGCCCAAATAATAAAGTGGGCTAAATGCAGTTCAAATGTGGTAACAGGACTAAACAGGCGGCATTGCTTTGTTCAGTGGAGGACAACTGCAATGAGTGTCAGACACAGTTAGTAGGCCCAAATAATAAAGTAGGATAAATGTAGTTCAAAATTGGTAACAGGACTAAACAGGTGGCATTGCTTTGTTCAGTGGAGGACAACTGTAATGAGCGGCAGACACAGCTAGTAGGCCCAAATAATAAAGTGGGCTAAATGTCTGCCAAAAAATTGTTCATAAATAAACAGGTGGCATAGCTAGGTACAGGGGTGGGCTCCTCTGCTGAGTAGCAGACAGTGGTAGTAGGCGCAAAGTATTAACATCTATCATTTAATTTCATTACAGGCGGCATTGCTTTGTTCAGTGGAGGAAAACTGTAATGAGTGGCAGACACAGTTAGTAGGGCCAAGTGATAAAGTGGGACAAATGCAGTTCAAAATTGGTTACAGGAGTAAACAGGTGGTACTGCTTTGTTCAGTGGAGGAGAACAACAAGCAGCGGCAGACACCGTTAGTAGGCCCAACCAAACAAGTAGGCCAAATGCAGTGTAATATCCGAAACAGAATGAAAATTGAGGCTCAGCTTTGTTCAGTGGAGGAGAACAACAAGCAGCGGTAGACACCGCTAGTAGGCCCAACCAAACAAGTAGGCCAAATGTACTGTAATATCCGAAACAGGATGAAAATTGAGGCTCAGCTTTGTTCAGTGGAGGAGAACAACAAGCAGCGGTAGACACCGTTAGTAGACCCAACCAAGCAAGTAGGCCAAATGCAAGGTAATATCCAAAACAGGATGAAAATTGAGGCTCAGCTTTGTTCAGTAGAGGAGAACAACATAGCAACAAGCAGCAGTAGACACTGTTAGTTGGCCCAACCAAACAAGTAGGCCAAATGCAGTTTAACCCCTTCACCCCCGGAGCTTTTTCCGTTTTTTCATTTTCGTTTTTCGCTCCCCTCCTTCCCAGAATCATAACTTTTTTATTTTTCCGTCAATATGGCCATGTGAGGGCTATTTTTTTGCGGGACGAGATGTACTTTTGAACGATACCATTGGTTTTACCATGCCGTGTAACAGAAAACAGGAAAAAAATTCCAAGTGTGATGAAATTGCAAAAAAAGTGCAATCTCACACTTGTTTTTTGTTTGGCTTTTTTGCTAGGTTCACCAAATGCTAAAACTAACCTGCAATTATGATTCTCCAGGTCATTACGAGTTCATAGACATCTAACATGTCTAGGTTATTTTTTATCTAAGTGGTGGAAAAAAATTCCAAAGTTTGCAAAAAAAAAAAAAAAAGTGCGTGATTTTCCGATACCCGTAGCGTCTCCATATTTCATGATCTGGGGTCAGGTGAGGGCTTATTTTTTGCGTGCCGAGCTGACATTTTTAATGATACCATTTTGGTGTAGATACGTTGTTTTGATCGCCCGTTATTGCATTTTAATGCAATGTCGCGGCGACTAAAAAAACGTAATTTTGGCGTTTTGATTTTTTGTCTCGCTACACCATTTAGCGGTCAGGTTAATCCTTTGTTTTTTTGATAGATCGGGCGATTCTGAACGCGGCGATACCAAATATGTGTAGGTTTGATTTTTTTTTTATTCTTTTATTTTGATTGGGGCGAAAGGGGGGTGATTTAAACTTTTTTATATTTTTTATTTTTTTATATTTTTAAACACTTTTTTTTTAAATTTTGGCATGCTTCAATAGCCTCCATAGGAGGCTAGAAGCATGCACAACACGAATGCCTCTGCTACATAGAGGTGAAGTACAGATCACCTCTATATAGTAGAAATGGTCGTGTACTTTGAACGCCGACCACAGGGTGGCGCTCAAAGCATTCAGCCATCAACAACCATAGAGGTCTCAAGGAGACCTCTGGTTGTTATGGCAATGCACCGCTGACCCCCGATCATGTGACGGGGGTCAGCGGTGCGAGCACCTCCGGCCGCGCGGCCGGGAGCGCCAGTTAAATGCCGCTGTCAGCGCTTGACGGCGACATTTAACTAGTTAATGGGCGCGGGCGGATCGCGATTCCACTCGCGCTCATTGCGCGCACAAGTCAGCTGTACAAAACAGCTGACATGTCGCGGCTTTAAGGTGGGCTCACCGCCAGAGCCCACCTTAAAGCAGGGGATCTGCCAGCTGACGTACTATTCCGTCAGCTGGCAGAAAGGGGTTAATATCCGAAACAGGATGAAAATTGAGGCTCAGCTTTGTTCAGTGGAGGAGAACAACAAGCAGCGGTAGACACTGTTAGTAGTCCCAACCAAACAAGTAGGCCAAATGCAGTGTATTATCCAAAACAGGATGAAAATTGAGGCTCAGCTTTGTTCAGTGGAGGAGAACAACAAGCAACAAGCAGCAGTAGACACCGTTAGTTGGCCCAAACAAACAAGTAGGCCAAATGCAGTTTAATATCCGAAACATGATGAAAATTGAGGCCCAGCTTTGTTCAGAGGAGGAGAACAACAAGCAGCGGTAGACACCGTTAGTAGGCTCAACCAAACAAGTAGGCCAATTGCAGTGTAATATCTGAAACAGGATGAAAATTGAGGCTCAGCTTTATTCAGTGGACGAGAGAAGCAAGGAGCGGCAGACACCGTTAGTAGGCCCAACCAAACAAGTAGACCAAATGCAGTGTAATATCCGAAACAGGATGAAAATTGAGGCTCAGCTTTGTTCAGTGGAGGAGAACAACAAGCAGCGGTAGACACCATTAGTAGGCCCAAACAAACAAGTAGACCAAATTCAGTGTAATATCCAAAACCGGAAGAAAATTGAGGCTCAGCTTTGTTCAGTGGAGGAGAACAACAAGCAGCGGCAGACACCATTAGTAGGCCCAACCAAACAAGTAGGCCAAATGCAGTGTAATATCCAAAACAGGATGAAAATTGAGGCTTAGCTTTGTTCAGTGGAGGAGAAAAGCAAGGAGCGGCAGACACCGTTAGTAGGCCCAACCAAACAAGTAGGCCAAATGCAGTTTAATATCCAAAACAGGATGAAAATTGAGTCTCAGCTTTGTTCAGTGGACGAGAAAAGCAAGGAGCAGCCGACACCGTTAGTAGGCCCAACCAAACAAGTAGGCCAAATGCAGAGTAATATCCGAAACAGGATGAAAATTGAGGCTCAGCTTTGTTCAGTGGAGGAAAAAAGCAAGGAGCGGCAGACACCGTTAGTAGGCCCAACCAAACAAATAGGCCAAATGCAGTTTCACATCCGAAACAGGATGAAAATTGAGGCTCAGCTTTGTTCAGTGGAGGAGAACAACACGCAGCGGCAGACACCGTTAGTAGGCCCAACCAAACAAGTAGGCCAAATGCAGTTTAATTTCCGAAACAGGATGAAAATTTAGGCTCAGCTTTGCTCAGTGGAGGAGAAAAGCAAGGAGCGGCAGACACCGTTAGTAGGCCCAACCAAACAAGTAGGCCAAATGCAGTGTAATATCTGAAACAGGATGAAAATTGAGGCTCAGCTTTGTTCAGTGGAGGAGAACAACAAGCAGCGGTAGACACCGTTAGTAGTCCCAACCAAACAAGTAGGCCAAATGCAGTGTATTATCCAAAACAGGATGAAAATTGAGGCTCAGCTTTGTTCAGTGGAGGAGAACAACAAGCAACAAGCAGCAGTAGACACCGTTAGTTGGCCCAAACAAACAAGTAGGCCAAATGCAGTTTAATATCCGAAACATGATGAAAATTGAGGCTCAGCTTTGTTCAGTGGAGGAGAACAAGAAGCAGCGGTAGACACCGTTAGTAGGCTCAACCAAACAAGTAGGTCAATTGCAGTGTAATATCTGAAACAGGATGAAAATTGAGGCTCAGCTTTATTCAGTGGACGAGAGAAGCAAGGAGCGGCAGACACCGTTAGTAGGCCCAACCAAACAAGTAGGCCAAATGCAGTGTAATATCCGAAACAGGATGAAAATTGAGGCTCAGCTTTGTTCAGTGGAGAACAACAAGCAGCGGTAGACACCATTAGTAGACCCAACCAAACAAGTAGGCCAAATTCAGTGTAATATCCAAAACCGGAAGAAAATTGAGGCTCAGCTTTGTTCAGTGGAGGAGAACAACAAGCAGCGGCAGACACCATTATTAGGCCCAACCAAACAAGTAGGCCAAATGCAGTGTAATATCCAAAAGAGGATGAAAATTGAGGCTCAGCTTTGTTCAATGGAGGAGAAAAGCAAGGAGCGGCAGACACCGTTAGTAGGCCCAACCAAACAAGTAGGCCAAATGCAGTGTAATATCCGAAACAGGATGAAAATTGAGGCTCAGCTTTGTTCAGTGGAGAAGAACAACAAGCAGCGGTAGACACCGTTAGTAGGCCTAACCAAACAAGTAGGCCAAATGCAGTATAATATCCAAAACAGGATGAAAATTGAGGCTCAGCTTTGTTCAGTGGAGAACAACAAGCAGCGGTAGACACCGTTAGTAGGCCCAACCAAACAAGTAGGCCAAATGCAGTGTAATATCCGAAACAGCATGAAAATTGAGGGTCAGCTTTGTTCAGTGGAGGAGAACAACAAGCAGTGGTAGACAACGTTAGTAGGCCCAACCAAACAAGTAGGCCAAATGCAGTTTAATATCCGAAACAGGATGAAAATTGAGTCTCAGCTTTGTTCAGTGGAGGAAAAAAGCAAGGAGCGGCAGACACCGTTAGTAGGCCCAACCAAACAAATAGGCCAAATGCAGTTTCACATCCGAAACAGGATGAAAATTGAGGCTCAGCTTTGTTCAGTGGAGGAGAACAACACGCAGCGGCAGACACCGTTAGTAGGCCCAACCAAACAAGTAGGCCAAATGCAGTTTAATGTCCAAAACAGGATGAAAATTTAGGCTCAGCTTTGCTCAGTGGAGGAGAAAAGCAAGGAGCGGCAGACACCGTTAGTAGGCCCAACCAATCAAGTAGGCCAAATGCAGTGTAATATCTGAAACAGGATGAAAATTGCGGCTCAGCTTTGTTCAGTGGAGGAGAACAACAAGTAGCGGCAGACACCGTTAGTAGGCCCAACCAAACAAGTAGGCCAAATGCAGTGTAATATCTGAAACAGGATGAAAATTGCGGCTCAGCTTTGTTCAGTGGAGGAGAAAAGCAAGTAGTGGCAGACAACGTTAGTAGGCCGAACCAAACAAGTAGGCCAAATGCAGTTTAATATTCAAAACAGGAGTAAACAGGCGGCATAGCTTTGTGCAGTGGAGGACAGCTGTAATGAGTGGCGCAGACACAGTTTGTAGGCCCACATTAAAAAAGTAGGCTCCAAGCAGTTCAAAACTGGTAACAGGAGTAAACTGGCGGCATAGGTTTGTTCAGCGGAGGACAATTGTAAAGAGTGGCGCAAACAGACACAGGTAGTAGGCCTGAAATAAAAAAGTAGGCTCCAAGCAGTTCAAAACTGGTAACAGGAGTAAACTGGCGGCATTGGTTTGTTCAGCGGAGGACAATTGTAAGGAGTGGCGCAAACAGACACAGGTAGTAGGCCTGAAATAAAAAAGTAGGCTCAATGCAGTTCAAGACTGGGAACAGGAGTAAACTGGCGGCATAGGTTTGTTCAGCGGAGGACGATTGTAAGGAGTGGCGCAAACAGACACAGGTAGTAGGCCTAAAATAAAAAAGTAGGCTCAATGAAGTTCAAAACTGGTAACAAGAGTAAACTGGCGGCATAGGTTTGTTCAGCGGAGGACGATTGTAAGGAGTGGCGCAGACAGACACATGTAGTAGGCCTAAAATAAAAAAGTAGGCTCAATGCAGTTCAAAACTGGTAATAGGAGTAAACTGGCGGCATAGGTTTGTTCAGCGGAGGACGATTGTAAGGAGTGGTGCAGACAGACACATGTAGTAGGCCTAAAATAAAAAAGTAGGGTCAATGCAGTTCAAAACTGGTAACAGGAGTAAACTTACGGCATAGGTTTGTTCAGCGGAGGACGATTGTAAGGAGTGGTGCAGACAGACACAGGTAGTAGGCCTAAAATAAAAAAGTAGGCTCAATGCAGTTTAAAACTGGTAACAGGAGTAAACTGGCGGCATAAGTTTGTTCAGCGGAGGATGATTGTAAGGAGTGGCACAGACAGACACAGGTAGTAGGCCTAAAATAAAAAAGTAGGCTCAATGCAGTTCAAAATTGGTTACAGGAGTACGCAGGCGGCATAGCGTTGTTCAGCAGAGGACAACTGTAAGGAGTGGCTGACACAGTTAGTAGGCCAAAATAATAAAGTGAGGTAAATTTGTGCCCAAAAAAAGTTCATAAAAAAACAGGGGGCAAAGCTAGGTACAGGGGTGGGCTCCTCTGCTGAGTAGCAGACAGTGGTAGTAGGCGCAAAGTATTAACTGGTCGAAATGGAGGCCAGAGCCCCTGTATATTTTTACTATCATCTATCATTTCAACAAATTTGTATTGGCAGTGCCATTGAAGGATTTAACAGCACAGACTACACAGTGGTGGAGCAGGGAGAGGTAAGTTTTGCAAGTGGTAGAGCACCTTTCGACCTGGGGGGAACACTCTCTCGTGGGCGGCGGTACTGGCACAGGGCCCCTCATATTACGACGGTGTGTCTGATGTTGGTTGTGCACCACCACCATCAGAGACACTTCATTGTACTATGAGGGACCATGTGCCAGTGCCATCGCCCAAGAGTGGGCACACCCACCTGTCCAGGCAAACGGCACTCACACGGGTGCTTGCGCTAGGTGGTGACCACGGCCCTGTGGGGGGAGTCAGGCCATTTAGGGAGGAAAAAAATGGCCTATGGTGGACATTCAGCAGCTTCAAATGGAGGAATTGGAGCAGTCAGTAAGAGGAGGCCAAAAGCAAGACATTTTTCAGGCAAGCTACGTGTCAGCAGGGGACGGTGGGACAAAATAATTTGAAATCCATGATTGGTTCATTTTAATGAAGGTTAGATCATCAACATTTCGGGTAGCCAGACGAGTCCTTTTTTCGGTCAGTATTGAACCAGCAGCACTGAATATTCTTTCTGATAGCACACTAGCAGCAGGGCATGCAAGCTCCTGTAATGCATATTCTGCCAATTCAGGCCAGGTGTCTATTTTAGATGCCCAGTAATCAAAGGGGAATGACCTGTGAGGGAGAACATTGATAAGGGAGGAAAAATAGTTTGTAATCATACTGGACAAATGCAGTCTCCTGTCGCTTTGAATTGATGCAGCAGTACCTGTCGTGTCTGCGGTCATAGCGAAATCACTCCACAACCTGGTCATAAAACCCCTTAGTCCAACGGCACTTCTGATTTGTGCACCTCTAACACCTCTGCCATGTTGCCCCCTACAGCTCATGTGAGAACCATCACCGCCGCTGTGTGATGGTAATGCCTGAACCAGACGGTCTACAAGAGTTGCTTGTTTGGTAGCCAATATTTGCTCAAGGCTCTCATGTGGCATGATATTTTGTAATTTTCCTTTATATCGTGGATCCTGGAGGCAGGCCAACAGTAATAGTCATCGGTAGGGTTGAGCGACTTTCATTTTTTTAAGATCGAGTAGGGTTTTGGGAAACCCGATTTTGTCCAGAGTCGAGTCGAGTGCAGTCGGCCGATTATCGCTAAAAGTCGGGGATCGACCGAAACACGAAACCCAATGCAAGTCAATGGGGAAGCATAGTCGGCAGTGAGTGGAGGCCAGGAAAACACCTACAGTGCCCATTTTAATGCCAAAAACATCCATTCTTGTTTCTGAAGCTTGTCAATCTTAATTAACTTTATAATAATAGTTGGGCATAGGGAATTGGGGGTCATTTGGCAAAAGTTGTGGGGGGAGTAGGGCCGGCTCAAGTTTTTCGTGGGCCCAGGAAATGCGGACTACGTCACGGCGGTGTTGCAGGGAAAGGTAATTATTTAAAAGTTGCAAGTGCTGTGATCCTGAGCAAGCAGGGGGGGGGCCCACTCGTTCGCATTGCCACTGGCACAGGGCCCCTCAAAGTACGGCGGTGTGTTTGCATGGCGGGGGCGCCTCCCACCAGCAGCGACACTTTTGCGTACTCTGAGGGGCCCTGTGCCAGTGACGTCGCCAACGAGTATGCCCCCCCACCTGATGAAGGAACCTGCACTTTCATCTGCACCTTCCTCTTTGTCCCTGTGTAAGGTGGTATAACATGCGGGAAGGGGAACCTTACTTTCAGCAGGGACAGATTCTGGCTGTGTAGAGTACAAGGGGAATGTAGTGGTCTCGGTCAATGTACCAGCAGACTCATTTAGCAGTGGCTGGGCAATGGGCAGGATGAGGAGGAAACAGATATAGGGCCAAAGAATAAAGTAGGCTACATGCAGTTCAAAATTGGTAACAGGACTAAACAGGCGGCATTGCTTTGTTCAGTGGAGTAGCAAACCCAAGAGCAGCAGACACTGTTTCAAGGGCCTAACCACACTAGTAGGCCAAATGCAGTTTAATATCTGATAGTATAGGGCGAAAGCCAGAATGTGGAAGCTCAGCTTTGTTCAGTTGAGGACAACACCAGGGAGGGGCAGACACCTTTAGTAGGCCGGAAAAGCCTATTGCATTTTTTAAAATGGTAATTTGGAGCAGAAGGTTGAAGCTCAGCTTTATTTAGTTGAGGGCAACACCAGGGAGGGGCAGAAGCCGTTAGTAGGCCCTAACCACCATTTTTTTTTTAAAACCACTTAATGAGAGCCGGAAGGTTGAAGCTCAGCTTTATTTAGTTGAGGACAACACCAGGGAGGGGCAGAAGCCGTTAGTAGGCCCTAACCACCATTTTTTTTTTTTAAAACCACATAATGAGAGCCGGAAGGTTGAAGCTCAGCTTTATTTAGTTGAGGACAACACCAGGGAGGGGCAGAAGCCGTTAGTAGGCCCTAACCACCTTTTTTTTTTTAAAACCACATAATGAGAGCCGGAAGGTTGAAGCTCAGCTTTATTTAGTTGAGGACAACACCAGGGAGGGGCAGAAGCCGTTAGTAGGCCCTAACCACCTTTTTTTTTTTAAAACCACATAATGAGAGCCGGAAGGTTGAAGCTCAGCTTTATTTAGTTGAGGACAACACCAGGGAGGGGCAGAAGCCGTTAGTAGGCCCTAACCACCTTTTTTTTTTTTAAAACCACATAATGAGAGCCGGAAGGTTGAAGCTCAGCTTTATTTAGTTGAGGACAACACCAGGGAGGGGCAGAAGCCGTTAGTAGGCCCTAACCACCATTTTTTTTTTTAAAACCACATAATGAGAGCCGGAAGGTTGAAGCTCAGCTTTATTTAGTTGAGGACAACACCAGGGAGGGGCAGAAGCCGTTAGTAGGCCCTAACCACCTTTTTTTTTTTTAAAACCACATAATGAGAGCCGGAAGGTTGAAGCTCAGCTTTATTTAGTTGAGGACAACACCAGGGAGGGGCAGAAGCCGTTAGTAGGCCCTAACCACCTTTTTTTTTTTTAAAACCACATAATGAGAGCCGGAAGGTTGAAGCTCAGCTTTATTTAGTTGAGGACAACACCAGGGAGGGGCAGAAGCCGTTAGTAGGCCCTAACCACCATTTTTTTTTTTAAAACCACATAATGAGAGCCGGAAGGTTGAAGCTCAGCTTTATTTAGTTGAGGACAACACCAGGGAGGGGCAGAAGCCGTTAGTAGGCCCTAACCACCATTTTTTTTTTTAAAACCACATAATGAGAGCCGGAAGGTTGAAGCTCAGCTTTATTTAGTTGAGGACAACACCAGGGAGGGGCAGAAGCCGTTAGTAGGCCCTAACCACCTTTTTTTTTTTTAAAACAACATAATGAGAGCCGGAAGGTTGAAGCTCAGCTTTATTTAGTTGAGGACAACACCAGGGAGGGGCAGAAGCCGTTAGTAGGCCCTAACCACCATTTTTTTTTTTAAAACCACATAATGAGAGCCGGAAGGTTGAAGCTCAGCTTTATTTAGTTGAGGACAACACCAGGGAGGGGCAGAAGCCGTTAGTAGGCCCTAACCACCTTTTTTTTTTTTAAAACCACATAATGAGAGCCGGAAGGTTGAAGCTCAGCTTTATTTAGTTGAGGACAACACCAGGGAGGGGCAGAAGCCGTTAGTAGGCCCTAACCACCTTTTTTTTTTTAAAACCACATAATGAGAGCCGGAAGGTTGAAGCTCAGCTTTATTTAGTTGAGGACAACACCAGGGAGGGGCAGAAGCCGTTAGTAGGCCCTAACCACCTTTTTTTTTTTTTCTTAAAACCACATAATGAGAGCCGGAAGGTTGAAGCTCAGCTTTATTTAGTTGAGGACAACACCAGGGAGGGGCAGAAGCCGTTAGTAGGCCCTAACCACCTTTTTTTTTTTTAAAACCACATAATGAGAGCCGGAAGGTTGAAGCTCAGCTTTATTTAGTTGAGGACAACACCAGGGAGGGGCACACAGACAGACTCCTTTAGTAGGCCTGAAAAGCCTATTGCATTTTTCAAAATGGTAATTTGGAGCAGAAGGTTGAAGCTCAGCTTTATTTAGTTGAGGGCAACACCAGGGAGGGGCAGAAGCCGTTAGTAGGCCCTAACCAAAGTTGAAGGCCAAATGCAGTTTAATTTCTGATACTATAGGCCGAAAGCCAGAAGGTGGAAGTTCCGATTTAGACAGTGGAGCACAATTTGAATTAGGGACTGCAGACAGACTTAGTAGGCTGTCCCCTGTGGACCATGCATCCACCACATTAACCCATTGCGCCGTAATGGACACGTAATCTTCCGTGGCCATGCCTACAGGTCCATGCGTCTGTTGTCAGGTGCACCTTTGTACTCACAGATTGCCAGAGTGCATGGACAATGCGGTCTTCTACATGCTGGTGGAGGGTTGGGATGGCTTTTCTCGCAAAAGAAGTGTCGACTGGTTAGCTTGTAGCGTGGTACAGCGTAGTCCATCATGGCCTTATTAATAGTAAATAAAATATATAACTAGGCTCTATGAACTTTTAAATAGGTTCCAGGGGTACACGGGCAGCATTGGTGTGGTCAGTGGAGGAGTATTGCAAGTAGGGGCTGCAGACAGGCTATCAAAGGCCTAAAATAACAAACAGTAGGCAGTCATGGCAGTTTTACATCGGTTACATGGATACACAGGCAGGCACTCCAGGCAGCATTGTGGTCAGTGGAGGAGTATTGCAAGTAGGGGCCGCAGACAGGCTATCAAAGGCCTAAAATAACAAACAATAGGCTCATTGCAGTTTTACAGCGGTTACATGGATAGACGGGCAGGCAGCTTGGTGGTGGTGAGTGGAGGAGTATTTAAAGTAGGGACCGCAGACAGGCTTCAAAGGCCTAACATAAGAAAATGGGCTGGCTGTAGGCACTTTATAATTGGTTCCAGGGGTACACGGGCAGCAGTGGTCTGGTCAGTGGAGGAGTATTTAAAGTAGGGACCGCAGACAGGCTTCAAAGGCCTAACATAAGAAAATGGGCTGGCTGTAGGCACTTTATAATTGGTTCCAGGGGTACACGGGCAGCAGTGGTCTGGTCAGTGGAGGAGTATTTAAAGTAGGGACCGCAGACAGGCTATCAAAGGCCTAACATAACAAACAATAGGCTCATGATGGCAGTTTCACAGCGGTTACATGGATACACGGGCAGGCAGCTTGGTGGTGAGTGGAGGAGTATTTAAAGTAGGGACCGCAGACAGGCTATCAAAGGCCTAAAATAACAAACAATAGGCTCATGGCAGTTTCACAGCGGTTACATGGATACACGGGCAGGCAGCTTGGTGGTGGTGAGTGGAGGAGTATTTAAAGTAGGGACCGCAGACAGGCTTCAAAGGCCTAACATAAGAAAATGGGCTGGCTGTAGGCACTTTATAATTGGTTCCAGGGGTACACGGGCAGCAGTGGTCTGGTCAGTGGAGGAGTATTTAAAGTAGGGACCGCAGACAGGCTTCAAAGGCCTAACATAAGAAAATGGGCTGGCTGTAGGCACTTTATAATTGGTTCCAGGGGTACACGGGCAGCAGTGGTCTGGTCAGTGGAGGAGTATTTAAAGTAGGGACCGCAGACAGGCTATCAAAGGCCTAACATAACAAACAATAGGCTCATGGCAGTTTCACAGCGGTTACATGGATACACGGGCAGGCAGCTTGGTGGTGAGTGGAGGAGTATTTAAAGTAGGGACCGCACACAGGCTATCAAAGGCCTAAAATAACAAACAATAGGCTCATGGCAGTTTCACAGCGGTTACATGGATACACGGGCAGGCAGCTTGGTGGTGAGTGGAGGAGTATTTAAAGTAGGGACCGCACACAGGCTATCAAAGGCCTAAAATAACAAACAATAGGCTCATGGCAGTTTCACAGCGGTTACATGGATACACGGGCAGGCAGCTTGGTGGTGGTGAGTGGAGGAGTATTTAAAGTAGGGACCGCAGACAGGCTTCAAAGGCCTAACATAAGAAAATGGGCTGGCTGTAGGCACTTTATAATTGGTTCCAGGGGTACACGGGCAGCAGTGGTCTGGTCAGTGGAGGAGTATTTAAAGTAGGGACCGCAGACAGGCTATCAAAGGCCTAACATAACAAACAATAGGCTCATGATGGCAGTTTCACAGCGGTTACATGGATACACGGGCAGGCAGCTTGGTGGTGAGTGGAGGAGTATTTAAAGTAGGGACCGCAGACAGGCTATCAAAGGCCTAACATAAGAAAATGGGCTGGCTGTAGGCACTTTATAATTGGTTCCAGGGGTACACGGGCAGCAGTGGTCTGGTCAGTGGAGGAGTATTTAAAGTAGGGACCGCAGACAGGCTATCAAAGGCCTAACATAACAAACAATAGGCTCATGATGGCAGTTTCACAGCGGTTACATGGATACACGGGCAGGCAGCTTGGTGGTGAGTGGAGGAGTATTTAAAGTAGGGACCGCAGACAGGCTATCAAAGGCCTAAAATAACAAACAATAGGCTCATGGCAGTTTCACAGCGGTTACATGGATACACGGGCAGGCAGCTTGGTGGTGGTGAGTGGAGGAGTATTTAAAGTAGGGACCGCAGACAGGCTTCAAAGGCCTAACATAAGAAAATGGGCTGGCTGTAGGCACTTTATAATTGGTTCCAGGGGTACACGGGCAGCAGTGGTCTGGTCAGTGGAGGAGTATTTAAAGTAGGGACCGCAGACAGGCTTCAAAGGCCTAACATAAGAAAATGGGCTGGCTGTAGGCACTTTATAATTGGTTCCAGGGGTACACGGGCAGCAGTGGTCTGGTCAGTGGAGGAGTATTTAAAGTAGGGACCGCAGACAGGCTATCAAAGGCCTAACATAACAAACAATAGGCTCATGGCAGTTTCACAGCGGTTACATGGATACACGGGCAGGCAGCTTGGTGGTGAGTGGAGGAGTATTTAAAGTAGGGACCGCACACAGGCTATCAAAGGCCTAAAATAACAAACAATAGGCTCATGGCAGTTTCACAGCGGTTACATGGATACACGGGCAGGCAGCTTGGTGGTGAGTGGAGGAGTATTTAAAGTAGGGACCGCACACAGGCTATCAAAGGCCTAAAATAACAAACAATAGGCTCATGGCAGTTTCACAGCGGTTACATGGATACACGGGCAGGCAGCTTGGTGGTGGTGAGTGGAGGAGTATTTAAAGTAGGGACCGCAGACAGGCTTCAAAGGCCTAACATAAGAAAATGGGCTGGCTGTAGGCACTTTATAATTGGTTCCAGGGGTACACGGGCAGCAGTGGTCTGGTCAGTGGAGGAGTATTTAAAGTAGGGACCGCAGACAGGCTATCAAAGGCCTAAAATAACAAACAATAGGCTCATGGCAGTTTTACAGCGGTTACATGGATACACAGGCAGCTTGGTGGTGAGTGGAGGAGTATTTAAAGTAGGGACCGCAGACAGGCTATCAAAGGCCTAAAATAACAAACAATAGGCTCATGGCAGTTTCACAGCGGTTACATGGATACACGGGCAGGCAGCTTGGTGGTGGTGAGTGGAGGAGTATTTAAAGTAGGGACCGCAGAAAGGCTTCAAAGGCCTAACATAAGAAAATGGGCTGGCTGTAGGCACTTTATAATTGGTTCCAGGGGTACACGGGCAGCAGTGGTCTGGTCAGTGGAGGAGTATTTAAAGTAGGGACCGCAGACAGGCTTCAAAGGCCTAACATAAGAAAATGGGCTGGCTGTAGGCACTTTATAATTGGTTCCAGGGGTACACGGGCAGCAGTGGTCTGGTCAGTGGAGGAGTATTTAAAGTAGGGACCGCAGACAGGCTATCAAAGGCCTAACATAACAAACAATAGGCTCATGGCAGTTTCACAGCGGTTACATGGATACACGGGCAGGCAGCTTGGTGGTCAGTGGAGGAGTATTTAAAGTAGGGACCGCAGACAGGCTATCAAAGGCCTAAAATAACAAACAATAGGCTCATGGCAGTTTTACAGCGGTTACATGGATACACAGGCAGCTTGGTGGTGAGTGGAGGAGTAGTGCAAGGAGTGTCTGTCCCAGTACTCCCAAAATATAAATAGATGTTAATGTCTCGCAAAACAACCAAAACAAAAAAAAAAGGTGGCATACTTAGGTACAGGGGTGGGCTCATCTACTGAGTTTCTGACATTGTAATTTGGCAGTAACTATTTAATGGTGCCAATATAGGACACAGACACAGACTACTTTAAGTTGCATCATAGATGTCTACAAATTTGTATTGTCAGTGCCAGACATTGAATGATGTCAGCGAATAGACTAAAGATTGGTGGAGCTGTGCGACATAATTTTGCACGTGGTAGAGCACATTTTGAGCTGGGGTAGGGGGGAACTCTCTTGAGGCCGGCGGGACCGCCCCAGGGCCCCTCATGTTACAACGGTGTGTCTGACGTTGGGTGCGCACCACCACCGCCAGAGACACTACATTGTACTATGAGGGACCCAGTAGCAATGCCGTCAACCAAAAGCGAGCACACCCACCTCTTCAGACAAACAGCAGTCTCACGGGTGCTTGCGCCAAGTCGCGATACCACGGCCCCGTGTGGGGAGTTTTGCCATTTAGGGAGGTGTAAACATGTCGTATGCTGTACAATCAGCTGCAGCAAATTAGACATTAGAAAAGTAATTCACAGGCAAGAGCTTTTCATAGGAAAGCTAGGTGTCGGCCGGGCAAGGTGGGGCAAAAGATTTCGAAATCCAGTTGTGGTTCATTTTAATGAATGTTAGATCGTCAACATTTTGGGTAGCCAGACGAGTCCTTTTTTCGGTTAATATTGAACCTGCAGCACTGAATACTCTTTCTGATAGGACACTTGCTGCCGGGCAAGCAAGCTCCTGCAATGCATATTCTGCCAATTCTGGCCAGGTGTCTAATTTGGAGGCCCAGTAATCAAATGGGAATGACGGTTGAGGGAGAACATCGATAAGGGATGAAAAATAGTTAGTAACCATACTGGACAAATGTTGTCTCCTGTCACTTTCAATTGATGCAGCAGTACCTGTCCTGTCTGCGGTCATAGCAAAATCACTCCACAACCTGGTCAGAAAACCCCTCTGTCCAACGCCACTTCTGATGTGTGCACCCCTAACACTCCTAGTCTGCTGCCCCCTGGAGCTTGTGTGAGAACGATCACGTGCGCTGTGTGCTGGGAATGCCTGAAGCAAACGGTCAACAAGAGTTGATTGTTTGGTTGCTAATATTAGTTCCAAGTTCTCATGTGGCATAATATTTTGCAATTTGCCTTTATAGCGTGGATCAAGGAGGCAGGCCAACCAGTAATCGTCATCGTTCATCATTTTCGTAATGCGTGTGTCCCTTTTTAGGATACGTAAGGCATAATCCGCCATGTGGGCCAAAGTTCCAGTTGTCAAATCTCCGGTTGTGATTGGTTGAGGGGCAGTTGCAGGCAAATCTACGTCACTTGTGTCCCTCAAAAAACCAGAACCCGGCCGTGACACGCAACCAATTTCCTGTGCCCCCGGGAAAGGTTCGGCATTAAAAATATACTCATCCCCATCATCCTCCTCGTCCTCCACCTCCTCTTCGCCCGCTACCTCGTCCTGTACACTGCCCTGACCAGACAATGGCTGACTGTCATCAAGGCTTCCCTCTTCCTCTGGTGCAGACGCCTGCTCCTTTATGTGCGTCAAACTTTGCATCAGCAGACGCATTAGGGGGATGCTCATGCTTATTACGGCGTTGTCTGCACTAACCAGCCGTGTGCATTCCTCAAAACACTGAAGGACTTGACACATGTCTTGTATCTTCGACCACTGCACACCTGACAACTCCATGTCTGCCATCCTACTGCCTGCCCGTGTATCCTCCCACAAATAAATAACAGCACGCCTCTGTTCGCACAGTCTCTGAAGCATGTGCAGTGTTGAGTTCCACCTTGTTGCAACGTCTATGATTAGGCGATGCTGGGGAAGGTTCAAAGACCGCTGATAGGTCTGCATACGGCTGGCGTGTACAGGCGAACGTCGGATATGTGAGCAAAGTGCACGCACTTTGAGGAGCAGGTCGGAGAACCCAGGATAAGTTTTCAATAAGCACTGCACCACCAGGTTTAAGGTGTGAGCCAGGCAAGGAATGTGTTTCAGTTGGGAAAGGGAGATGGCAGCCATGAAATTCCTTCCGTTATCACTCACTACCTTGCCTGCCTCAAGATCTACTGTGCCCAGCCACGACTGCGTTTCTTGTTGCAAGAACTCGGACAGAACTTCCGCGGTGTGTCTGTTGTCGCCCAAACACTTCATAGCCAATACAGCCTGCTGACGCTTGGCAGTAGCTGGCCCATAATGGGACAACTGGTGTGCAACAGTGTCATCTGCCGATGGAGTGGTTGGCCGACTGCGTTCTGTGGAAGAGCTGTAGCTTCTGCAGGAGGACGAGGAGGAGGAGGAGGGGGTGCGAACGCCTACAGCCAACTGTTTCCTAGACCGTGGGCTAGGCACAACTGTCCCTAAATTGATGTCGCCTGTGGACCCTGCATCCACCACATTCACCCAGTGTGCCGTGATGGACACATAACGTCCCTGGCCATGCCTACTGGTCCATGCATCTGTAGTCAGGTGCACCTTTGTACTCACAGATTGCCTAAGTGCATGGACGATGCGCTGTTTAACATGCTGGTGCAGGGCTGGGATGGCTTTTCTGGAAAAAAAGTGTCGACTAGGTAGCTCGTATCGTGGTTCAGCGTACTCCATCAGGGCTTTAAAAGCTTCGCTTTCAACTAAACGGTAGGGCATCATCTCTAACGAGATTAGTCTAGCTATGTGGGCGTTAAAACCCTGTGTACGCGGATGCGAGGATAAGTACTTCCTTTTTCTAACCAGAGTCTCATGTAGGGTGAGCTGGACTGGAGAGCAGGAGATCGTGGAACTTTCGGGTGTGCCGGTGTACATGGCAGACTGAGAGACGGTTGGAGACGGTATTGTTTCCGCCGGTGCCCTAGATGCAATATTTCCTCCTACTAAACTGGTGATTCCCTGACCCTGACTGCTTTTGGCTGGCAAAGAAACCTGCACAGATACTGCCGGTGGTGCGGAAAATGGTGGCCTTACAGTGACGGAAGGGATGTTGCGTTGCTGACTAGCTTCATTGGCCGAGGGTGCTACAACCTTAAGGGACGTTTGGTAGTTAGTCCAGGCTTGAAAATGCATGGTGGTTAAGTGTCTATGCATGCAACTAGTATTTAGACTTTTCAGATTCTGACCTCTGCTTAAGCTAGTTGAACATTTTTGACAGATGACTTTGCGCTGATCAGTTGGATGTTGTTTAAAAAAATGCCAGACTGCACTCTTCCTAGACTCGGATCCCTTTTCAGGGATTGCAGACTGAGCTTTAACCGGATGGCCACGCTGTCCTCCAACAGGTTTTGGCTTTGACACGCGTTTTGGGCCAGATACGGGCCCGGCAGATGGAACCTGTTGCGATGTTGATGCCTGCTGCGGCCCCTCCTCCACCTCCGCTTCTGAACTACTGCCGCCTGCACCCTGTTCCCCCAATGGCTGCCAATCGGGGTCAATAACTGGGTCATCTATTACCTCCTCTTCGAGCTCGTGTGCAACTTCGTCTGTGTCACTGTGTCGGTCGGTGGTATAGCGTTCGTGGCGGGGCAACATAGTCTCATCAGGGTCTGATTGTGGATCTGTACCCTGAGAGGGCAATGTGGTGGTCTGAGTCAAAGGAGCAGCATAGTACTCTGGCTGTGGCTGTGCATCAGTGCACTCCATGTCAGAATCTACTTGTAATGGGCATGGCCTGTTAAATGTTTCACTTTCTAAGCCAGGGACGGTATGTGTAAAGAGCTCCATGGAGTGACCCGTTGTGTCGCCTGCTGCATCCTTCTCTCTTGTTGTAGTTTTTGCTGAGGAGGACAAGGAAGCGACTTGTCCCTGACCGTGAACATCCACAAGCGACGCGCTGCTTTTACATTTACCAGTTTCGGAAGAGGAGGCAAAAGAGCTAGAGGCTGAGTCTGCAATGTAAGCCAAAACTTGCTGTTGCTGCTCAGCCTTTAAAAGCGGTTTTCCTACTCCCAGAAAAGAGAGCGTTCGAGGCCTTGTGTAGCCTGACGACGAAACTGGCTCCACAGCTCCAGACTTAGGTGGAATATTTTTATCCCCACGACCACCTGATGCTCCACTACCACTACCATCATTACCAGCTGACAATGAACGCCCACGACGACCTCTTGCACCAGACTTCCTCATTGTTTAAAAATCGTAACCAAACTAACTTTATTTGTTGCTGTCAAACAACTTACACGGTGAGCTATAACTTCAGTATGATTTCAATATCCCTTAACAGGTTGGTGAGACCACAAGGAAAATCAGGCACAATGTTACACACTCTGTTTTCTGTGACACCAAATCACAGAGATGACACACACGCAGGACTGTCACTCAAGCACTAATGTCAATATTAATCTCCCACCTAATTTATTTTTTTTTTTTTCTCTGTGAGACTTTAGAAACCAAATAATATTTAAAAAAAAAACAAAAAAACAAGGCTTTCTATGGCCCACTGAATGAGAGATGGCACGCACAGGAGTGGCACACAAGCCCTGACTGAGGCCAATATTTTTCTCCCACTGATTGATGTAGTGTTTTTGTGTTGAGGTTGATTTTAAAACACAAATGAAGGAAAAAAATAAAAAGGCTTTCTATGGCCCACAATTAGAGAGAGAGGTGGCACACCCAGGAGTCAAGACTGGCACACAAGCTGAAATGGCAATATTACTCTCCCACTGTTTTTTTATGTATTTTTTTTTTATTTTCAGGGAGACTTTAGAAACCAAATAATATTTAAAAAAAAAAAAAAAAACAAGGCTTTCTATGGCCCACTGAATGAGAGGGACAGAGGTGGCACACCCAGGAGTCAAGACTGGCACACAAGCTGAAATGGCAATATTACTCTCCCACTGTTTTTTTATGTATTTTTTTTTTTTATTTTCAGGGAGACTTTAGAAACCAAATAATATTAAAAAAACCAAAAAATAAATAGGCTTTCTATGGCCCACTGAATGAAAGGGAGAGAGGTGGCACACCCAGGAGTCAAGACTGGCACACAAGCTGAAAGGGCAATATTACTCTCCCACTGTTTTTTTATGTATTTTTTTTTTTTATTTTCAGGGAGACTTTAGAAACCAAATAATATTAAAAAAACCAAAAAATAAATAGGCTTTCTATGGCCCACAATTAGAGAGAGAGGTGGCAAACCCAGGAGTCAAGACTGGCACACAAGCTGAAATGGCAATATTACTCTCCCACTGTTTTTTTATGTATTTTTTTTTTTTATTTTCAGGGAGACTTTAGAAACCAAATAATATTAAAAAAACCAAAAAATAAATAGTCTTTCTATGGCCCACTGAATGAAAGGGAGAGAGGTGGCACACCCAGGAGTCAAGACTGGCACACAAGCTGAAAGGGCAATATTACTCTCCCACTGTTTTTTTATGTATTTTTTTTTTTTATTTTCAGGGAGACTTTAGAAACCAAATAATATTAAAAAAACCAAAAAATAAATAGGCTTTCTATGGCCCACTGAATGAAAGGGAGAGAGGTGGCACACCCAGGAGTCAAGACTGGCACACAAGCTGAAAGGGCAATATTACTCTCCCACTGTTTTTTTATGTATTTTTTTTTTTTTATTTTCAGGGAGACTTTAGAAACCAAATAATATTAAAAAAACCAAAAAATAAATAGGCTTTCTATGGCCCACAATTAGAGAGAGAGGTGGCACACCCAGGAGTCAAGACTGGCACACAAGCTGAAATGGCAATATTACTCTCCCACTGTTTTTTTATGTTTTTTTTTTTTATTTTCAGGGAGACTTTAGAAACCAAATAATATTAAAAAAAAAACAAAAAAACAAGGCTTTCTATGGCCCACTGAATGAGAGGGAGAGAGGTGGCACACCCAGGAGTCAAGACTGGCACACAAGCTGAAATGGCAATATTACTCTCCCACTGTTTTTTTATGTATTTTTTTTTTTTATTTTCAGGGAGACTTTAGAAACCAAATAATATTAAAAAAACCAAAAAATAAATAGGCTTTCTATGGCCCACTGAATGAAAGGGAGAGAGGTGGCACACCCAGGAGTCAAGACTGGCACACAAGCTGAAATGGCAATATTACTCTCCCACTGTTTTTTTATGTTTTTTTTTTTTATTTTCAGGGAGACTTTAGAAACCAAATAATATTAAAAAAAAAACAAAAAAACAAGGCTTTCTATGGCCCACTGAATGAGAGGGAGAGAGGTGGCACACCCAGGAGTCAAGACTGGCACACAAGCTGAAATGGCAATATTACTCTCCCACTGTTTTTTTATGTTTTTTTTTTTTATTTTCAGGGAGACTTTAGAAACCAAATAATATTAAAAAAAAAACAAAAAAACAAGGCTTTCTATGGCCCACTGAATGAGAGGGAGAGAGGTGGCACACCCAGGAGTCAAGACTGGCACACAAGCTGAAATGGCAATATTACTCTCCCACTGTTTTTTTATGGTTTTTTTTTTTTTTCAGGGAGACTTTAGAAACCAAATAATATTAAAAAAAAAAAAAAAAAAAAAATAGGCTTGCTATAGCCCACTGAATGAGAGATAGCACACACAGCAGTGGCACACAAGCCCTGACTGAGGCCAATATTTTTCTCCCACTGATTGATGTAGTGTTTTTGTGTTGAGGTAGATTTTAGAACACAAATCACGGAAAAAATAAATAGGCTTTCTATGGCCCACTGAATGAAAGGGAGAGAGGTGGCACACCCAGGAGTCAAGACTGGCACACAAGCTGAAAGGGCAATATTACTCTCCCACTGTTTTTTTATGTATTTTTTGTTTTTTCAGGGAGACTTTAGAAACCCAATAATATTTAAAAAAAAAAATAAATAGGCTTTCTATGGCCCACTGAATGAGAGGGAGAGAGGTGGCACACCCAGGAGTCAAGACTGGCACACAAGCTGAAAGGGCAATATTATTCTCCCACTGTTTTTTTAGGTTTTTTTTTTTTTTTTCAGGGAGAATTAGAAACCAAATAATATTAAAAAAAAAAAAAAAAAATAGGCTTGCTATAGCCCACTGAATGAGAGATAGCACACACAGCAGTGGCACACAAGCCCTGACTGAGGCCAATATTTTTCTCCCACTGATTGATGTACTGTTTTTGTGTTGAGGTAGATTTTAGAACACAAATCACGGAAAAAATAAATAGGCTTTCTATGGCCCACTCAGTGAGAGATGGCACACACAGGGATGGCACTGTAGCAGAAATGCCAATCTTAATCTCCCACAAAAAAAAAAAACAAAAAAAAAAAAAAAACTGTCCTACAATTACTATCTCCCTGCAGTAATGTAAGCCAGGTATGGCAGGCAGCAATAGGAGTGGACTGATGCACAAATTAAATAAAAAGTGTGGAAAAACAGAAAAGATAGCTGTGCAGAAAGGAAGGAACAAGAGGATATGTGCTTTGAAAAAAGCAGTTGGTTTCCACAGTGGCGTACACACAGCAATACAGCTATCACGGAGCCTTCTAGGGCAGCCCAATGAGCTACAGCGCTGAGGGGAAAAAAAAAAAAAAATAGCTTCCACAGTCCCTGCACACCGAAGGTGGTGTTGGACAGTGGAAATCGCTGCAGCACAAGCGGTTTGGTGGTTAGTGGACCCTGCCTAACGCTCTCCCTGCTTCTGATGAAGCGGCAGCAACCTGTCCCTAAGCTCAGATCAGCAGCAGTAAGATGGCGGTCGGCGGGAACGCCCCTTTATAGCCCCTGTGACGCCGCAGACAGCAAGCCAATCACTGCAATGCCCTTCTCTAAGATGGTGGGGACCAGGATCTATGTCATCACGCTGCCCACACTCTGCGTTCACCTTCATTGGCTGAGAAATGGCGCTTTTCGCGTCATTGAAACGCGACTTTGGCGCGAAAGTCGCGTACCGCATGGCCGACAAGCACAGGGGTCGGATCGGGTTTCATGAGACGCCGACTTAGCCAAAAGTCGGCGACTTTTGAAAATGATCGACCCGTTTCGCTCAACCCTAGTCATCGGTCATAATTTTGTTAATGTGGGGGTCCCTTTTTAGGATACGCAAGGCATACTCAGCCATGTGGGCCAATGTTCCAGGTGTCAATTCACAGCTTGTGCTGGGTTGAGGAGCACTGTCTTGCAAATCAACATCACTTGTCTCCCGCAAAAACCCTGTACCTGACCTTGCAACGCCACCAGTATCTATTGCCCCTTGAGAAACATCCTCCTCCCATAAATATTCATCCCCATCATCCTCCTCCTCCTCCTCCTCTTTGTCCACCACCTCGTCCAGGAGAGTTCCCTGAGCAGACAATGGCTGATTGTCATCAAGGCTTCCCTCCTTCTCGGCTGCAGACGCCTGCTCCTTAATGTGTGTCAAACTTTGCATCAGCAGACACATTAGTGGGATGCTCATGCTTATGATGGCGTCGTCTGCACTTACCAGCCGTGTGCATTCCTCAAAACACTGAATGACTTGACAGAGGTCTTGTAGCTTCGACCACTGCACACCAGACAACTCCATGTCTGCCATCCAACTGCCTGACCGTGTATGTGTATCCTCCCACAAATACATTACAGCACGCCTCTGTTCGTAAAGCCTCTGAAGCATGTGCAGTGTGGAGTTCCACCTTGTTGCAATGTCGATTATTAGGCAGTGCCGGGGAAGATTCAGCAAACAGGTGGAGTGTACGGGCGACCGGCGGATGTGCGAGCAAAGTCTTGGCACCTTCAGGAGCAGAGCTGGTAACCCCGAATAATTTTTCAGGAATCACTGCACCACCAGGTTCAAGGTGTGAGCCAGGCAAGGTATGTGTTTCAGTTCTGAAAGGGCTATGGCAGCCATAAAATTCCTTCCGTTATCACTGACTACCTTGCCTGCCTCAAGATGTACACTGCACAGCCATGACTGAGTTTCTTGCTGCAAAAACTCAGCCAGAACTTCCGTGGTTTGTCTGTTGTCGCCCAAACACTTCATTTCCAACACAGCCTGCTGACGCTTACCACTAGCAGTTCCATAATGGGACACCTCGTATGCAACACTGGCAGCTGCAGATGGAGTGGTCGTGCGACTGCACTCTGTGGATGAGCTTTCGCTTCTGCTGGAGGAGGAGGAGGAGGGGTGGCGAATGCCTACAGCCAACTGTTTCCTAGACCGTGGGCTAGGCAGACCTGTCCCACTATGGCTGTCCCCTGTGGACCCTGCATCCACCACATTAACCTAGTGTGCCGTGATGGACACGTAACGTCCCTGGCCATGACCAGACCTAACAAGAGTCTCTTGTAGGGTGAGCTGGACTGGAGAGGTGCATATGGTGGAACTAGCGGTGGTGGTGGACATGGCGGATTGAGAGAGGGTTGGTGATGGTATTCTCGATGTTGACCTACATACAGTGTTTCCTACCAAAAACCTTGTGATTCCCTGACTACTTTGGCCTTGCTACGATACCTCCACATTTGCTGCTGGTGGTGTCCTAACCGGTGGGCTTACAGTGAGGGAAGCCATGTAGCGTTGCTGACTACCTTCATTCTGAGCAGGTGCACTAAAGGTACGGGACGTTTGGTAGTTAGTCCAGGCTTGCAAGTGCATGCTGTTTAAATATCTACGCATGCACGTTGTATTTAAATTTTGGGGATTCTTCCCTCTGCTAAAGGTCTTTGAGCATTTGTTACAGATAACTTTGCACTGATCATTCGGATCTTGGTTAAAAAATTGCCACACCCCACTATTTCTACTATGGAATACCTTTTCAGGCATTGCACGCTGTGCTACTTTCACCGGATGGCCATGCTGTCCTAAAACTGTTTTTTTTGTTGACAAACGCTTTTGGCCTGATACGGGCCTGCCAGATGACAGCTGTTGCGATGTAGATGGCTGCTGCGGGTCATCCTCCTCCGCTTCTGAGCTACTGGCAGCGGCAGATTCTGGCTGAGTACACTGCAAGGGCAATGTAGTGATCTGAGTCAATGGAACAGCATAATAATCTAGCTGTGGCTGTGCATCAGTGCACTCCATGTCCGATTCATCTTGTAATGGGCTGTTAGCAATTTCCCTTTCTAAACCAGGCAAGGTATGTGTAAAGAGCTCCATGGAGTAACCTGTTGTGTCGCCTGACGCATCCTTCACTATTGGTTTGGGTGAAGGACACAAGGAAGCGACTTGTTCCTGCCGGGGAGCCCCCCCTGATGGCTCACTGCTTTTAAATTTGGAACTTTCGGAAGAGGAGGCGAAAGAGCTAGAGGCTGAGTCAGCAAGGAAAGCCAAAACTTGCTCCTGCTGCTCCGGCTTTAAAAGCATTTTTCCTACTCCCAGATAAGGGAGCCTTCGAGGCCTTGTGTAGCCAGACGATGATGCTGGCTCAACACCTCCAGCCTTAGCTGCTATTTCGCTTTTCCCCCTACCACCAGATGCTCCACCACCATCATTACCAGCTGGCAATGACCGCCCACAGCCTTTTCCACCACACTTCCTCATTTTTGGGAAAATGTAACCAAAATAACAACCGTTATATGCTACTGTAAAACAAGGTAGAAGGTGTATCTAAACTTGTTGAGAATTTAAATCTCCCTTTTTTGGGGGGGAGACTGCAGCAAAAAACAGGCCCTGATTATTACACTACACAATGTAAGTGGCAGAACGTGGCAGGCAGATATACGACAAACAGAACTGACGTAGATCCACTTAGTGGCAATTTAAATCTCCCTTTTTTGGGGGGAAGACTGCAGCAAAAAACAGGCCCTGGGTATTACACTATACAATGTAAGTGGCAGAATGTGGCTGGCAGATATACGACAAACAGAACTGACGTATATAAACTTGTTGGCAATTTAAATCTCCCTTTTTTGGGGGGGAGACTGCAGCAAAAAACAGGCCCTGGGTATTACACTATACAATGTAAGTGGCAGAACGTGGCTGGCAGATATACGACAAACAGAACTAACGTAGATCCACTTAGTGGCAATTTAAATCGCCCTTCTTTGGGGGGGGAGACTGCAGCAAAAAACAGGCCCTGGGTATTACACTATACAATGTAAGTGGCAGAACGTGGCTGGCTGATGCACAAAAATCTATCCTCCACTGTCCCTGCAAAAAAAAGGTGGTGTTAGACAGTGGAAATTGCTACAGCACAAGCGGTTTGGGGGTTAATCTTCCCTTCCTAACGATATCCCTGCTTCTGATGAAGCTGCAGCAACCTCTGCCTATGCTGAGATCGGCAGAAGTAAGATGGCGGTCGGCGTGCACTGTAGGTTCAGGAGAGTGCAACGAAAAAACAACAGTGATAGAGTGATTACAGTCAGTCTGCAACAATTTTTCTGTGTCAGAAAGCTCTCTTTGCAGGTGGTTATGAGATGAGGCCAAAGCCCTCTGTTCCACAAACAGGTCTTGTAATATTAGTGTCAAACTGTCCATTTGATCTGCCAAGGTATGGAGCGGATCCATAGAAAACAGAGCAGAGAAAAAAAATGCAGAAATCCCTTTAAATGTATTGGTTCGCTATAATGTCATGCTGCTGCAGTGCAGTATAGCACAACCTCCACCAGGGGGAGCTTGAGAGGACAGTGAGACTACACACACAGAGCAGCAGCACAGACGCTACCAAGTGGCGGGAGAGTGGTCAGACAAGCCAAGTCAAAAAATCATCAGAAGCAGAAGTACTAATAGTTGCAGCATTATACGTGGTCAGGAACAAGCCAGGGGTTCAGCAACGGTCAGAAGCGGATAAGACAAAGACAGAAGGCAGAAGTGAGTCCAAATATGAGCCAGGTCAAAAACAGGAGAATCAAACCAACAAACAGGGGAACACTGGGAAAAGGGCAGACAGAGGGAGTCAAAAGACAGAGGGCAAGTCAGGGATCACAGCAGGACAGATCAAGAGTCAGGTTCACATGCCAAAGGCAGAACTATAGCTGACACCGCCAGCAGGATACATTGGAGCTAAATAGCAAGCCTGATCCCAGAATGAGGCAGAGCAAAGTTAACCCTTGACATGATCCTCCCGGAAAAAGGGCAGACAGGATTAAACCCTCGAACGGATCATGACAATTTATATATTGACCTTACTGTTTTGTGGGGTTGGGGATTCAATTCAGGCAATTCTCAATCAGGCCAAGTGAAAGCTGTCACTCAAGTTCAGGGGAGGTGCGTGGCATGTTGATTTAGGTGTCGGACTAGTGTCAGCTTTTGGCCATGACAACACTGCACCCAGGAGCTCTCATTTGCATAAGCAATAAAAATGTTTTAACAATCAAAGATAGGAAATTCATAGTGCATGTATTTTATAGGGTATAAGTCCAATGTATGTCTATTTGCTGCTCCACCTGGGGAAGACAATTATAGAGATAACAATTTTACTCACTGCAAGTATCATGCATGGATTTTATTAAATAGACAGGTTACATGCATGATGGAAAGAGGCAGAGAGACAGAACATGCTGCTTTACAGTAAGTGTGTATTTCACAAAAATGCTGAATTCACAGCCACACTGATCACTACTGCTGCAGAATGTCCCCCAAGCTGCTGCTTCTGATTATGTGAAACATAGAGAAAGGCGAGCAGAAATACCTCATGTCTGTGTGTTGCTGTGTATGGGAGACAGTCTTTAGCCAACTGGTTAAAAGACAACTGAACTAAATAGAGTCCAGGAGAAAAAGCAAGATACAAGTCTTATAATGACCAGAAATTGTGTTATTGCAGTTGTAGACACACAACGACTAGCTCTTTAGTCTTCTCCATGCCGTGATAGTGCTCTTTACCTTACATGTATAGTAGTAGTCGCCAAGGGGTTAAAATAGTGATATAATCTAAGGATAAGTTCACACTTGCGTTCGGCAGCCCTGCGCAGGGCTGCATACTTTTTCCCTTAAGCTCCTCCTACGCTCCACCTACTTCTGCACGCGTCCTGCGTACCTATCTTTAACATTGGGTATGCAGGGACATGTGGATTCATCCGCATGCAACATTTTGATGTGCAGACGAACGCAAGAAAATGCAATATGTTGCGTTTGGCCGCACGTCAAAACGCTGCATGCGGATGCATCCGCATACAACTGCATGTCCCTGCGTACCCGATGTTAAAGATAGGTACGCAGGACGACACAGGACACATGCGGAAGTAGGTGGAGCTTAAGGGAGGAGATGCACAGCTCTACGCAGGGCTGCCGAACGCATGTGTGAACCCAGCCTAATATTCTACTAATATTATCTCTCTTACTGTTCTGTAGTTGTTTCTTTCCTAGAACTGACATAATGATGCAGTTTAAGGAGCTTTCATTTTACTAACCACTTAAATATTCTTTTTGTTCAATAAGAAAGACTCTATGAGGCCCAGCGTAAGGTATCAATGTCTCGATTTCATGAAAAGTCTGTAAAAATCACAGGAATTTATTGCAAAATAGGAGACTGCAGTATAAATGCCATGACAACTTTGATATAGAAGGTTTCATATTTGGTCTAATATTTTCCTATATCATATGCAAAGGCTCAGAGAAACTGTGACATAATAGCTAAAAATGGAAATTTCCAATAGGAACTACATTTTTCTAAATCGTATAAAAAAATGCTCACAGGGAAGTAAACAGAATTGTTTAAGCTCAAAACTGGTGTGCGTTTCGTTTCTCCGAGCGCTCATGACTGAGAGGGCCAAGTCCCACAATTTGGCCTCACTGTTGATCCCGTAATCTGACTTTGAGTCAGATCAAACAGCTACCACAACTTGATTCTACTGGTCATTATGGTTATGAAACCAAATTTGTATATAGTTTTTATGTTTACTTTTTGCTCTAAAATATCTGTATATTTTAAAAAATAGTTTATTTTGTTGCCATATTCTGAGTCATAATGTTTTTTATATTTTGTCAACAATAGGGGCTGGATGTGCAGTACTTGGCCTCGACCACTATTTTATCGATAGAGCTGTGCAGCTTCGAAACTTAGCAGTACCACCCTACCCCGGGAACAGCTGATCGGCAGAGGAGCCGGATGTCGCACCCCCACAGATCAGTCATTGATGAACTATCATAAGGAAAGGCTATCAATGTTAAAGTCCTGGAAAACCTCTTTAAGGCCAGGGTCACACTTGCGAGTGTGATGCGAGAAACTTCCGTGAGTCACTTGCATCAATACCCGGCGCTGCCACCGACACTCGGGACCGGAGCATGTGGCTGCATAGTAATACATGCAGCTGCACGCTCCGGTCCCGAGTGCCAGCAACAGTGCCGGGTATTGATGCGAGAGACTCACACGAGTTTCTCGCATCACACTCGCAAGTGTGATCCTGGCCTAATAATTAATATTTAGCCAGGTGTTTTTCTCGCTCAGCATCTTCAGGGGTTCATGATAATTCCTGGAGACCATCCAGCAGATGTCACCAATTGCTTCTCCTTTTTAAAAACTGAATTTACACCTTGCGGCCCCACTGCATTTTTCCTTTTGTGTATTTTCGCTCTATTTTCGCTATTTTTGTTTCTTTTTTTCCCCCCTTATAGTGTGCTTACTTTTATTTCCATTTTCTTCAGCCAGAAATTGTATGTACTTATATTTCTTTCCATTCCTTTGTAATTTGAAAAAAAAAAAAAACATATATTCTTTGTCTAAGCTTGTTTACTGAGGCATAACCAACTGGTGTCAGGCTAGCAACATGTTCAGCAGTCTAAAGCAATGAGTCTTTCTACTGCTGCTCCTCCTCCCCTCTCACAGCATGCAGAGTAAGTGA
The DNA here is from genome assembly GCF_051348905.1 of Ranitomeya variabilis. Classification (NCBI taxonomy): domain Eukaryota; kingdom Metazoa; phylum Chordata; class Amphibia; order Anura; family Dendrobatidae; genus Ranitomeya; species Ranitomeya variabilis. The sequence goes on from NC_135233.1 coordinate 354,182,852, forward strand.
AACTGCAGCTGCATCTTCCTCCTCCCTGTCTTATGTTTGCCATTTTATACTAGGCCGATTTTTGGCATCTGTGGAAGTTTCTTAATATTTACAGAGAATTTGTATGCAGATGCAAAGGGGCTGCAGATTGCTGGAATTGAAGGAAAGATTTTCCATTAATAGGACCCTGTTCACATTCAATTTTTCCCCTATGTTTAGCATGTCCACTGGGAAAGCTACTGATGGACACAATAAGAGTTTCTATAGGGCTCAATTGTCAGACAAAGGCTAAAGGTGCTTCCTTTTGTCCACCACCTGGCCAAAAGTTCAGTATACTGCAAATAACATTAAATGGAATAGTGGTAGTAGACTACACTTTTTCACCTATCTGAGGTCAGTATAAGAAATATAGGAATTTTATTTCTATTCAAACCTATAAGTGTCTGATTCCAATGTATCAATTTATTGGATATATCATAAACAGATGTGATTAAAGCCTATGATTAATGAATGCCCATGATGGATGACTAACAGTGGCCTCCATCACCCACAGACTATAGTAAATGATTGATGACTGCCATTTTTAGCCTTCCATCATAGCCTTTCTGTAACATGTAGGTAGGCAACTTTCTTTGACTTGTACATACAGTTATATGAAAAAGTTTGGGCACTCCCTATTAATCTTAAGCTTAATGTTTTCTAAAAATTGTTATTTTTGGAACAACTATTTCAGTTTCATATATCTAATAACTGTTGGACACAGTAATGTTTCTGCCTTGAAATGAGGTTTATTGTACTAACAGAAAATGTGCAATCTGCATTCAAACAAAATTTGACAGGTGCATAAGTATGGGCACCTCACCAGAAAAGTGACATTAATATTTAGTAGATCCTCCTTTTGCAAAAATAACAGCCTCTAGTCGCTTCCTGTAGCTTTTAATGAGTTCCTGGATGAAGGTATTTTTGACCATTCCTCTTTACAAAACAATTCCAGTTCAGTTAAGTTTGATGGTCGCCGAGCATGGACAGCCCTCTTGAAATGATCCCACAGATGTTCAATGATATTCAGGTCTGAGGACTGGGATGGCCATTCCAGAGCAGTGTAATTGTTCCTCTGACATGAATGCCTGAGTAGATTTGGAGCGGTGTTTTGGATCATTGTCTTGCTGAAAGATCCATTCCCTGCGTAACTTCAACTTTGTCACTGATTCATGAACATTATTGTCAAGAATCTGCTGACACTGAGAGGAATCCATGCGTCCCTCAACTTTAACAAGATTCCCGGTGCCGGCATTGGCCACACAGCCCCAAAGCATGATGGAACCTCCACCAAATTTTACTGTGGGTAACAAATGTTTTTCTTGGAATGCTGTGTTTTTTTGCCGCCATGCATAACGCCTTTTTGTATGACCAAACAACTCAATCTTGATTTCATCAGTCCACAGGACTCACTTGGGCTTCTCCAAATGTGCTTTTGCATACCTCAGCCGACTCTGTTTGTGGCGTGCTTGCAGAAACGGCTTCTTTCGCATCACTCTCCCATACAGCTTCTCCTTGTGCAAAGTGTGTTGTATAGTTGACTGATGCACAGTGACACCATCTGCAGCAAGTTGATGCTGCAGCACTCTGGAGGTGGTCTGAGGATTGTCCTTGACTGATCTCACCATTCTTCTTCTCTGTCTTTCTGATGTTTTTCTTGGCCTGCCACTTCTGGCCTTAGCAAGAACTGTACCTGTGTTCTTCCATTTCTTTACTATGTTCCTCAGTGGAAATTGACAGGTTAAATCTCTTAGACAGCTTTTTGTATCCTTCCCCTGAACAACTATGTTGAATAATCTTTGCTTTCAGATCATTTGACAGTTGTTTTGAGGAGCCCATGATGCCACTCCTCAGAGGAGATTCAAACAGGAGAACAACTTGCAAGTGGCCACTTTAAGTAGCTTTTCTCATGATTGCGTACACCTGGCTATGAAGTTCAAAGCTCAATGAGGTTACAAAACCAAAAAAAGTGCTTTAGTAAGTCAGTAAAAAGTAGGTAAGAGTATTTAAAACAAGAAAATGATAAGGGTGCCCATACTTATGCACCTGTCAAATTTTGTTTGAAAGCAGATTGCACATTTTCTGTTAGTACAATAAACCTCATTTCAAGGCAGAAACATTACTGTGTCCAACAGTTATTAGATATATGAAACTGAAATAGCTGTTGAATAAAAACAACAATTTTTATAAAACATTAAGCTTAAGATTAATAGGAGTGCCCAAACTTTTCATATGCAAATTGCCTCTGCTGAAAAAAAGAGGACTTAACTCTATAGCGCCACCTATTGGAAGTAGCGATCCTACAAGTCACAATCAACCCTTTAACGAGTCGTGCAATATGACTTAGGATAAAAGGGTTGATTGTGACTTGTAGGATCGCTACTTCCAATAGGTGGCGCTATAGAGTTAAGTCCTCTTTTTTTCAGCAGAGGCAATTTGCATATTTAAATTCCCAGAGGAGCATTGCACGGCGAATAAGCCTCCTTACCTTGACAAGCCAGCTGGTATGTCACTCTCCATAAGGAGAAACATTACCCCTTAGACCCCACTCCAGAGCCTCTCACCTAGCCAAATCAGTTCTCATGCTTCGCACTGACGAGGGCCAACAGCCCGAAACACCGTGTCTGCGAATTGAGATACTGATTTGGCTTTTATCCTAAGTCATATTGCACGACTCGTTAAAGGGTTGATTGTGACTTGTAGGATCGCTACTTCCAATAGGTGGCGCTATAGAGTTAAGTCCTCTTTTTTTCAGCAGAGGCAATTTGCATATTTAAATTCCCAGAGGAGCATTGCACGGCGAATAAGCCTCCTTACCTTGACAAGCCAGCTGGTATGTCACTCTCCATAAGGAGAAACGTTACCCCTTAGACCCCAAACTTTTCATATAACTGTATGTATAGTGAACGGAGCCTAAAATTTGAGATGAGCAAAAAGATTTCTAGGACCTTCGTCCTATTGCCTTCTTGGTAGTCTGTGGTCGAAGGACCAGACCACTGAAAACATCTTACTAGCTGAGATATCCTCTTCTGATTATTTGGCTCCTTTAACGCCATGCGTGTGTCTCATCACAACATAATGATGTCTCAGAGCCTACTAATCAGAAGAGGCTCCGGGAATGCTGCTGGTAGGAGGAGATTCACAGTGCTCTTGTCTGGTGACCATGGATTACTGGTGTGGCCATAGGAGAAAAAACATTATAATGTTTAATTTACCATAGAAGGGTTTTAATAACTCTAGCAGCAACACTGGAAGATTTTGAAGAACATCTTTTTGAACTGAGTATTAATAGTCCATAGAGAAACTATTCAAGTAAGTAGGTCTTCCATCACTTGGGGCCTCCATATAATGAATCATCCAACTTTCTTACTTTCTTACTTAGTCATAGTGCGACTACAACAGAGCCTAGGACAATGACAATTTGCAATAGTGCTCTTATAATAAAGCCCAACTACAACAGAAGAAGACCTATGGTTATCAGATGAAGTCTAGATACATATATTTCAAAGAATGTCTTTATGAGACAACCCCCATTAATATATAGAGTAGCCTGTATATGAGTTTATATGATTAATAGCTTAAAGGAAAAACAAAAGAGAATCTCCTTCTTTTTCTTCTGACTTTTAGGTAACTTGCTCATACCATTCAACACCTTCTGCTCTAGTACATAGGTGATTAGTTGGATAGGTATAAAGAGAACCTGTCACTAGTTTTTGCTTTTATTTTATTGGTGCCACTCCCCACAGTACTGCCATATGGTTGCAGAGATATAAGGCTTTTTATTTAGTGCTAATTATTATGGCATGGCACACAGGAGCCTCTGGGGTGTGTCTTCAGGCTGATCTGCCTTACTATCCTGTGAACCATGCTCCCTTGGTAAATGCATTAAAAATTAGCACTAAATAAAAAAGGCCTTTATCACTGTAACTGTATGACGGATTTAAAAAAAAAAAATTGGAACACAAATGCGAGCTGTGGCAATGAAATAAGAGCAAAAAACTGGTTACTTTGATCTTGTGCTTTTTCAGGAGATACATTTCATCACTTTGAGAGGCATACTAGCTTCTCTTGCCCACTGCTGGTCATTAGCATTCATCTAGTTAAACATTATCTATTTATATAATTGCCTTGTAATGTTTTAATTTCCTGTTCTGTCCAGATGTCACCGTATCCCAGAATTCCAAGTGGAGGAAGTTCACCGACCTCCATATTGGGACACCCAAGTGATGGGTGTCTCAATATGGAAACTGCTGCTGTACCAACCTATTGTGCTGTACCACCAGCTGAACACCGTCGCACCACACAAACACACTCTATACGCCATACACACCACACACACACACACTCTATACGCCGTACGCACCACACACGCACTAATGCTCACAGTCACACACACACACTCACGCAGCCTCTTGTGTGGTACCACCAGCGGAACACCGTCACGAACATGCCTCCACTTGGATCAGCCGAATGATTCACTGACTGCCGCCATCTTTGTACAGGAGGAGCGCATGTGCAGTTTTAATGTGACCGGCACTGTCTGCACAAAGATGGCGGCAGTCTGATTTACTGCACCTGCGCAAATTACGCGCTGGTGCAGTGAATCATTCGGCTGATCCCGGCCGCAGATTCGCAACGTGTCTAGTCAGAGGAAGCTGGTCACATTGATGACGTTTTCCCACAAACAAAAGTTAATTTTAAAAATTGACTGTGTCTGACCATGTACGGAGCATACCACATCTCCTGGGCAGGGAATGAAGCAATAAACAATACTGACAATACAGCAGGGGATCACAGTGGATTCATTTTGTGAGGTAAATTATTTCACTGACTGTATTTCAAAAATATTTTACCTCACAAAATGTATCCTCTGCGATCTCCTGCTGTAATGTCAGTATTGTCTTTGAGGGGAGAACACAGCACAGGAAGGAGAGAGACCGGGGAGGATAGCACATGGTGTATACAGATCAAAGATGGGAGAAGTCAGCACACGGGGAAAGAGAGAATGGATAAGTGTGTGAGCACATGGGGGAAAGAGATTCTCATGCGTGTTGCCTGTAGCAGTAGGCCTCCGAGACCATCAGGACTCCACTTCCTTGGACTCAACTACCCGTGTTACTACCCTTAAATTTTTCTGACAATGGTAGTCTACAAAACTGATATTTGTGCCACCTGAGTGTGGCTCAGCATGAAAGCAGGTAGAGGTGTTGCATGTGGTATCAGGGCTCCAAGCAAAGGCTCCCTACACCGATCCCTCACCCACCTCGTCTTACTGAGACTTTCAATTGAAAGCTGTAAATGCTGTCCCAGTCCCCAATATCTCATGCCTGGCTGATTGCTGCAGTGCCATACTAAAATCTGTACTGGGGGTGAATTGAGGCCACTTTCCTGGTGTCTGTCCCTCATTTGATGTGTTTTGGCAGCATTTGGGGCCATTCTAAGGTGTTGTGTGGAGCGCTCCCATGTAAGGGCAATGGGGTACTCGGTACCGGGTTCCTTTGGTTCGGGGAGTGTCACGGTGGCCCGACCCAGTCCATGGCCCTTTGAGGGGAGTCCAATGAAAGGAAGAGTTTTTATGGGATAATGTTCGTGATGCCACCTGTGGTATTCGGTCAGGGTGACCGACGCTGCTTAGGGGTCCACTGGGGTGATGTGATGGCAGCTAGATGGTATACCTTCCCACAGGTGAGGTGTATCCCCAGGGCTTCCCAGAGTATAGATGGGGGATGGTGGATGATGTAAGGCGCAGTGAATAACAGGACACAAGGTTGCAGTCTCTTTACCTTTACTGAAGGCTTAAGCATCTGCAGTCCAGGGTACAGACCACAGGGCAGGCAGAGTCCAGCCGGCCTGAAGGCAAATCCAGAAGTAGCCTTCCTCTAGCGCCTGTGTGTTGTAGTACCTCCCTGCTGAGCTTCTCGGTAAGGTTCTCACAACTATTATAGATGGAATGTCTCTTTCTCTCTGTCCCCCAGATGGTATGGATAGGACAAACCCGTATGACTGGTGGCCTGAGGCTTTTTACAGGGACCCTACGACACCCCAGCCCCCACAAGTTGCCACCGTGCCTCCTGGGTATATGGTTGGGCAGCCAACGTGGAATCGACTGTCCTGCTGGTCTCTGAAGCAAGGCTTGGAGATGATTGCTCCCTCGGTGTTCCGGCTACCAGATTCTGCACCTCAGAAGGAGGAAGCCTTTTACAGGGCAGAACTCCCTCTGGATTCCTCTCCTTGTGCTATGACTTCGTTTCTCACCCGCTACAATACAATTCTCTAGGCCTCTGACAGGATCCCACCCCTGTCAGGGACCTCTCTGTGTCTGCAGCTTGTAGATGTTCCTTCTTCCCATCTGGCTGCCTGACATGGTGCTGCCTGGGTGAAGCCCAGTCAGCTCCTGCCTCACAGGGTGCTGCCTGGGTGAAGCCCAGTCAGCGTCTGTCTAACTTTCTATCCAAACCACCAGTTTTACCTAATTATGAGGAGTGCCCTAATTGATAGGACATTGCTCCCCCTGGTGGCCTGGAGTGTGAAGTGTGTTGTGTTGTTTGTGATACCTGGTAAAGTGATCTCCTTTATTGCCTTCAGACGTAATATCACTCCCCCTGGTGGAAGAATAACATTACTGCAACGACAAGGACTCTGGGGCGCTGCATTGTGCATACGTTTGTTTTTGCCTCCCATTGACCGTAATGGTGTTTGGTTATGTTCGGTGAATATTCGACGAATTAATTGGCGATTAATGCAAATTCGGCCAGCGTAATCCGAACCGAACATTGAAATGTTCGCACATCTCTAATTATGATGGGCACGAGGAAATCAGCCAAAAACTGATCATCTGAAGAACATGTTAGTTGAAGCCACCTAGCATCAGTAGTGCAAGAGTTAAAAGAGGTGGATAAAGATAATCATGTGGTGTACCGGCTACTTGACATTGTGTAGGGAAATATTTAGTAAACCTTGTTATTACCGTACTTTATTTTGATTACTGCTCATTCTGGCTTTTGGAGGCCAGTTGACCAGGCTACTCAACGGTTGACAGCTACAGTATAACTGTACGCCTCTCAATCACTGATATGACTAGGTTACCTAACCCAGAAAGAGCTGGGTGTTAAAGGGGGGCTATCAGCACAAAATGACTGTTCAAACTAAGTAGAGGCACTTGATGCAACCTTGCAATTGAGCAGTTCATTGTATCATCTCACCTTCTTGTATTTCATCTATCTGCACTGTTCCTTTGCTCCTGCAAAGACTGAGCGGTGGCTCAACGCAAGAGGACGGTGCAGACAGATGAAAAACAAGAAGGTAGGAAGGTGCGCTGAATTTCTCGACCATGTTAAGTTTGCACTTGAATGTCATTTCTTGGTTTGAATAGTCATCTTGTGCTAACAGTTTGCATTCTTGGCTTCTCTAAACAATTTGGCGCATCTTCCTACCTACTTGTTTTCCATTTCTCTTCACCCTACATTTCCTTGATTGACAGCTCTGGCTTTAAAGGTGCTGGTGGAAAACAGAGAGAGATGGAACAGTGCACTAAACGGTTTGGCCACATAAAAGGTGCACCGAGCGCCAGAGCTTGGTTTCTATCACTTTCAACTTTTGTACTGACAGAACCCTCTCAAATTAATGCTCAGCTCTGTAACAAGCCAGGCGGCCAGAGATCAAACATTCAAGGTCAAAGAGACGGGTTCTTTTTAAATCTTTGACCATTTTGTGTCCTTACATAACCTCTTACATTTACGTTTTCATGAGAAAATCTTTGTTTGCTTAGAGTGTTACTGAGATGGCAGTTTATTTTGGCCGAGGTTCATTTTATACAAAGATTCCAAATTAAATACATTGCAAAAGAATGGATAAATGGGGCCTGTGATGGGGCTGGCGGGTTAACTATTTTCCTTTCCAAATACTGATTACATAAGGGTTTTATTAGGCATCTCTGTAGTTAACTGGTAGCATATTCAAACAATTATAATAAAACTAGATGGTGGCCCGATTCTAACACATCGGGTATTCTAGAATATTTATATATGTAGGTATATAGCAGCCACATAGTATATAGCACAGGCCACATAGTATATAGGAGCCAGGGGCGTACATAGATTTCACAGGGCCCCATAGCAAAATTGAGCAAAGGGCCCCCCCCCCCGAAGAAGGGAGGGGAATAGGTGGCGCGCGTAGCGCGCCGAAAATTTGCATGTTAAGCCACGCCCCCTCCACAGCCACACCCCCTCCACAGCCACACCCTCTCCACAGCCACACCCCCCAATTACTAATTTATATGGCGAAGGCAATAAAAAATAGACTTACCAGAAAGCAGCATTGCAGGAGAAAGCAGCATTGCATTGCAGTAATAGATAAAATGAATTCAACCTAAAAAAGTGAAACTATTATTATTTGCCATCCCCAATACAGTGTGATCCTAAACATTTATTCACTTTAGTATGATAAACATTACCTGGAACTTTGAACAACAGAGAATGGTGGTGTTCCCAGCAAAAACTCCCAAACTTGAAAATAACAGAAAAACTTGGAAACATTCTAAACTTCTGAAACTTGAACTCAAAACCAAAACTGTGGCCAAACATTCCGCAAATATTGAGATGTGGCAACCTATAATGTAAATAACACAAATTAGTTGAGTGAGACTTTGAATGCCTTTTACCATGTGTGCATACAGCTGCCATTCACCATAACGTGCTTGTTTTTTAAACTAGAATATACCATAATGGTATATATTTAAACAGATATAGCAAAATACATTTTAGTGACTGACGTAGATATATTTTCAGTATTAAAATGGCCAATAAAATTGTCAGTTAACTACTGTAAAGGAAATAGTTGCCACTTGCCCTCTGCAAAATATGGACAGGGCAAAGTAGCTTCTAACCCCTTACAACACCTGCAAAGACATGTGAATGGTGTATGATACAGCTGTATACAGGTCTGCAAAAGGCTTAGAAAACGTTTTTAAACAACATAAAGAACTGATGCATTCATGCAGATGCAACAAATGGAACTTTGAAACCAGAACTCTGAAATAGAGATGGGTGAATTTTTTTTTTAAGAGAAGATTAAGTCTCATTGTAAAAAGAGGTGTTTTGATAGCCAATTAAAATCCTAGATTAAAACATTAACAAAACTGGCATTTACGAAAAAAATTACATTCCAGGGGAATCTGGAAATAAGTATGGAAAATCCACCCATCTCTATAAAAAAAAAATAAAACTTCAACTTCAACTTGCATACTCACGGAGTATAACAAACGTTAGGAAGGTTAGAACTGGCGCCTACGTGCTTTTGCTTCAGCAAATTGGTCAACAATGCCATCTATGTCAAGTTGGTTGGCTCTTGCATTTTCAATGCTTAGAATGGCAAGACCAGAGAGTCTGTGTTCAGACATTGTACTTCTTAGATAGTTTTTAATTTGTTTTAATTTTGAGAAGGATCTTTCTGCTGATGCTACCGTTACTGGCAAGGTTAGGAATAAAAGTAAGACTATGCACACATCCGGTAGATTTGACGATAGCAGGCTATTTTCGACTAACAGTAAATGTGCAAGGTCCTTGACAGATGTCAATTTTTGAATGTCATTCTTTAGAGCACATCTAAAACTCAGAAGCTGGGCTGGAAATGCTGGTGAAAGATCTTGGTTGTACTTTTTCTGCAGCTGTAATGCAGCCTCATATAATTCCTCATCTGAGGAAGATGCCAGATCTGCAGGCTGAAGTATCCTAAAATACTGCACAACCCGATTCATTCCATTAAATCGGTTTGACAGCTGACCTACAATGATGTCTAAATACTCATAGAACACGGTGACTTTAAATCGGTCCTCCGGAATGTGCAATCTCTCATCCGTACTCAGTTCATCAAAATGCTTTTTAACTTTTGATAATCGCTTACTTTCAAAAGCTGGGGAGATGCCCCAGCTGCGTGCCAACAAGATAGCGCTCTCTTTCGCTTCATCAAAATGATTTCTGAATTGTGAAAGTTCTTCAGCTGCATTCTTTATTAAATTAGTTGCCTTAGATAAATCCATGCTTTCTGCCTGCAGCATGGTTGACAGTGCATTAACAGTCTGTAATACTTTTGTCTGAAGGACAACCAAAAAAACAAACTGAAATGAATCCATTTTCTTTTTAAGAGCCATTGCCTCATTTATTTCAGTTTTTTTGGATGAAATAAGGATGATTTTTGACAATGCCATCATTACATCAGAAAAACGAAATCTTAGGGCAAGCAGCGACTCATGACGGGAAGACCAGCGTGTGGGACATAATTTTTTTAGTGTGACCGATGAACTGCTTGTAAATGATGACAAAAGCTCCCAACGTCGTATGCTTTCCCCAAAAAATGTATAGACATGTTGCAATATATCAGAAAAGTTTGAAATTTCTGTAATTTCTGAAACAGCATCTTGAAGAACAAGATTCAAATTATGTGCTGCACAGTGAACATACATAGCATTGTGTTCTTTTTCTAAAATTCGGGCCTGCACACCAGAATAGATGCCACTCATTGTGGCAGCTCCATCATAGCCCTGACCACGGCACTTATGAATGGAAAGGCCATTGCTGTCAATGCATTCCAGGATCTCTTTCTCTATACCAGCAGCACGCTGGTCATGAATGGCTTGAAATCCAAGAAAGGCTTCATGGATGCGAACTTTCGTGGCTCTCATATTTGCATTCCTTTCAACAGACACGTATCTAATTACTTGGCTCATCTGATCAGTTTTTGATACATCTTGCGTTGTATCCATGATCAGCGAATAGAAGTGAGCTTCATTCACTTGAGATAAAATCTCAGATTTTACTTTGGTTGACAAAATTTCTATTAATTCGTTTTGAATTCTGGGACTAAGGTATTTTGCTGTGCCCTCTGGCAGTTCCAGCAGTTCCTTAAGCAGGGGATCATAGAGTGCTAGTAACTCTATAATTGCCAGGAAATTACCACTATTGATTTTGCCAATTTTTTCTCTGTGACCCCGAAATGGCATGTTAGCCATGGCCATTGTTAGGGTAACATTCACTATTCTTTTTAAAATTTGCCTCCAGAAATTATGTTGATTTCTTAACTGATTTTCAGTTTGCAGGTCAATTGATCCCTTTCTTCGCCACTGATCATAAACAACACAAGCTTCTAGATGAGATTGTGAACATTCATGGCGTTGTATTTTGTGCGATAAGCCTCTCCAGTTTTTAAGTCCTCTGGCCCAAGCTGGGGAAAATCCTAATTTTCTTCGATCACCAAACAGCCAGCATGGCTCACAGTATGCTGCATTTAATTTTGGCGAGTAACAAAGCCAAGAAACTGGAAATTTTTGACCTGTTTTCGTTATTTTCTCATAATACTTCGCAGAAAAGCATCTTTTATTGTCGTCATTATCTCTAGGAAATGGTCCTGGTGGTCTGCAAGGGCCATGCGTAATTATAAACATCTTAACAGACGAGTCTGTTATAGTAACTGGGAAATTTGCTCTGTCTGTTATGTATTTTTCACAAGCAAGGTTGATAGGACTCGTACTGCTATCAAATGGCATAACGAATTCTTCGCTAGCCAATCCAGAAGTGCCTGGCTGGTCTGCCTGTTTTTCACAAATATCTTCCGTGCTAGCTTCAGTAACACGTGCCATTTGCTC